>NW_011887296.1:1188659-1416560 GCF_000151315.2 Capsaspora owczarzaki ATCC 30864 | reverse complement strand
GCAGCGGAAGAGGCGAAGCCGGTGGTGACAGGGACCAAGCCAGCGCCGGTGGCGATCCAGCGGGAAGCGTCGGAGGCGAGGTTGCCGTCGTCAGTGGTGGCGTTCCGGCGACGTCGGAAGCGACAGAAGCGGCGTATGTTTGTGCGCTTGGTCGCGGCGGCCGATGCGCTGGAGGTGGTTCTGCCCGAGGCGTACGCAGAGTTCGCTGATCGTTTTGAGCCGAGCGGACCCAAGAAGTTGCCCGTGAGCCGACCTGGTTTTGATGCGGTGATCCGTATTGACCCGTCCAAGCAGCTCAGGTGCGACCCGAACCGCAAGTTTGGCCGTAGCAAGGAGGAAGCTCTGAGGAAGTACGTGGAGGACGGCCTGAAGACTGGCATGATTGTGGAGTCCGAGTCCGCGTTCTGCTCCCAGCCCATGTTCGTCAAGAAGGGTGATGGCTGGCGCGTCTGTATGGACTCCCGGCGTCTGAATGAGGCGACGATCAGGGATCGGTACCCGTCGCCTGATGCCTTGGCGCTGATTGACAAGCTGAAGGGCGCGAAAATTTTCAGCAAGTTTGATCTCACGAGCGCGTTCTGGCAAGTGAGATTGAGCGCCGACAGTGAGAAATACACGGCGTTCCCGTGCGACGGCAAGCTGTACCAACACAGGGTCATGTGTTTCGGGTTGGTCAACGCGCCGGCGATGTTCCAGCGTCTGATTAATGAGGGTCATGGGCCCGCTCTCCGCTTTCGCTGGAGGGTACTTTGACGACATTATTGTGTTCTCCAAGACGCCGGAGGAGCACGAGCTCCACGTGAAGCAGATGCTGGCTCGGCTGAGGGAGTTTGACCTGTACGTCTCCTTGAAGAAGTGCGTGTTTGGCACGTCGAGTGTCGACTTCTTGGGGCGGCGGGTCAGCGAAGCCGGAGTGGCGGTGGATCCTCGCAAGGTGCAGGCGGTCCTCAACTGGAAGCCGCCGACGGACGCGACTGGTGTGCGTGAGGTCAACGGCCTCGCGTCCTTCATGAGGCGTCATGTGCCGAACTATGCCGAGCTGGCGCGCCCGATGACGATGCTGACGCGGAAGAATGTCCCATTCGTCTGGTCGGCAGAGTGCGAGAAGTCGTTCCGCGCGATCCAGCAGGCGCTCGTCCAGGCGCCGGTGCTGGCGTACCCCGACACGTCGCGGCCGTTTGAGATTTTCTCGGATGCGTCAGATCTCGCGTTGGGTGGTGTGCTGATGCAGAGGTCGGAGTCCGGCGACGGTCTGCACCCGGTCGCCTACTACTCGCGCGTGTTCACGAAGCCAGAGATCAACTACTCGGTCTACGACAAGGAGCTGCTGGCTATCCTGGAGTGTCTCCGCGAGTGGCGACATTACGTTTGCGGTTCTGGCAAGATCACCGTTTGGTCGGACCACAGGAATTTGCAGTGGTTTACGGAGACGCGGGAGCTGACGGCGCGCGAGGCTCGGTGGTGCGAGATGCTGGGCGAGTTCGATCTGGTCATCAAGCATCTGGAGGGCTCCAAGAACGGTGCGGCGGATGCGATGTCCCGTTCGGCGTCGGGAGCTGGGCCGAAGGAGAAGCTTAAGGGCCGGGTGTTGGACCCCGAGTTGTTGGTGGCTCCAGTCGCTGGCGAGGCCGATGACGAGCAGAGCGAAGATTTCGTTTTCTCGCCCGGGGCGACTCTGCCGAGCGCGCCTACGGTCATGACGCCTACTGCCATTCGCGAGGCTTTGCAGAAGGCGGTGGCCGAGGGGGAAGAAGAAGGAGTAGAGCTTCTATCCTCCAAACGATACCAACTTCACGACGGTCTCATCAAGCGCGAGGACCGAGTGTTCGTCCCAGAACATTTACGTCCACAGATCCTGCGATACCGCCATGACGCAGCGACAGCACGTCACTGCGGGAACCGAAAGACACTTGAGGACTGTTAGTCCAACGCGACTTTGTCTGGCCTGGAATGAGAAAGTACGTGGAGCAGTACGTCCACACTTGCCCAGTTTGCCAGATGGTGAAGCATGCGAGGCACGTACCATACGGTCTCTTGACTCCTAATGAGGCCGCAGACAAGCCTTTCGGCGACTGGTCCATCGACTTTGTGACCGGATTGCCAGATTCTCAAGGGTTTAACGCAGTCATGGTCTGCATCGATCGACTGACTCGAGTTGCACATTTCATTCCGACGACAAAGTCTGTCACGGCGGAGGAATCGGCTCAGTTGTTCCTGGAGAATGTCGTGAAGCTGCACGGCGTTCCGGTTCGTGTCTTGTCTGATCACGGACCTCAGTTCATTGCAAAGTTCTGGAAGAAGCTATGGAAGGCGATGGACATCGACCTCTCCTACTCTAGCGCGTATCATCCACAAGGAAACGGTCTTGTGGAACGGGTGAATCAAGCGCTGGAGTCATACCTGCGAGCGTACGTCGGTGAAGCCGAGGATTGGTCAAGACTCCTCTGGTTGTGCGAGTTCACGTACAACAACACGGTGCACGCGGCGATCCAGTGCAGTCCGTTCATGGCCATGTACGGGTTTCAGCCGGAAATGGATGAGATTAACTTCAAGTCGCCGAAGGCACCTCAAACGGCAGCTGATCGCGTGGAGGAACTCAAGGCACTGCGTTTCTCGTTGAGAGCGAATATTCACCGAGCAAACATGTCCGCAGCCAAGTTCTATGATCGACACCACAAGGCAGCACCTCCGATCACGGTGGGCAGCCTAGTCACAGTTCTGCGTCGCAGTCAGACGGCCGAACAACCGTATGCCAAGTTGGCGTACGTACGCGATGGTCCCTTCAAGGTCGTGAAGCAGATCAATGAGCGTGCCTTTGAGCTGGATCTAGGTGAAGCATCCAGCAAGTCCCGCACCTTCCATGTATCTGTCTTGGAATTGTTTGTCGCTGATGACGTTGAAGGTCGGATTCGGCGGGTCCTGCCTCCTGTCAAGGACTGGGACGGAACAGTTCGACATCGAGTCGAGGCGGTGATTGATTCGACTCGTCACAGCGAGATTATGTACTATCGCATCCGAGGGTAGCACACCACTGCTCGTGAAGATACTTGGGAGCCGGCCAAAGATGTGTGGGCTCGCTTCCCCAGGGCCGTTCGTTTATTCCATCTAGCCGAACCTTCTCTGCCACAGCCTACGCGAGAGGAGTTTCACGAATGGATCGCCGTCGGTCCAGGCGAATCATGTTCAACCCACGGCTAGTCGCACGCCCGCTACCCCAGCTGGCCAAGCTCCACCTCAAGCTAGTGCGACACCCGTTGCTACGCGTTCAGTGGCAACCCCACCTGCAGTTGCTGCGCGTTCCGTGGCAACCCCGCCTACAGCTGCTGCAAGTCCCGCAGCAAGTCCATTTGTCAAGTCGGCATCGGCGTTGCCGACGTCGCGTCCTGGGTCCTCACCGGTGGGCCCGTCACACTCTTCTCCGCGGGGAGGACCGGGAGGGGGTAGAGTGTCAGGACCCGCAGGCTCTGCGGTCCCGACTGGGTCGTTCTTTGCTAAGAAGACTCGGCGTTGAGTTTCGCATTTTGACTTTGCCCAATTTCCCGCAGGCAAAAAATTAAGCGCTGCCTTAACAGTCTAAACGCCTCACAATTGCAAGCACCGCTTTAGTTGAGTTTGTTCATCAAAGAAACGAGGAAAATATGACAGGGAGAAGAGGAGATGCAACAATGATTTTCTCGCATCCCGTCGACCCTAGCCCATGCCTACTACCAGCGTATTACCTTCACTCACATAACTAAAATGCAATTAAAATAATATTTCACACCGTTCTATCGCGGGAGGAGAGTGCCACGACCACTGTTGTAGCAGCAGTGGTGGCCAAACTTCGTTCGTGAAAATTCACGCCACTTGGATACTTTGACGCTTCTGCACCTGCACTTTTGCCACAACCAGACTGCTACTTCAACACAAAGCTCACTGAATCGAGGGTCAAGTTAAAAGCCTCAAACGAACGTACATTTGCGAACAGATAGAAATAAAACAATTGCACATTGACAAAAACACTTAAAACACTTCACACAATCACTCGCTAGTCGTCCTTGCGACAGGTGATGAAAAAGCATCGGGTACAAGAACCCCCTGGTCGGAAAACAAATACTTGACCACCCCTCTTGCGTTAGCTTTGATGGGCCACACGAAGCGCCTCAACAAACTCCTTGCCGAGCTGGTCTTTGGTATCGAACAAACCCAGTTCGATTCGCTGGAGCTTGAACAAAAGGCGTGGATAGCTGAGGCCAGCTGGCGCAGGTGAGACGACAATGCGCGTCTCCAACGTGCCAGACTCGATTGCGGGAAGCTCGCCTTCGACGGGCTGTTTGGCGAGGCGAAGCAAGTAGATGCCGCACTGGCCCGTGCACAGATACAGCAATCGACGAATCGACCGCCCGTCCATTCGATGCAGCACCGTGTGCTTGAGCCAGGCAGGACTATGGCTGGACGCTTCAAAGCCAACAAAGTCCAAATGGTTGCTCAGCCAAGCGCGCAAGTCCTCGACAGAGTCACTCACGCCGCAGCACAGGGACTGCAGCTCAAAGCTGGATAGACTCGTCAAGTGATGGAAAACGTTCGAGATGGCAAAGCCACGTCGAAGAGCCTCGAGCTCGGGACGACGACTGTCAATCAACGCTTGAACAAGCTCGCGCGCCTCCTCGCCCAAGCCCGATGTCGTCATGTCGTCGAGTGTGAGCTTGCCAGTGTAGCTGGCAATGTCGCGAGTGGCAGCTGGTGCATTCAGGAGGAACTTGAATACGGCGGACGATAATGGCAACGTGACACGACAGCCGTCCAAAACGCACTTGATCAACAATCGACCAAAGGCCTCATGTGTTTCAATCAGCGCATCCGGCGTGGCTCCCGCGGGGGTACCAAAGCGGATCTCCAGCCCCGTAGGCACAGGAAGCAATGTCACGTCTTGGTCAGCGACTGTCGATGCCCATTCAAACAAGCGCAGCGACCGGTGAGAGGAGTCGGTGCTCGAAATGGTTGATTGGTGGGCTGATCGCGACACGGATTGCGCCGTTGCACACTGCATAATCAGACCAAACAAGATGGGATAAAACTCTTCAGACGACAGCAAGAGCTTGCGATCCACCCGGAAGACAAGTTTCTTGGCAAGGTCCGCCTCAAACAACGAGGCAAAGCACGTTAAAGTGGTTCGAATGAGGCGCTCGGACGGCGACCAGTGCGTGGACTGCGGAAAGTGGGGGATGGACTCTTGGTACTTGACATCCACCACCAAGGTGGTACGAGACACGCCCTTTTCGGCAAAGGAGCGGACATACAGGCGCTCCATCCAGAGCCCTGCGCTCGAGCCCTGGTCGCCAATCGCTAAATGGTGTTGCGCGGCCGCCATCGCGCTCGGGAGGACATTGCGCGACAGACTGCTGTTGGACCGCGCAAGTGTTCCCTTGGCTTTGATCGGGGAAGACGGTGCAGAGCCTGCTGGGCCAGTGGCCGTTTTGGCCTTATTGAGAAGCGGGTTGGCGAGCGTGCCATTGCCACCATTCCCACCGGATACGTGACTGCTGCTGCTGCCGCTGCTGCTGCTGCTGCTTGGCTTTTCCTCCTCCAAATCAGTGCCTAGAGATTCATCATCCACAAAGTAGCCGTGGACGAGCGCGGCGCGACAGGACAAGCGCTTCCAGACATCCTTGTGCAGCAGAGCCCGAATGAGACTGCGCAATTGGGGGTCGCCGCCTTTCTGGCGCGGAAGTGTTGGCAGCTGACTGTCCCCATCAAACACGGGTGTGGTCTGGAAAACGGCAACATGCAAAAGCGCACCGAGGCACCAGGCGTCGGCCGCATAAGCAGTTGCGTACCAGGGGTCTCCCGAAAGCCGCTCAAACTTTTCCACTTCTGGCGGGACGACGAAATGTTGAGCCTGGCACGTGCGCAAAGACCCCAGCTGATCGCCCAAGGCAATTCCCCACAGTACTGGCATTCGAGCAGCAAGCAAAGCGGGGATGCTGCCAGAGGGGTCCTTTTGCGTACCGAGGCGCACGTGTGCAGCAGTGAAGCAGCCAAAACTGGTACTGCGCTCGTGCAGAGACGACAAGCCTTGCAGCAACTGATACACGATCGATTTGAGCTGCAACATGTCCGTGCGGTTTGCCGGCGCGCTGAGCCAGGCTTCGAGTGTTTCAGCGAACACTGGGGTCGACACTAGAATTAAATCGTTGTTTGCTTGATCAAAAAAGGCATCCGAAATTGGAGCTAGGGCATAGTGGTGGAAACTGCAATGGAGTAGTAGGCAACCAGAAGTGAGTCAGACGAGAAATGGCAAAAGGCAAGAGGCAAAATCAGAGAACCAAGAACACCATGGTGGCAAAAAAAAGTGGTCGAGGAGCCAGCATGTCGAAAGAACATTTTCAGAGCAGCATTCTCACCTGCGATACCGAGCAAGATCTTCAGCGAGAAGCGACCCTTGACTCGGAGAAAGAAGCCCAATCGCAATACGATGAAGCAAAGCTGGTTGCTTATTCTGCTGCAACGTGGCTGTATACAACGACGAGCTGGGAAACAGCGGTTGCACCGCGGAAAACTCTTGATCCACGCTCTTGGTTCCCAGTGCAGCAAATGCTTGATGCGCGGCCTGCTGAGATTGACAAGTCGCCACGTGAAGCAGCTCGCTACGCAGCGCAGCTGGCGTCAAAGCTCGCACAATCTTGGAGGGTTGGCGAGCTAGTGTGGATGAGCCAGCGACGGCCTTGGGAAGTGCAGCGGGGACCGAGTTGGGAATAGGTGCTGCAGGAGTCGCAGCCGCTCGCAGTGTAGCCGTTGCCACCGCAACCGACGAGATTCCGGACTGAGTGGTGGTAACCTCCGTACGGGTGGCGGTCTGTGCAGGCGGCGACATGACGGCAACGGCAGGTTCGAGCGCAGCAATTTTGACAGCGACTGCCATCTGTGACTGCGGAGTGGGACTGACAGTCGCAGGTGGTGGCGCAGTGCTGACAGATGATGCAGGTTGCGGCGCAGTGGTGGTGGTTGTAGTAGCGGGGGATGCGGCGGCCGTTGCTGGTGGCGTGTGGGTTGCAAGGAACATTTCAACGCTGGCCAAAATATCTCCCAGAGCAGCAGTGGTTGCAATGTCCTCGACTGCAGCTGGTTTTGCTGAGGCTTGAGAGTCTGCAACGGGTGTCTCAGCGACAACGCTCACAGCAACAGGCTCGGACACGGTCGGGGCGGTTGCGACCGATTCAGGAGCAGAGATGGGGGCCACCTCCATGGCCGCGCTCGACGCTAGAGTAGCGACCGCAGGAACGATCGGCGTCGGAGACGCAGCAGGAGGAGTAGGCTTGGTATCAAACATATCGAGAGCCGCCATGATTTCACGTTCGGCGTCGCTGTAGAGCGCGTTATTTTGATTGATGCGCGAGACAAAGGTCGCATGTGTAGAGTCCGAGGTTGGCGCCAAAGGCTTTGCCTCCGGTTTCTCCTGGGGAGCGGCGACAACTGCAGCTGGAGCATGACTGGGACTGGCCGCGGCGGCTGGACGAGGTGCGCTTGATCCCTCCGACGAGGCGACTGCACTCGAAGGGCTCGATGTACTAGATGTGCCTGTTGCACTCGGAATAGTAGGCACGGCGGTGCTGCTGCCGGTGCGAGCCAGCGTGCTTGGTTTGGAGCCAAATTGAGGCGTTGGCTTGGGTGACGACGGCATCGCAGGTCGCGCCAACCCAGGTGCAGCCGGCGACCCGATGCGACCCGACTGGGACCTCCCGAGCATCGATGGTGACGACACTGGCGCAACCGGCAGGGGTGGTTTTGAGGGTGAGGCCGCGCTCGGCTGAGCAGAGGGGTTTGCCTCTGAGTTGGCAGCCGCGGCATCCTGAGCGAGCAGCGCTTGGAGCGATCCCGACGAGTAGAGTCCAGTCACGGGGTTGACTGTGCCAGACGCGGCTGTACAATCC
Organism: Capsaspora owczarzaki ATCC 30864; assembly: GCF_000151315.2. Lineage (NCBI taxonomy): Eukaryota > Filasterea > Ministeriida > Capsasporidae > Capsaspora > Capsaspora owczarzaki. The sequence continues at coordinate 1,408,650 of NW_011887296.1, read as the reverse complement.
CAAGACAGGACGGTCAGTGAAAGTACAACGAATGAACGGAAATGAAACAGGATCGACCGTTTAGTATGCGAATTAAACGCGGTAAAAACGAAAATGAAATGCGATACGAAAGTTCATCCTTTTCTTTGTTTTTCTACCCCCTTGGTTTTCGCCTTCAATTTTAACAACGGTCAAAAAGCTCATCGAACCGAACCGAACGAGGGGACTCACAGCGAACGCGTCCACGCTGCAATGGTGCGTCTGACGCCGAGCTCGATGGGCCACCGCCCGCTGGGGAGTCGGGCCGACTGATTGAGGACGGCGTCGACGCATTGGAGGCAGACGCACTGGAGCCAGAGCCAGAGCCAGCGCCGGCAGCGTCCGAGCCGGAGCCCGATTCGAACTTGCTGCGGAGGTTGCGGACACCAGGGAGCTTGGCTTGCTGCGGAGTGACGACGGGCGGCGTCGCGGTCGACTTGAGCGGCGCTGATGCTGAATCCATCAACGACAACTGGATGGATGGATGCACGGCTCAGAGCTGGTTTGATGTACACAAAAGAAGAAGATGAAAGAAAAAGATAAAAGAGTGAAAAAAATAACTATGGGATGGGGGTGGTGGTGGTGGATTACTGTAGAAGTTAAACACTGTTGAAAGTGCTTGAACATGAGATGAAGGAAGTGCTGCTGCTGCTCATTCGACGTGTCATGCAGATCCTGTTGTCATTGTCGAGCAATAGACACATTAGCTCTAGTGGTGGTTGCGGTGGTGATGGGAAGTTGGGGACACAAGCAGCACTGTGGAGTTTGTTTTTGAACAGGTTGTTTTTGTTCGTGATGATAAAGTACGACAACAGTTTGTGAGAAACAAAAAAAAGTACAAGGTGATTTGAGCATCGATGAGTTGAATCACCGCGACAGGGCCTTTTCGGTGGGCGCATCCACAATTCGCATTTCGCTTCAGTTGAACTTGGCGTTGGAAAAGTCCATCTCGGGATGTTGCTCCATGAATCGCTTGAGAGTCTCTTGCTTTTTCATCTCGTCGGACGTGGGCAAGCCCATCTCCTTCTGACGTTGGTCAAACATCATCTTTTCAACCATTCCGCGCGTGTCGCCGTCCAGATCGGTCAGCTTTGAGTTTTCGGGCTCCACCTTCTTGAGGTCGATCTCTTGGTGTCCCTTGATGACGCACGGCCACCATTCCATCGTGTTGATCTACATCACAGAAGCAGAGCATGCCAGATGAATGAGACAAGGCCCTTTCCGCCGCCTCTTACTCGTCGTTCCTTCGACAGCAAACAAAAACCTACCTTTTGAAGACTAATCACAACCATCTTGCCATCCTCAATGTTCCAGAACGAATCCTCCTTCTTGATGTCGTTGAAGAGCTCACCCTCGACCATCGGCGGCTTGTTCTTCAGGCCCAGCTTGAACGATCGCTTGCCAATCTCGCACACAATGTCGCGCGACTTGACGGCAAAGCTGACCTTGAGAGGGATGCGCACTTCCACATCCGCCAGCGACTGAGCCCAGTTGTACACATCGGTCGACCCGCCATTGCCAGGGTTTGGCCGTTGCTTGCCAGCCTCGAGGGGCTCTTCGTCAGCGTTGGCCGCAGACGAGGTCGATGATGGTGCCGACGGATTGGCGGACGTTGCCGGCGCGGCAGCAGCGGCAGCAGTTGGAGTAGACGTAGACGTAACAGATCCACTTGCAGCAGTAGCGGGAGCAGCAGATGCAGCGGCAGCAACGGGAGCAGGCGCAGTGACTGGCTCATCGTCGGGAAGCTCGACCAAGCCAGATGGCGCGTTCGCTGGCAGCCGTGTCGTCGTGGCCGCAGCGGCAGGCGTTGCAGTGGCCGCAGCAACAGGAGCAGCAGCAGGAGCAGCAGCAGGGGCTGGCTTGGGCTTGCTGGCTGCCGGCTGCTTGGTTTCGACGCGCTTCTGCACCGTTCGAAGGGCCTTCAGGACGGTCGCCTCGCCGACCTTGGCATCCTGGCCAGTGAAAAAGTCAGTCTTGCGCTCGAGAAAGCCAAAGAACGTGTCCAGGAGCGACGAGATGCCGTCGTGCTGCTGCGCAATCGAGAGCAGCAACGCGTCCATGCGATCTTGCATTGCCATGCTGTTGTAGTGTTTTGTGCTTTGGTGGAAACGAACAAAAGAAAAAAGAAGAAGAGTGAACTGGTCGTAGTGCTGACATTGTCATGGAGAAAGAGAGCGCGCACACACACACACACGCAGATCTGCAGCCTCGTTTCCCCAAGCTTTAAAACTTTCAAAGGAAAAAAAAAAGGTGTCATTGTAAGAAAAGGACAGCAACATGGCGGTCGTCTATATTCCATTTGGAAAACAAATGCAAGCACAAAGAAACAACGACCCAACCACGCGTTTTGCCAGATAGAGGGCTTGTAGGAGCAACAACACGACAAACGCTTTTAATCGAGCTCGAGCTTGCTCTTGGCTCCACCACGCAGGCGACCAGTGCGACGGGCAGCAATGAGACCGACCTTTCGGCCGGGAGGGCAATCGCGACGGACGGTACCGGGCTTGCCGATGTGCTGGTGGTTACCACCACCGTGGGGGTGCTCAACGGGGTTCATAGCAACACCACGAACGTTGGGCCAGTTGTTGCGCTTCGCCTTGAACTTGTGGTAAGCAGCGCCAGCCTTGAGGAGGGGCTTGTCAATACGCTGGCCACCGGCAACGAGGCCGACCATGGCACGGCAGTCTGACGAGAGGACCTTCTTGGAGCCAGACGGGAGCTTGATGCGGGTCTTGTTCTCGTCGGGGTTGTGGGTCATGATGGTGGCATAGTTGCCAGAGGTGCGGGCAAGACCGCCGCGGTCGCCGGTCTTCTCCTCAACGTTGCAGATGACGGTACCCTCGGGGAGCTGGCCAATGGGCAGGACGTTGCCAATGGCAAGGGCAGCCTTGCGACCGCAGTTGATGAACTGGCCAGTGTAGAGACCCTCGGGGGCGATGAAGGTCTCCTCGCGGTTGGCGAAGCAGTAGGGGTCGCGGAAGTGGACGCGAGCAAGGGGGGCACCACGGCCGGGGTCGTGGATGATTTCCTTGACGAGGCCGCGGATGTAGCCGTGACGCTCAGCAAAGTCAAGGGTGCGGAACTGAGCAGCGCCCTTGCGGTGCTTGGTGTGGGCGGTGAAAACACCTCCCTTGCGGCCTTTGCGCTGTGCGAGAATCGGGCGGCCCATTTCGAGGAACTGCAAAGAAGCAAAAAAAAAAAAAAAGGAAGACCAAAAGCAAAAAACCAAATGTGAATGGGATGGTTCCGAAGCGAACGACAAGCAAGGCAACGAGCAAAGAGCACGAGTTACAAGGAGAGAAGAGCGAGAAAGGGAGGGGAAAAAAAAAAGGACGAAAGGAAAAGGGCAAAAAAAAAAAGCGTTGCTGATCTTTTTCTCTACATCCGCACACTGGCGCACAAGGATGGAGTGCAACTCTCACTATGAACTCGCATGCAAGGACACGCATGTCGGCGCGACGTGGCGATGCAGCGCAAGAAGACGAGAAGGAGAACGGAAAAAATAAAAATCATCATAAAAACATCAAAAAAAAAAAGCGTGTGCTGGAAACGATTGTCAAAGTGCTGCTTGTGCTGCTGCGCTGCCCAGTGCCCTTCACCGGGGGGAGGCGAAACAGCAAGATCGCCTGAATAGGTGTTTAGAAACAGGCATGGCGACGGTCGAGGCGCAACAAACGGCCGGAAGCGAGCGAAACAATGCCGAACGCCCGAAAAATTGCTCCTGTCGCTCATCCCTCTATCCCCGCCTTTCACCCCTCGAAACGCCCCTTCGTCACATTGCAGCCGCCCATCTCTGCACATTATCGCAACGAGCATTCAATTTCACATCGGATTGGGTAGGGTTGGGGACGGTCGGGCAGCCGGATGGTCGCGGTACACACCTAAAGGGACGAAGAAGAGAGCGAGCAAACCAATTCAGCCAAATCAAGTTTAGCTTTTTTTTTTTTTTGTATTGTATTTCGATTATCGCTTTTCGATTTTGAGCTCTTGCTGGGTTCGGGAATTGGGATGCCGATATTTGCAACATTTGTGTTCGTTTTTGGCGTACATTCTCAGAGCAAGTGCTGGTGGTCGGATTTTTGCTCCGTTGCTCCGCCAATTCTGTTGCGACTTCGCTGGGCATACAACGTTGCAAGCTGCTTGTGGGGACTTGCCCCAGCTGGACAAGCCCTTCAAAGCTCTTGGAACTGAACGACACAGGCATGATTGCAAACAAATGCTCAGAAACTAATACCAAGTAGATCTACAGAACCCAACATCCAAATCAATCAACAACTTCACAAGGTGGCATCCATTTCACGGGCTTGAAACGCGCACAGCAGATGACGCACACGCACATGAAACACCGCCACAATCAAACAGTCATGAAGTGGGGATGAAATGGGGACGGGAGGAGAGAGGAAAAACCAATTTACAACAATGAAACCACCAACAACAATAAAGACATCGCGCAACCCCCTCCCCCAGCTGCTCACACGCCAAAATCATAGGTTGGCTTCAAGGGCTGACATCCTACATTGTTGCAGTGATCAACAATCGTGCCGGTCGCAAAGAACTCGGCCATCTGGGCCTGGGCACGAGGATCGCGGCGTGGAAGCTCGTGCGTGTCGGTGGCAGCGGACGGGGGCGTGTTTTGCATGGGAACGACGGGCACGCCAAAGTCGTAGCCCTGAATAATGCTTTCGGTGGTTGGGCCAGTGATGTACTCAAACCCAAAGAGCGTCTCGTTGTTCTCGCGGACGTTGTTGATGAACATCTTGGAGCCGACCGATCGGCCAGCTGTGTAGGCTCCGAGATAGTTGACCTGCGCGTCGCCGAGGCCGTACTGCTGGATGACCACCTTGGGTTTGGTGTTGGGCAGGGGGTTGTTCACGATCGAGTCGAGGTAGCCGGCGGGTTCTGCGCCATCCCATTGCATCTGCAGCACTGAGAGAAGCATGATGCGGTCGATCGAGTCCAGAATGCGTGCCTTGACAATGTCGAACAGCTTGGAAAAGTCCACGCTGCGCGGGAGCAGCAAGCCATAGGGACCGCCCATCACGCCAAGCACGCCACGCTCGACGTCCTGGCTGGCCGCCATGTAGACGTGGCCGAAAATACCGCCCTCAGAGTTGCCATTGTAGAAGCGGCGGGTGGGGTCAATCACAGACTTGCCGTTGAAAGTGACAGCGGGGTCGCTTGCGAACGCGCCCTTCATGACCTTCATGAGCATCAGCGCGTTCGTCATGCCCTGTTTCAGGCGGTCGGGCACAAAGCGAAAGTCCGACATGTTGCCCGCAATCATGGCAATCACGTACGGCTCGTCTTCGTCGCACAGACCCCACCAGTTGGTGGCGGCCATCACGTAGCCGTGTTCGTTGGCCTCGTCCTGCAGGTAGCCCTGCTCGATTTCAGACATGTCGCCAAACAAACCGTGGCCGTACTGCAGAATGGGACCCGTGGTGCCGTTCGTCACGAGGCTGCGCGGGATGAGCACCTCGAACGGCACGGGAGTCAGCTTCTGGTAGAGCGGGGTGCCGTTCTCGTCGCGCACAATGTACGTGCCGGGCGTCGGAGCCGTCATGTACAGCGGAACGTTCATCGTGCCCAGAATTCGGCGGTACATGTCTGCCGAAAAGTTGTCGGTGATGTTGGTGATGGTGTAAGTGGGTCCGTCTGCACCCGAAAGCAACGACAAGCAGACAAGCGAACAAGCGGACCAGCAAATGAGGGTGAGTACTCTCTCTGAAATGTATGCCACCCCCAAAACAACAACACAAAACAAAAAAACAAAACAAAAAAACAAAACAAAAAAACAAAACAAAAAAACAAAAAAAAAAAAACAACAAAAAAAAACAAACCCAAAACAAAAAACACGTACTGGCGGGAATGCGGGCAGTCGCATCATCGCGCATAAAGACAAGATCGCCAGTGACACTCTCCTTGCTGGAGGTCGTAAAGTCCCAGGCAATCTGGAGGTTGGACTGGGGGACGTTTGCGGACGCCAAACGGGCAAAAATGTCCTTGAACAGATCGCGGCGGCCCTCAATGTCGTAGTTGTCGGTGGAGATGTTGTCACGCAGCGCCTGGAAGCCGAACGACGGGGCAACCAGCTGCATGGTCGTGTTGCGAATGTTGCGAACGGCCACAATGTAGCGCGTGTTGAAATCGAGAGCCTTCAGCGGCCAGATCATCAAGAGGCGTCGGCTGGTCAGGTCGGTGCTCATATCCAGCTCGACAAAGTGGGGCAGGTGCTCGAGCGTATCGGCGTTGATGATGACGGTCGGGCAGTCGGGGCTGAGCGACACGCTTTCGTTCTGGCCAGAAAGGAACAACAAGACAAATCAGAGAAGACCGTGAGCCCGATGGCAATGACACTGGCACTGCGATGACGACAAGCAAAGCTTTCACATACCCAGGTACGCGGAACCGTGGCGTCGAGCACAGCATCGGCAAGATAGGTGGTCATTGCAGGAATAATGGGGAAGCCATCAAGCTTGTTCCAGTCGGACGGGTTGATGTGGTCCTTGTAGGGCAGAGTCGTCTGGAGCGTCGTGGGCCCAAAGTGAACACGGCTGCCAGAGTAGGTGGTCGGATCGGGGCGCAACCAAAAGCTGTTCGGGAACGGCAGGATGCACGCCGCAGGGTCGATGGGGTCGCAGTCGCTGTTTTGTGTGCCAAACGCAAAAGTAGCAACTGCTTAGTACAAGCAACAACAGCGAGGAGTTTCGCTCCATCACAAGCGACAGCTGCTCAGACAGATGGAGTTCGGTGGAACATTTTTCCAACAAAGTGCAGCGCTCGTGGTTTGATGGTCGGTAAAATTTGTCAATGGTCGACACTTGATTTCCTGCACTTCTTCACACATTCTCACCTGAATTCTGCGCAACACACAAAATTCAGACAAACCGAAACAATTCAATGCAAAATCCAAACAAAAACAAGAACAAAAACAAAAACAATTTCAATTACAAAAACAAAAATCCAAAAGACTCAAGATTAAATGAAGAAAGGACAAAAAAAAAAAAAAAACACAAAGATCAATGATGACCCAACAACGTGATAAGCGAGCGAGAACACATGAGCGTCAGGGTGAGAGGCACAGAGTGGATGCGAGTGAGCGAGTGCACCGCTGAGCAAAAGGACGCGCTGAGCAACAAGTTTGAAAGCGCGGCTTTTTTTTTTTTTTTTTTTTTTTGAAGATCATTTTTCAATACAAAGTGGCTTGCACAGACACCACTCCACTCCGGGCAGCCTTCTTGGTTCGTGTCGACTTGCGACTTGGCCAGCGTGTGTTGGGGGACGGGGAAATGGGAGAGAGCGATGATGCGGGGGAGCGCGGAAACTTGCCTTGCTGGACGGGGCGGGCGACGGCGCTGGCTGCGAGTGCCAACACCACCACTGCGGCGATGGCGGCGGTTGACCGAGCACAAGCCATTGCAGACAGAAAGGAGACTGGGTTGAAGTTTAGAGTGAATACAGTACAAATAGTGAATTTTGGGAAGAAGTACAGTATCGGGCGGTGATTGAGATTGAGATTGAGATTGAGATTGAGAGGGAACATTCACTTGGCAAGAGCTGCACGTTAACGGCAGCTTTCTCAACGACGATGATAACGTCGCTTGATAGAGATGGACTCGGATATCAGACCCCGAATCACGATCATCGTTGAGGGTTTGCATTCAAGTTGAGCTTTTGGGTTTTGATCCAGGATTGCTCCTCTGCTCCCTGATTTGATATCCCTCCTGTCCCTGAGACAGAACCGACATGCAGATTTGTATGAAGACCTGGTTGAACCACTCGAAATACCAAAAAAACACCACCCAGTCCTTTCACAAACACAATGGTAACGCAATGCAATGCCATACAATGGAGATTTGGCTCGGCTTCCCCTTCGTCCTTCGCAGCTTGGACTTGAGTGCCAACCATCCGCCTTCGCATCGGTTCATGCGTAGTCGACAGACACACTCTCTCCACCAACACAGCGCCAAACTCCCAGCAGCAAAGGCCAAACACACAGCAGCAGCAATGGAAGCAGCAGCAGATTCGAGATCTCGAAACTTTTCCTCGTTCTTTCTCTCTCTCTTTCATTCGTTTGCGCTTCTTCTTTGCTCTCGCGCGTTGCACATTCCAAGCACTCGTGTGACGCAAACACACACTCCGAATGACTGCTGGTCCACCAGCACGTAGGAACGCACACGCGTATGGTTGAAGGACAGGGACGATGGGCAAATTTCGAGATCTCACTCTCTCTCTCTCTGACCCCCATTGCCATGCCATCGCACGACCGGCCGGCACTCGACCCACCCCCCAAAACGCTTTGTCTGCTGGCCGTTTGAGTGTGCTGTGTGGAGCTGGTTTGAGCAGAACTCTGACTTGTTTGATTCAAAATTCGTCCCATTTTTGCGTTCTGTTCTGGCTTGCAGGCACATCGCTACGATTCGCGCACAACCATCTTCTCGCCGGAAGGTAAGACGCTTGTCAAGTCCGTCAAAGGACAAGCACGGTGGCGCCTTGGCATTTCGGCCAACCAACGTCAGGATTTTGCTGCTGACTCCAACTCGATTCACTGCGTCCCTGCCCACCAGGTCGCCTGTACCAGGTCGAGTACGCCATGGAGGCAATCAGCCATGCCGGTACATGCTTGGGCATCCTCACATCGGAGGGCATCATCATTGCCGCCGAACGCCGCGTCACTTCCAAGCTGCTCGAGCAGAATTCTCTCAGCGAAAAGATCTACAAGTTGAACGAGTACGGGGGTTTTTTTTTTTGATCCCTCTTGATTGTCTGTGCATTCTTCAAAAACGCAAAAGCACGGCAGAACGTTGTTGCGCTCACATGTATTCAAAACCTTGCCTCCACACAGTCACATGGCGACAAGCGTTGCTGGTATCACTGCCGACGCTAACATTTTGATCAACTGGATGCGTCTTGAGGCGCAACGGTACGTCATTCTTTCTCCCAACCTCGGTCTTGTTTTCTTTGCAAGGACTAGCTGTCTACATCATTGGTATTGATCTTGTCACACCCCCACCCCCTTCCGCCACTTTCACAGATATATGCTCTCGTTCCATGAGCCCATCCCTTGCGAGCAATTGGTTCAACGACTGTGCGACATGAAGCAAAGCTACACTCAATATGGTGGTACGTGTTGTTTGATGCGCGCGCTGTACCTTCTGGTGGGCGAAGTGACCAACTCTGCTGTTTTTCTGGTGTGTGTGCGATTTTGTTCTGGCCAGGTCTCCGACCTTTCGGCGTCTCTTTCCTGTACGCCGGCTGGGACCAGCACTTTGGCTTCCAACTTTATCAAAGCGATCCCAGCGGTAACTATGGCGGCTGGAAGGCTACTTGCATTGGTGCTGGCAGCCAATCTGTGCAGTCGTTGCTGAAGCAAGATTACAAGGTGTGGCATCGATTCGTTTCATACTCGCTCGCATTGCTTGAATAGCGTGTCGTTCATCAGTCACTCATGTTTTTCTTTTGCATTGCTCCATCGTTTCTCTCTATCTCCCGGGCTCCGTTTCACAACAATCAGGAGGAGTTGACCCTCCAGCAAGCCAAGCTTTTGGCCATCAAAGTTCTTAGCAAGACCTTGGACAGCACGACCCTTACATCAGAAAAGCGTACGTGTTTGTTTTTGTTGTTGAAACAGCCGCAATGGCAACTGAATCGCGAACAAGATGCACTCAATTTTTTTGTTCTGTTTGGATTTTTGACAGTCGAGTTTGCCACAATCACACGCGAGGCAGGCTCCACCTACTTCCGCATGCTGAAGGACAGCGAAATTGACACCTTGCTGGCGCAGGGCAAGCTGGAGCGCGAGGAGGAGGAGAAGAAGAAGTTGCAAGAGTCCGGCGCCTCGACGTCTGGCACTGTCAAGGTTTGAGAGCGCGTCCGCCTTTTCCAAGTTGATGTGGTCGATAATCCAACCATGTAGCTTCTCCTTGTCAAGTCATTCCTGTGCCACTCGTGCTTGTTTTCCTTGTTGTCGTTTTTTTTTGTCTTGTCTTTTTTTTTTTTTGTTGGGTGTTGTAACCATGTGAATGAAGAAAAATCAGCTCATCTGACTTTTGCTCCCTTGTGTTGATTCACATTATCGAAATGATGTCCAACGCGTCATTGGCCTTGCGCGTCGCTGTGCTGTGAATTACGACTCGCGCGGCGGGTCGCCGAGATAGGTTCCCAAGTAGAAGAACGGACGCTGGATTGGCGGCCATTCGCCAGGATGCTCGTCCCAATGCTTCTCCTACAACATTGTATCGGTGATATACAGAGGGGTGGTTAGCTAACATCCATTGCCTAGACATGGTTGTATTGAGCTCAGTCGGCGCTTTTACCTTGTGCCATCGCCGACGCAGCGTCACTAGAGTCACCCCTGCGTACAACCCAGCCAGGTTTGCAAGCAGATATGGCAGCCACGGAGCAGGCGCGGCGAGCAGTTTGAGGTTGGGAATATGCCGCGAGCGACCGAATGCAATCATGCTGCTGTATGCAATGCGGTCCACGATGATGCTCCTGACAGAGCGGATTTTAGACTGAGGTGTAAACACAGATCGCTTATTAACAAACCAATAAAAGATCAATGTTGATGCATTGAAAACCACAGCGCACCGCAAGAAACGACGAATGAAGCATGTCAATCTAACTTTGACGCTCGACGTGAACAAGTCAACGCGCAGTACTGTAATTTCAAAAGGTATACAGTACATACATACAAACTTGTATAATATACTCATAGGGAATCGCTAGCCATGCCTGGGGGAAGCTCCATCGACACTTTGGTCGGGAAATGATCCAGCATCTGGATGCCCTTGTCGTGGTCGACGTTGAGCTCGTCAATAAAGCCAAACCAGTAAATAACCATGCCTGGGCCATACCTGTTGAGCGAGACAAGAAGTGTGAGTGGAAGTGGTCCAATCCATGATGGCACAAACCCCAACCAAAACACCTACCGGCTCAGATATCCAAATAACTGCGCTTGATTTCGTGTGTGGTTTGGCCGGTCTCCAAAATACGCCTTGCTTTCTATCCATAGGACGACGCTGCCGTTGACCACTGAGAGATGGGGCACGCAATGAGAAAAAAAAAAAACCCAGACCAAAAGGAAAAAAAAGTCAGTTCCATAAGTTCAACTGCTCTTACCGATTGGAGCTTGCAGCTTGATATCAGGGGTTTTATGAGCGTCGGCTTTTCGCATGTCTTCTTCATCTGTGGGGGTTTTGCCAACGGGACCAACCGTAGGGGGGGGGGGAACACATATTGAGTGCTCGAAACTCCACACTCAAAACCACTCGTTCATTTGGTCAAACGCGACGCACTCAGAAACGGAATGCCCAAGTTTCGAAGCTTCTCTTGCAATAGTGCTTCGTATTCGGCACCAACGCAACTACAAAAATGGAACGCCGACGGCAGATGTCAGCTTCAGTTCCAGTCTGAAAGAACTTTCAACAACAATAACAACAAATACAATCGAGAAGCAAATGAATCCCAGGGGCACCTGTCCAGCTACACTTACTGTTTGACGCGCTCAACAAGAGGGGAAGTCATGTCGTCGTATTGAATGCAACACTGCACTTCTCTTCGCAGCACCAAGTCTGGAATGAGTTCTGGCCGCTGCATCAACTCCTTGACCCTTGGGTTTTTCTTGGAAATGCCATCTCGTACATCTGTCAACCACCATGCATTCGCGTACAAAATAGGAGAGCATGAATGAGCTTTTCAGTTACCAGACGAACTGATTCTGAGAAGTACAGCAACAATCCAATACAAACCTCCTTGCGCTAGAAAGAGTGAAAGCAGCACTCGGGCCAATGTACACGGCGGAATATTATACCGCATGCACAATTGCCATGCAATAGAGTTCTCGGGTGTGAGCTCGGTCGGCGATGGTGCTGATGGCGCTGGACTTGGGTTGCTCGCATTCACCTGGTCTGCAGGGAAGGCCATCGCTCTGTGGCCGACGCAACCCACTTCCAGTCAGTAAGCAGACACACAGACATGGCCAGTTTGGCAGCGCGAGAGGTCGTCTGGAGATTGGGGCGCGGGGGGTCTCCAAAGGTTCAGTTGGAAAATTTTGGCGGGAGATTTTCGTTTCATCTTACGTGAATGCGCGCCAGTAGAGCAGCATTGCCTCTGGGCTCGAGTGCTGGTAGGCAGTCTTCTTGAGCCACTCTTGCGACTTTTGCGCACGAATGCTGTGGATTGCATTGAGCGTGATGCTATTTTCAACGAACGCATGCACACAGAGGGCGGAGTTGCGGGGTTTTGTCAGCGATTTCTGAGCAGCCAAGGGACAACAACATCAAGAAAAGCTCACGTTGAATGACGTTGCACAATTTCCATGGGCGGAAAGTCTGCTTCGAGCATGGCTACTATTTCGTGATAGACAGACTCGCGCATTTTTGGCAGATGAAAGCAAAAGTCAAGACTGAGAAACGTAACGTACTTTTGACAACAATTGATTTCAAACAAGAGTCTAAAGCACGCGAGGGCATCGATACAGCAATTGTCGCAATACCAACGTGCTGAAGGAGCGCCGAGGGGGCAGAGCAGTGGGGTTGGGCACTTTGGAGTTGTTGCGATTTGGTGGGCTGGCTGAAACCCCCTCACTCGACGGCCGAGACAACGTCGCGGAATTTTGCGGCGCAGAAGGAAGGGTGAACTTTTTGTCTGCGGCTTGGCGGAGTCGAGCATAGCTCTCCGATTGGCTCATTTTCTCATAGTAGATTTGACGAGCGACCTTGGCCTGGGTTTCACGCACGTCACGGAGCAAGGCCATCTGCTGCAGCCGCGCTTGAGGATTTGAGACGCTGGCGGCGGGTTTGCTGCTGCTGGTGACCGGGCCAACGGGACGATCGCGGATGGCTTCCACCAGGGCATCCTTCAGCACTCGGTTGAAGCAGACATCGGCAGCCGTGTTTCCGTCGCTGTCTCGCGCTTCTGGGTTTGTTGTGGGCGCGGCTAGAAGCGTCTTGAGCACTGTCACGGAATCGGCAATCGGTACATTCGGCATTGGACTGCAGGCGGCGTGCAATGGGGTGTGTCGCTTTTGATCAACAGCATGCGCTTTCGCCTGTCGGCGCAGCAGCTCCGCCACCAGACGTGCGTCGCCCGCGCGAGCAGCCAGATGGAGAGCAGTGATTCCAGACTTGTTGCTGGTATGCGGGGAGCACTTCCCGACCGTCAACAGAGTCCATGCAACGTCGCGATGCCCGCTGCGAATGGCCATCATCATGGCATCGTCACCTTGGTGATCCACGGCGTTGCCGAGGGCGCCAAGCGCGAGAAGCGCCGACACATAGTCTGCCCGACCCCTTTCGGCTGATATCATGAGCGCCGAGCGACTGCGCGAGTCCTTCCCGAGCAGCACAACTCGCATGTCGGCCAGATCTTGCACGATGGGAAGAGCGGCATCATGCGCCACGGCCATGTGCAAAGGCGACGACTTTGACGTTCGCGTGCACACCCAGCGCTTGGCATCGTGCTGTCGCAAAAGACGGTAGAGCTCGAGGTCACCCCGTTTTGCGACGCAATGCACTGGGGCCAAGCCGGACAAGTCGGTGGCATCGACATTTGCTCCGCACTCTATCAGCCGACGCGCGGCCGCCGATTGACCCGCCGTCAGCGCGAGTAGCAGCGGAGTAGCGCCACCACTCGAAATGGCATTCAAGTGCACCAAGTCGCGCGGCATGAGACTTGGCTTGAGCGTCAAGCCCAGCAGAGCGGGATGGTCGAGAACAGGCACGGCTTTGACGCCGCCCTGGAGCATGGAGGGGGAATAGCGCGGATCCCGCATAAGCACGCGTGTGACCGGATCGTACGCGTGGTGTCCACTGTCATGGCACGACAGCAGCACCTCGAGGGCCTCCATGTTGCCCAGACGAGCGGCGAGATGCAGGGCTGTTTCGCCTCTCGGAGGAGCGTGGTCGTCCGCCAGCCACGAATTCACATTGACTCGATAGCTGGAATCGTACGCCGCATGCTGGACGACGGGTTGCGCATCGATGACGAGCTGCAGAAGCCTTGTGTCCTGTCCGACGACGGCTTCCCGGATAATTCTGGTCACCAGATACTCCAGCGATCCGCGCCTCGGAGCTGTCGGAGTGTACGCCAAATGTGTGGCTGCATCTTTCCGCTCTCTCCGCGACGGCTGCTTGGTTTCTGGCGATGTCCTGTACTTGGCGATCGCCTGCCGCAGTCTCCGGCTCGCAGCGCGCTCTTGGCGTTTGAGCCCCTTCAGTCCAGGCACATGTTTCGCCTCCGCAGCCACCGCAACAGCCGCCGTCGATGCAGTCTGCTTCTCTTGCGGTTTAGCTCCAGATCCAATGCTTGGCGGCGTTGCTGCTCGTGGCGCTGGACTTGGGCGCGTCGCGTCCTGCTTCTTCTGCTCCTTGTGCTTCTCCTTCTCCTTCGTCAGCTTGCTCTCTGTGCCAGCATTGCGCAATGCAGTGGTCCGCTGCAGCTGTCGGTCGATCGGCTTTGTCATTGTTGGCCAGTCGAAAAACAACTTGTCAAAAAAAAACAAAGGTGTGTCAAATTTCTGAGATTTTTCAAACAATAACAAACAAAAACAAAATACAAAAACAACGACTGAGAAAGAAAAAATCCAAAAAATCCAAAAAATCACTCTTTGATTCTTTTGTAACAAAGCAGTAACAAGTGTAGACCAGCATTTCACTATCTTTATCAGTAATAACTTGGTATAATATTATACGTTTTAAATGTCTGGACGATCGTCTGCTGCTTCTGCTGCTGCGACTGCTGCGACTACGACTGGCGACGGCCGTGTCCGAACGCTGCCATTGACGCGCGGCGTGTTTGCGACGCACGCATATGCGCCGTGGTTTGCTGGAGCGCACCAGCGCAAGTATCGCAGGCAGCAGCTGCAGCACCGCGAGCAACAGGCGCAGCGGCGACTGGCGCAGCAGCGACCGGAGCAGCGACCGGAGCAGCGAGGCGGCATGGTGGCAATGGCGACAGACGCGAGCAATCCAAGCAAGGAGGACGATCAAGAGGACGACGAGGACGAGGACGACGAGGACGACGAAGACGATCAAGAGGATCAGGCCGGTGGAGCAAGTCCAATGCAACACGACGACCAGGACGAAGAGGAACTCGGGCGGAACGAGCTGCTGGAGGGCGTCGACGCGCTGGTGCGATTGCTTAAGGCGAGGCTGGACGAGGCGATCTGCAGGGAGGTCCCGCTGCCGGCAGTCATTGCGTTCGACGCGGAAGACGATGATGGCGCGGATCCAACCGCCGTGGACATGCAGGCGAGTGCATCCGCATTGCCAGCAGCACGGCAGCGTAATGTTGCAGAGCATGGGTGGGTGGCAATCGATCCCGCAGACATGCACATTAGCGTCACTCGGCCGCTCGTTGTTTCGCACGCCAAGCTCAGCCCGCTGCTGGATCGCATGCGGGCTCGTCTGCGGCACCAGCACGGCGGCATTGTGGTCGATCTGGCAGACGTCGAGTTCTTTGTCAACGACGAGCGAACGCGGACTTTTGTCAGCTTGATGGTGCGACGCGGTCTGACTGGACTGAAGCCGCTGGTCAAGCAGGTTGATGCCGTCCTGCGCGACTTTCCCCTCCAAGAATTCTACGACGAGCCCCGCTTCCATCTTTCCGTGGCATGGTGCGTCGGCGACTGCATGCCGCTCTTGCAGCGCTTGATCACTGGCTGGCCTGCCTCGCTTGTGCAGCGCCCATCCGCGGCGCTTTCGTCGCTGGCCACGTATGCTTCCGATGATGACGAGGGCGAAAGTGCAGCCAGTCAACAACCGGTTCTCTCGTTCGACGAGCTGAACAGCATTGTTCGTGCCGTGCCAATGGGTTGCTCGCACGACGCGCGTGGCTCGACTCCATCTGAAGAGTGGCCATCATTTGTTTGTTCTGCCACTGCGATAAACGCCCCCCCCCCCAAAAAAAATGCGTGTTGCAGTTGTTGGTATCACAATTCCAGTATGCGGCATTTTTTTCTTTCTCTGGCAAGTTTGGGTCGCCTTTTGATAATTTTTATACAACAAATACGATGAAAATTTAACCATCCTGAGAAGCGTGGGGCCTCGATCTCAAATGTATGGGCTGTTTTTAAAAAGGTAGAAATCGCCATGTCTTCACTCCCCATCGCGGTCCGCTGAGGCTCCTGCCAATTGTTTTCCCCTGCCCTGCAACCCCCGCCCGAGAGAAGTAGGACCATGTGTTTATGCCACTCCGGTGCATCAGACCACACCGCCGCTGTCCCGCCCGGCGACTGTACGGCCGCGAGAAAGGTGTGACGGTCAACGCAACCTTGTCGCAGCAAATCAGTGTCAGCGGGCTGCCACACCACATCAAATAATTCTTTAGATCGGAGATCGGGACAATGGCTGGTAGGGGCAGGAGGAGCCCGAAGCTGAGAGAGTGCATAAAACAGTTTCCAGCACTCGGTTTGGACATGCCATTTTTTTTTTTTTTTTTTTTTTTTTTTTTTTTTTTTTTTTTTTTTTTTTTTTTTTTTTTTTTTTTTTTGTAACCAAGTGTGCTGGAGCTAATCGCCCTCTACTGCGGCCCGATTATTGTTGGACAAGATGAACCCGCAACAGAATGTAGCAGTGGCACAGATTGAGGGCTGGGAAAAGCTTGGCTGAGAAATCACACCGCGACACAAACCGCTCCTTTTCTCGCTCCGCCCCGCCGCCCAACGCACTTCCGCTGCGCCCCCGACCCTCGAGCACACTGATGGCATGGTGTAAACCACACAATCAGAGCACCAGCGGCGGAAAGCGACGTAGGACACGGTGGTGGATATGAACGACATATTTTGGGGGGTTCACTCTACCTTTTTAAAAAAACGGCCCCGTATTTGCCCGAGCGGTAGTCGGCAGCCGTCATGCCCTGAGCGTCTGGGGCAAAGGGGTCGGTCCCAAGCTCAATGAGCGTGTCGTATGCCGCTGGAAGCCCGCAGGTCGCAGCATAGTGAAGCGGCGTCATTTGCAACGCATCACACGCGTTCAGAGACGCGCCATAGGACACGAGCAGACGAATCATTTGCACTGCCACGGTGGATGTGCCACTGGGACGCCGGCCATGCGCCGATCCAAAGTAGCCCGCGCCGGGAGAGAGGCAATTGCGAAGGGGAGGCGAGGACGAGAGTGGCGACGTGAGCGGCGGGGATCGTGGGGGTGAAAAGGACGATGGTGCATGATGGTGAGCGTTGCTCGAAGCGGGGTGCGACGACGACGACGACGACGACGACGACGACGACGACGACGACGACGTGGGGATGGCGGCGGTGGTCGGGAAGATGGGTGTCGCCAGCGTTGCGAGTGGCACACGTGCCGAGCCAGACTGGGACCGTGGACGAGTCTCGCCGCCCTCTTCATCAGCTGCAGGAAGATAGTCACGAAGCTGTGCTGCGAGATGCAGTGGCTGCTTGCCCGCCAGGTCGGCGTGGCGAGGGGACGCGCCGTGTTGAAGCAAGGCGCGTGCCACCGCAGCCCTCCCACGAAAGACAGCCATGAACAAGGGTGTCTGACCCAGAAGATCCACGGCACTAGCATCGGCTCCGCAATGCAACAGGAGCTTTGTGGTTGCGAGGGCCGCATCGTCGTCGTCCGACGCAGCCGCCGAATGGAGCGCCGTCCATTGGTTTCGCAAGCGTACAAAAACATCCGCTCCGTGATCTACAAGCAGCTCACACAAGGCCACATCGCCTCGTAAGGCAGCTGTGTGCAGAGGCGAGGACGGCGGTTGCAACAGCAGCACTCCAGGGAGCTGCGCGCCAGAGTGTTGCGATGCCGCATCGTCCAGATGCTCACCCGCTCCATTCACATGCGCACCAGCGTGGATCAGCAGGCGAGCGACCTCAAAGTGCGACTTGGTGACAGCCAGCGACAGAGGCGAGGCGCGACTGCGGTTTGCCGTGTTGACCAATGCACCCGCGCTCAGCATCTGACGGACGAGCTCGACGTGTCCCGCACTGCTGGCAAGCGCCAACGGGGTGTTGCCTTCATCGTCTGCCAAGGAGTGATCGGCACCAAGCTTGAGCAGCAGTTGGACGGCAGCAGCGTTTCCCGACGACGCCACAATGTGCAGCGCCGTAACCCCGCGTACATCCACCGTCGATGAATTGATTCGCGCACCATTTGCCACCAGGGCTTTCAGGCTATCCAAGTCCCCAGCCGAAGCCGCGGCCAAAAGAGGAGACGAGCCGTTGGTCCGAATGTCCGGTTGGGCACGGCCAGTCCCGAGTAGCAGGCGGAGCAAATCAAGACTCGTCTCGCGCCTCGAGTGCGACGCAAGCGCGGCGGGGGAAGCGATGAGCAGAGGGGCCGAGTTGGCAGCAGCAGCAACAGCAGCAGCAAGAGGAGGCAAGGCCGAGGCTGGGGCAGCCACAGGAGTTGTTGTTGGAGCAGCGGGCGCAGCAGCAGCAGCAGCCATAGCGAGTGGATCTCGGTTTGACGCTGCTCTGCCCAGTGACAGACTAGAGACAAGGCTCGTATTCGGAGAGTTGATGGAGCTGGCTGTGGGACCGACCAAAGCTGCGGATACAACAGTGGAGGTTGACGTTGCTATTGTACCATTCGCCGCCGTCGTGGCAGAAGCCGCAGACGGTGACTGCCTGGTTGAGCCTTGCCCTGTCGCAACAGAGCGCGGTGCGGTGCTCCCTAATGGCGGCCATCCTGGATGCAACGGTTCTTCGGGCATGGTTTCGAATAGAACGTGCAACGCCGTCCGACCAGCTCTATCTTGAATACTGGCGTTGGCTCCTGCGCGAACTAGATGATGCACCGAATCGCTATTGCCGGCCGCAATGGCCATGTGCAGCGGCGTGTCCAGCGCGAGAAGCGTTTGCAAGTCCACCGAAGCACCGCATTTCAGTAATGCCGAGACGAGTTCGCCGGCCAGCGCGCCCGTCTTTTTGCACGCAGCATGCAGCGGCGTGAATCCATCCATCTCACTTGCGAGGTCTGGTCGAAGCGGCACAATAGAATTGGCTGGTGGCGGGGGGAGTGGCGGTGGCACAGGTGCGGTCGTCGTCGTTGTCGTTTCCGAGGCAGCTACGTCTGCTGCTGCTGCTGTTGCAGTGGAGGCCCACAGGCGTGCTTGGGACACTGACAGGTCGCCAGTCGTCGCAGGGATGGTATAATCCGGGAGGAAGGTTGAAAGAACGCTGTCCGAGATGCACCCAGGCCGGCCACAGACACGAAGCACGACCAAAGCGCAGGGCATGAGCTTTGTGTCGTCGATCAAACGTACGAGGGCCGGGTAGCCACGTGCATCTGGCGCATTGACGTCCGCGCCATGCAGGAGCAGCAAATGCAGTACAGAGTAAATGTCCTTCATGACGACGCGCGGGGCGAACGCGGCGTGGGTGATGAGAGTGTGCAAGGGCGATGGACCACTCTGCGTCCTGCCAGAATCGCCTGCAGAGTCTTCTGTCGTGCCATTCACTGATGCGCCGCGAGCTAGCAGCAATGAACAAAAGTCTACAGAAATGGTTCTCAACGCCGTGAAGAGTGGAGGCTCGAAAGTAGAGGTGGCGCCTCCGTTGACGGAAGCGCCGTGCCGGAGCAGTCGGAGTGCGCCAGCACGTTGCTGGAATTGCACTGCAAGGTGCAGCGGAGAATGGCCACTGGAGGAAGCGTCGTTAATGTCCGTGCCGTGCGCAAGCAGGCCTTCCAAAGCCGCATCGGACTGCACGGCCGCTCGAAAAACATCCATTGCCGAAACTGCTGGAGGTATCCCACCCGATGCCGCAGTTAGCGATGTTCCAGCCATCGATGTTGAGGAAAATGCCGACGACGACGACGACGACGACGACGACGACGGTCCATGCCCAAAAAAGTGCGAGTGCACGCGCGAAGAAGTTTGACTCGGAGGCGGTGATCCCGAGCCTTGGCCTTGCCATCCTGTCGGTGACGATGGTCCATTTGGAGAGGACGACGGCACTGGCGACGACGGCACAAACACCATGAGCGGGGTCTGCGAGGCTGATCCAGTCAACGGGACGAACGAGCCGCCGCCGGTTCCTGAGCTCGCGACCATCGGATTTAGTATTGGATGAGCGCTTCCCGCGGCACTTGGAGGTGTCAGATTCACTGCTGCGAGCGACATGGCAGCAGATGCTGAGCTTGACGACGGCGGCGAGGTCGAGTGCATCGTGGCGGTGGTCGTCGTCGTCGCCACGGGAACGGGCGACGCGAACGAGATGGGATTGCCGGACGACAGCGGAGTGAAGAAGACGGTTGGCACCGGGTTTGCACGCACTGCCGCCCGGGACGAGTGGCCATGATGGTGGGAGTGTGCTTGCGACTGGGACTGGGACTGCGACGACGGCACAGGCGGCGGTGACAGCGGGCGACCCGAGACAGCGGCATTGGAATGGGAATGGGAATGGGAATTGGCAACCAGACCTGATGACAGGCGGCCAGTCGGACTCCCGGGGCTCCGTGCGAGCGACGACTGCCCTGCGAAGGAGGACGAGGAAGAAGAGAATGTAGAAGAAGAAGATGATGAAGAAGAAGAAGGGAAGGGAGTGGACGTGGTGGCAGCTGGGTGACTGCGCGGAGGCGACTGCGAACGAGCAAAGAAACCGCCGCCGCCACCAGCAGCAGCAGTCGGCGACGTGGAGCGCGCTCCTCCTCCGGCCATGGTGGCCAAAAACGACAACACAAACACCCCTCTCAAGCAAGTGAGGGCGCTGGAAGTGGACGCTTGGTAGCAGCAAAACTGCCTGACTACTGCAATTGGACGAAACTGACGAATGTGCGAAAAGTGAACAATGAGTGAGACTTGCTTGTTCGGGAAGTCTGCGCGTGCGTATGGAAACGATTTGGGAAGCGAGAAACAAGAGTGGGAAAGATACGAGGCAAGGATTGTCAATGTGTAAAGCGCTAAAAAGAGTAATAAAAATAAAAGGCGCAGTGGCATCGACTGCGAATGGATGGAGGGAGGAACGAACACGCGCGAAAAACAATAAAAAAAAAGACAAATCCGAAACTCCAGAAGCACAGAAGAGCTAGAGAGAGAGCGAGAGAGAATGGCGCCACGAACGGGACACCTCCAAAAATTGTGGATGCAAGCGAACGCTCACATCCAGCTTAGTTTTGGTTTAAGTTTGTCAGCGACAGGACCCTTCACGAAAGACGATCACAAAGGCACCAGCGCGCTAGACTCCCTGATCAAACCGAGGACGTGCCGCTTCCCAAAGCCAAAAGAAACGCAACGGCTCGTCTCCCGAACAAACCCGCGAGCGACGGCTAGGAAGGCAGGCGAGAAGCGTTCAAAGCAGCAAACACCGAGACGAACAAGTCAAGTGTGCAGCTGGATGGTAATACAAATGGGCTTTCGTTGGCCAGCGTTCTTGCATTTCCCGCCAATTCAGTTTTGGGATGTGATCACCTTCGATCTTTTCCCAAAGCATCAAGCCATGCCATCCATCTTCGGGTCTCCTGCTTTGCTTCCCTATTTGATGCTCTCTCGTTCGGACGCTCTCAGAAAACAAGCTCAGTCTGAATTGTATTTTTGCTTGACGATGGACGACCGACAGCGACGACGATCGCGGTCTCCGCCCGGTCGCCATGCATCGTCCTCATCCTCGAGCTATGCCGACCACAAGAGCAGCGACGGAGACAGGCGCGACGACCGGCAACGCGAGCCGCGACGAGACGACCGGGACGACCGAGACCGAGACCGAGACCGAGCTCGCAGCAGAGACCACCACGACGACCGCCGTCACCATGAGCGCGATCGAGACCGAGACCGAGACCGAGACCGAGACCGAGACCGAGACCGAAGCAGCCACTCGGGTGAGCGCAGCAGCCGCGCACCAGAACGGAGCAAGGCAACGCGATCGAGGTCGGCGTCGCGCTCGTCCTCCGGGTCAGAGTCCGAGTCCGATTCAGGCTCATCCTCATCATCATCATCATCATCATCTTCTTCTGGTTCTGATTCTGGCTCCAGCTCTGACTCGGACGAGTCGGATGACGGCCGTGGCCGAAAGTCCTCATCTTCGCGGTCGAGCCACCGGTCGTCGAGTAGAGCGGACAAGGCGTCGTCCAGCAGCCGCCATCGCTCAAGCAAGCATGGCAAACATGGCAAGTCCAAGAAGAGCCACAAGCATCATCGATCGTCGCACAAGCGCGATCGCCATTCGAGCAAGCACGACCAGTCAGAGGCGCGCCCGTTGCCGGCAGGCGTTGCCCCGCTGAGTGACACGGACTACTTTGTCAAGCATAGCGAGTTTCGCCAGTGGCTGCTGGAGAAGCGGAAGCAATCCTTTGACGACTTGACGTCGACCGAGTCCCGCAAGCTCTTTACGCGTCGTTTCCTGCCGGCGTGGAACGGTGGGTATCTGGACGGCAAGTTTTATGCAGGACTGACGTCCCGCGATCTCGCCTCGAGCGCTAAAACCCGGCACAAGTGGGGCTTTGTGCCCAATTTGAATCCGGACGAGGTCGATCGTGTGAGCGACACTGTCTCGTCCTTGACACGCGGCGGCGCATCGTCGAGTGCACATCCTCCTGCCTCCACCAACGCGTTTGGACGACTGATTGGCGTGCCACCGGCTCCTATCCCCGAAGCTGTTTCAGCAACTTCCGGCAGCAAGCGTCCCTACTCGACTTCGCTGGACCCTGCCGAAAGGGTGCTGCAGGAGGAAGAGGCACGCAAGCGAGCCCAAGTCGAGAAGAAATCTGAGCGTTCGGCCAACTACCAGCGCATTAACGAGCAGTTCCCAAAGACCGAGGGTCGCGAAGCCGCCATCGCCGAACGGCAAGGACGCGCTGCCCTGAAAAAGGCGGCAGAAGGTGACGCGATGGATTACGCGCCTGGCGTCAGCGTTCTCGGGGGTGGTGGATCTGACGAGTTCAAGCGGCTTCAGCAAATCAAGCACCAGGCGGACAGTCGGCGCAAGGAGGCCAAGGCGGCTGTTCTCAATGAGAAGGTTGCGGCCTATCAGCTCAAAGAACAAGCGTCCATGGCTGCGCTTCGACAGCTAGCGGACATGCGAAAGCAACAGCAGCAGCAGCAACATCCTTAGCGCCCGTGTGGAGTTTTTGTTTGACCTCGGGAAAGAATCAATAAACAAATACAAATCTGACGCAGATTTCAGTTGATGCAGACGCCGTGTCGTGCTTCCAACAAGAGTTACCAACAAAGCATCAAATCACATAAAAAAAAAACCGAAACGAATTTATCAAAACCAAGCAACCAAGCAACCGAGCAACCAAAAAACCAAAAACCAATCAAACAGCCAGACACAATTTTTGCAATTTCATTGAAAATCAAAAAAGCCAAAGCGACTCTGCTAGAGATCCAAAATCATTGGGCAACATTCGTTATTCTTCCGATTTGAGCGGAGGGAGTTCTTCGTACTCGCTCGGGGGCAGAGGCATCGGTTCGCGATGTGCTGCTACTGGCGGAAGCTCTTCATAATCACTCGCTGCTGGTGGTTGTGGTGTTGGAGGAAGAGATTCATAGTCGCTTGATGCTGTTGTAGCAGCAACAGCAGCAGCAGCAGCTGCCGGTGGTGGTGGACTGATAAGCGGTAGCTCTTCATACACTCCCTTTTGCCGGACGAGAAGCGACTCATCGAGCGACAGCGCGTTTTCATTCTCTTCATCCGCAGCAGCCGCGGCCGACTTTGTATTCTTGTTCACTTGGGCATACACGTCTGCGGTGGGCGCTTTGTTGACTTTGGCATACCCTGGATCGGAAGGGTTGACTTTGGCATACCCTGGATCGGAAGGGTTGCTTGTGCCAGAGGCGCCAGCATCTCGGCTGACTTCAGCGTAAAGATCATCATCAAGCTTGACGCCGTTTGCATCCGCCTCGGACTGTCCAGGCGCTTTTTCAGAAGCAACAGAGCTGGGAGCCGCATAGGCGCTATCCACCGGCTTGGCGTAGTTTGGGCTGCTGTACTCGGCTGGGCGAGCGTACACGTCCTCGTTCGAGCCGCTCTTCCCGTCCTTTGGTGTGGCGCCCGATTTATCCTGGGGCTGGGCGTACGACTGAGAATACGGGGACACGGCAGACGGGGCAGAGTACAGGTCGTCGTCACCAGTGCGACTCAGTTCGGAGGGCCGCGCGTACAAGTCCGTCGTATCCGCTTCTGAACTGGAAGCGCGCACCGATTGCAGAGCGACGGAACTGGGCTTGTTGGCATTCTTGGACTTGCGGCGGCGGCGCAGCAGGATGAGGAGGACCAACAGCAGCAAAAGCAGCACACCGCCACCAACGCCTGCGCCAATCGCGGCAGCGTTGATTTCAGAGCTGGTCGGATCGCCTGCCGCCAGAGACGGGGTGACGGACACCGGAGTAGCCGAGGACGGCGTTGCAGAAGAAGGAGTGGCAGAGGAAGGAGTGACTGAATGAGCCTCTGAAGGAGTGACTGAATGAACCTCTGAAAGAGTGACTGAATGAACCTCTGAAGGAGTGACTGAATGAACCTCTGAAAGAGTGACTGAATGAACCTCTGAAGGAGTGACTGAATAAACCTCTGAAGGAGTGACGGAAGGAGTGGCAGAGGAAGGAGCCACGCATTCGTTCTGGACGAGCACCGTGCCCGAGGAACAGCTGGTGCAGTTCGTCGCAGTACCGGCGCAAGAAGCGCAGCTCTCTGCGCACGACGCGCAGATCGCGTTTGCCGAGGCGTACTGGTGGGTATCGCACGACAGCGCACACGAGAGATTACTCAGCCTCACGTATGGCGTCACACAGGTCAGACAACCGTTGTTGTCGCACGAAACACAATTGCTTGAGCATGCTGGTGAAAGATGAAGTGAAAATCGGGCAGAGACACATGAATGAAAACAACCAGGAGGTGAGAAGACCTCCAGCGTCGCAAAAATAATACAGCATCCATCCGCACGTACCAAAACAGCTCGACGTGGATGTAGGCAGTTGAGGAGGGCCCGAGACGGGGTTTGAAGGATCGCTGCAAGAAATGCAATTGCTTTCACAAGCTATAAGGCACACAGCGTGAGGACTCCCAGAATGAAGGCAATTTAACATGCAGCAACAGAACAAACCAAGAAAAACGTACCACAAGCGTTGCCAATTCCGTTCACTCGGCCATTGACGCAGAGCTGTACAGCACGGAAGGCATCGACAGACGCCGTTTTCCCCGCCGCAACACAAGCTGTAGGAACCTCGATGCGCGAAAAGCCCTGCATCGGATTCCATCCATCCAGCAAGCCAATGTAAACCCAGGGACAACGAGGCCACGCCGGACCTCTGGTCGAAGGGCTACAGGTGGTCCACCCGCCTGTGGTTTGGTCGACATCCGTCCCAAATTGGTTGGTGACGTTGACAGAGTCTCCAAAATCGACGTTCACTGACGTGCATCGATTGCCGTTGCTGGTGTACGATACGAAAATGGCGACCGGGCCTTGGAGGGTTAGGAGCCCTGCAAATCCGCTCAGTTCGAGGAGTGGAGCTGCATCGGTGTCGCTCACACCCGGGGATGTGTCGTAGAGGTACTCGGTGTTGTCCAATTCGGTTGTGACAATCGAAAACCCTTCATTGTAAACTGTATCCAGCGCCTCAGCTTGGAAAATGACATCTGGACGCAAGAACCGCATCGAGGTGTTTTGTGAGTGACAACGGTGACACGCTCGAGTTGGATTTGGAGCGCAGACAACAACAACAACAACCAACCAGACGTTCGTTTTACCTGTGCTTGTAAATGCGGCGGATGCGTGCTCGCCTGCTCCCAACGAATAACAAAAAGAACGAGTGCCATACAAGCGAAGAACCACAACAATAGCAAAATCGCAATAACAAAAAAAAACCCAGATCAATCAAAACAAGCAGAGTTAGAAATCCAATGTAAAATCCAATGTAAAATCGAACAAAAAAGCCGGCAAAAGTTCCAAAAGCGGAAAAAAAAAGTTCCCAAACAACAATCCAATGTCAAAAAAAGTGATCTAAAACACCGACTGTTTTGTTGGTCATCACGATTTGTGTTTGAACTGAGCAGCAAAACAAAGCCAAGCAAGGCGTTGAATGATGATGAGATAGAGATGGAGAGATGGAGATGGAGGGGAGAGGCAAGGATGTGGATGGGAGAGGCAGACAATAGGAGGCAAGGCTGGCCAAAAGAGGGGCGGGTGTGTGTGTGTGAACTGTAGTTACGTGGTGGAAGACGTTCCAAGGAGACGGAGATGATGGAGAAGATTTAAAGGGATGGCAACGCGATTGACACCAACGACGAGAAGGAGAAAGATAGAGAGAGAGATGTGAAGTGGGAGAGAGAGAGAGAGAGAGAGAATCGAGAGAACGACTGGAAGGAACGAAGGAACGAACCATGGAGACAAAGAAGCAATGCAACCACAACGCAAGCCACGACCAACGACGACGACGAGGACTTGAAGGACGAGAAGGACAACGCTAGCGAGGACGATCGCAACGACGACGCGGACGGGGACGCGGACGAGTGCCGATGGGGATGCATCCCAACCAAAGAAGAAGAAGAAGAAGAAAGACAAAAAGAATATGAGACTGGACTTGCATTGGCACAAACTCAGACAAAGACAAACTCAGACAAAGACAAACGAGAATGGTGCAACACTTGCAAGAGCTCAGGTCAAACAGATTCGGCAGTTGGACAGTGAATTCGATGTTGAGCGACTGACTGGCTGGCTTGGCTCACTTTTTCATCCAATGCTTCCACTCCAGTAGATTTCCGTAATAACCATCATACAGTACACTTTGTATTCAATACTGTTGTCACTCCTTGTTTTTTTTTTTTTCTTGTTCTCAACCTCTACGCGCCAAACACGATGCCAGCAGCAGACCATCCTCCAACCACCACCACCACCACCACCACAAGCAGCGGCGCCTCCTCCTTCGATGCTTCCTTCGATGAGGACGACGCCGTGATGCGTGCACGCGCCACGCCATGCGCGACCATCATGCGCATCAGTGCTGCGCTCGGGGCCATCGGAGGCGGCATGTCCGGTCCCCTGCTCACCAGGCTCATGCATGGTCAGTCGAGGCGACCTCGCCCATTGTTGACTCTGAAAATTCTTTGATCTTGGTTGTTGATGTTGATATCTGCAGGATTCTCGAACACGCCGGCGCAGCGGAGGCGCACGATGGTGCTGGGCGCTGTTGTCGGCGCAATGGTCGTGCCGTACATTACCTTCCACATCTCGCCGAACTGCAGCGAAATCAACCGACGTGCATACGACTGGAATCGACGCATCTTCTAAACAAGACGCACTGATGGCGGCAGGCGAAGGGGGTACAAGGACAAGACAAAAACAAGAATACAAGAAATGGCTGAAGCCAGGGTCAAAGCGTCCGCTGTAGTGGCTCATCACCGTATGGCGAGGAGCAAGATGCCATCTTCAAGGACATCGAAGGCATGCGACTGTCAGGGTTCTACCGTCATGCACACAGATCGTTTCACTCGTGGCACTTTGCAAAAAGATGGAGGATTCGCGTTTCTTTGTGCAATTTCGGGACCGTGCACCAACACAAGAGCAATGCAAAGTTTGCGCGCATTCACCACAGCAACAGGTTTGAGAGCCGGAGTACGGAGGTCTGCGTGTGGGTAAAGCGCACGCTGGAAGCAGGTCGGTGCCTTTTTTTTTTGGCACCAGCAGCTTGCGCAATCGGTGCGTTTTTCCATCAGTTGGCGTGTCCTTGATGTAACCAATATGAATAAATAGTACCGCAACACTGTGTCTTGCGATGGTATGGAATAGCTTGGGCTCAACGTCCGAACGAAGTTCTGCGAGCCAGCAGCCTCATTGCGCCTGCTCCGGTGGCTTGTACAAAGCAGCGTGTTGGTTCTGGCAGGTTTTGTGATTCATAGCGAGGTTTGGTGCAGTTTCGCATGAGTATCGTTGGGAGTTGAGGTTTCCCGCCAAAAATCGATCCGAACGCAAAAACTCACAAGAATCGTCACAAGCGTGTCCGCGTCCGCCTTGCCATCAAGAATTCTACAAAAATCATATCAGCCAACAACGCATCAGCATGCAAGCACGGCAGCCAACTTGCTGCACAGTGGATCGCAGTTGTTGTAGCAAAAGCCACATTTTCCCGCCATTTTTTTCTTGAGTGCCTTGCTTTGGTTTGGCTTCTGCTGCGCTTACCGTTCCATCTCTTCGTTCAGCTGAATGACATTGGCAGTCAACGCATCAGCAACGGCCGCTAGCTTCTCGAGACCGGCAAGCGTGTCGGCTGGAATATACAATCCACTACCGGAAGACATGAATCGGAACTTTGAGGACTGAGATGACCCTGTCTGAGCGGACGAGAGCATTCCAAGATGACCTTAGAAAAGAGAGTTTCGTTGCGAGTACATGGAACTCCGGGATTGAAAGGGAAGGGGCTTGACTTGGACAGCAAGTTTGAATCGCTGCCCGGAAGCTCAGTCTCAACGCGCCGGTTCGGACGACACGGGATTCCAAAATACAACAACAAACAAGTCCAGAACAAAGCCACTATATGGCCAAGGTGAAGGATGCTATATTGTAAAAGTACTGTTATTGGTACAATGCCCGAAGATCGCACAGAGTATGACCAAGCGTCGAGCGCACGCTCCACAACAACAACAACCGTAAAGCGTGGGCCAATCCCTTAGTATATCGCGTTATTGCTTTCGTTCGAGTGATTGCCAAGCGTTGCCATCGGCCTTTTGGAGTCGAATTTCCACCTTCGAGCCGAGAACTTGCATCTCGCTTCCGGCTGGGTTGATTTTCTATCAATCGTGCAAATAGCAAAGCAAGCACCGGCAGAAGGAAAAAAAAGCGCACACACAGAGTGAATCGACAGAAAAGCATCAAGAACAGAAAAACGAACAAGAAACAAGAAATTGTGATTCAAGAAATGCAGCACGACACATGTAACTTACTCCTGCCAGATCAATTTCCAAGTCAAATTCGTTGACCGAGTCAAAGATGATGTGAACTTTGAGCTGGATTCGCAAAGAACGAACAGTGAGTGACAAGGACAGACTTTTGCGAATGCCGAGCAAGGGCAGAAACCTACCGTTGTCGCGTTCGCCTCAGCGTATGAAACGTCGCAATCGACCTTCTTGGCGTACACGTTGAGACTGATAGATCCACCCATCGCAAACCAGTCGTATCTACGGAGCATGGATGATAAGGTGGTTGAGTTTCCAATCCAAACCAGGCCTGCTCGCCAAATCTCCCACCGATTTCCTCAGATCAAGCATACCTGCATTTAACCTGCTGGGCAACCTTTGACTGAGCCATTAACCACCAACCGAATGGAGAGAAGGTGAGTTTTTTTTTTTTTCAAAGTCCTGTTCTGACTTCTGCAAACGTTGCTGACACGACATTCTCACCTTCACCCAGCAATGAGTGGCTGTAGTGCAGCCCTTTTGAGCAAGGAATTCGTCAAAGTCCTGTGTGCGCTTCTTGCAGCACGACCAAAACTTGGAGCTGAGGAATGACAAATCTCAAGAAAAGTGAGCTGCCCGGGTCCCCATGCGAAGCATTTCACTTGGCATTTCATAGCAAACACACAAAATGACCATACTCACCCTTCATGGAAGACGGGCGAGCCAGTATGGTGAAGACAGGGCTCGGTGAGCGACTCGACACCCGTGTACGATTTGCCACACGCGTTGTTGACGCAGATCGTGCCAACCGCCACCTTCGACTCGGCAGATCCTTGCACTGCTGCGCTCTCGCCGTTTGCACCAGCGGCGGCGACATTGGCACTGGGCGCAGCAGCAGCAGCAGGTGCGCCTGCAGCGCGAACGGCGTCCGTCACCACGAGCTTCAAGCGCTCGAGCGGCTGCGTGCTCTTGACCCATGGCTCTGGAGCACTCACTGGCGGGGGTGTCGGCGTGGGCACAACGATCTGCGCCTTCGGAGTGGTCTGTGCGGCGGCGGCGGCGGGCTGTCCTGCAGGCGCTGCCGGCTTGACGTTCGTGTGCTTGCCGCGGGTGCATCCTGGAGCGTTGAGAAACTCGCCAAAGTCCGAGTGGCGCTTGTTCGGGCAGCACGACCAGTACTTGAGCCCTTCGTGGAAGACGGGTGTTCCGTCGTGGAACAAGCAGGTGGCTTCGTCGGATGAAGACGACGGATCAAAGTCCTTCCCGCAGCCCTTGTTGTAGCAGAGCACTTTGGCCATGTTGGTTCAAAAAGGGGTGAATTGACGCGAAGTTTTGCTTGATACCGACCAAGGGTGAGTGGGGTGAGTGGGGTTGAGGTCTCGCAACGTTGGATGGCGCAAAAAGACTGAGAGTGCTGCTGCTTGTCTGCCTGTTCATGAATGGCAGAAGCGATAATAGCTACTGCATGGTACAGTATATTAGGATAAATCTTGATCAAGAGCATGCTGAAAGTCGGATGTGATGCACACGTCTCTGCTGAGATCAAACAGCCGATTGCCCATCGTCCTGTCAACCAACTCCCCCTTCCGGTCCCCCCCCCTTTTGTTTCACGTAGTCTGAAATCAAACGTCCCTTCTTGCAACACACTCCCCCTTCTTGCCCAGCTTTTCATGTTGGTGAAGGAAGCGAAACAGGTCGCCAGTCCACCCTTTTGTTCGCTTGATCTTTGAGGCGGACACAAGTAAGCCAAAAGCCGAGGAGCGCTCCACTGCCCCTCGTTCGACCCCCTCGCTTGGTTTGGCCGTGATCGGCAGCCGCTCTGCGCACGTCGCCAATGATAATGCGGTCGTCCAATAGGCGACAAGGCCAGGATGGGGTCTCAGCGCTTAAGCCGTCGGGACCTCCTCATGCTCTTTGCTCGCTTGTCTGCGCGTCGTTTCTCTGTCGCTCTTTTGTGCAGCACAGTCGCTCCGATCCAAGCAGAGGAAGTGCCGGAGCAGCAGGGCCCTGCCGCCGACTGACCTGAGCTCACTCGGGCTAAACCGCAAATAAACAAGCGCCACCCAGCTGATCGCCTCTCCCGCCTCCCCTCCCCTCCCCCGCGCGCTCACGCTCTGCTGAATGCACATTGTTGTCAAAGAACACAGTGGAAGCTGAATGCACATTGTTGTCAAAGAACACAGTGGAAACGAGCAAGAAAGCGCGCGCGCTGGGATTGGGCAGAGAGGCAACACGCTTAGCAACACACACACACACACACACACACACACACACACACACACACACACACACACACACACACACACACACACACACATGCACACACACACACACACACACACACACACATATAACATGGGCTTGAATGTTGTTGAACAGTCACAAGTTCACTTTGTACAATGCCTCTGTTTCGCATAATCATAGATGGCCACCAAAAGGGCGACCTTTGGTCTGCTTCTACTGTTGTTCTGCGTGATTCTCAATCACGCCCAGTTGGCACAAGCAGCCGTTGCATGTGGCACTGGCGGCGTGTGCAGTTGCTCGGAAACTCTGGTCAGTTGTCAGAGCAAAGCTCTCACATCCATTCCAACCGATATCCCAGTCACCACAGTGAGCCTGTAAGCGTTGAGATTGAGTGGATTGTGAATCGAAGCTCTGTCCCTCCTGATTGGTGCACGACCGATAGGTTTCTGTATGACAACCAGATAACCAGCATTTTCTCAAGCGCATTCACAGGCTTGAACGCGCTGATACGATTGTAAGCGTGTAGAGACTGTTCCTCACTCATTCCTCGGCTCACTCATTGGCGACGCCACCTGTAGGGACCTGTCCAACAACCAGATCACCAGCATTTCTGCAAACGCATTTACAGGCGCGATTTCGCTTCAAGTCTTGTAAGCAAGCAAAAATATGAAGAACCACGCAACCATGGCTTACTCGGTTGCGACGCGATCTATAGGTATCTGTACAACAACCAGATCCCCAGTATCTCAGCCTCTGCATTCACAGGCCTTACTAATCTGACACAATTGTAAGCAGGAAACGGCATGTCGAATCTCGCACGGAACGGCTCACTTTGTGTGACACTGTCTGTAGGTCTTTGCAGAACAATCAGATAACCAGCATTTCCTCAAGCGCATTCACGGGCTTGACTGCGCTGACTGACCTGTAAGCTCGCATAACGTGAAAAAGCAAACACAAATGGCTAACTCCTTTGCGACACCACCTGTAGGAGTCTGGGCAGCAACTGGTTGAGCGCTATTCCGTCCTCTGCATTCACAGGCCTTACAGCGCTAACACATTTGTAAGTAAGCAGAGACACGAAGAATTGCATGTAATCTGCTCACTTTTTCTGACACGGTCGATAGAAATCTGTACAACAACCAGATCACCACAATTTCTGCAAATGCATTCTCAGGCCTGGCTGCGCTGCGATTCTTGTAAGCTATCAAGGACACAAAGAATCCCACGCGAACGACTCACATTTTGTAACACTATCTGAAGGTATCTGAACAACAACCAGATCACCACTTTTTCTGCAAGCGCATTTGCAGGCCTGACTGCGTTGTCTCGCTTGTAAGTACGAACGCTGTTGCACGCATTCGATTTGCTTCTTACTTTGTCCTACTTGCAGGGCTTTGAATGCCAATCCTGCCACCACTTTGCCGCCTGGTCTGTTCAAAGGCTTGCCAAATCTCATGTATTTGTCGTTGGGTTCGTCTAATTTTTTGCAATATCTGAGCCCCAACAATTTTACATTTGGTGGAAACACTGTTGCTCCGCCTAGCACATACGGCTGGGTATTCACGCCTTACAGTAAGCGTTCGAGCTGACTGCTGTATAATCTCACGTGATCGTTTCACTGACATTTGAGCTGCAGAGTGCGATACAGCCTGTGCCACTTGCTACGCCGCTGGGTCCAGTGCGTGTTGCGGGACCGATTGTCTGACGTGCACTTCATCTAATCCCTGCACTCAGTGCTATGAAGGTTATCTTATGATGGGCAGCTTCTGCTTTGCATCAGCTGCGACCAACGCATCTATCGCCTCTGTCGTTTCTGACGCGTCCATGCAATCCGTTGCAAGCGCGTCATCAGCATCCATTGCGTCTGATGTTTCTGCGACTTCGGCGATCTCGGCATCGTTTGCGTCCGTCGCTACTGCATCGTCTGCCTCGATTGCATCAGCTGCGTCAGCAGCGACACAAGCATCCAAAGCCTCCGCCGCCTCTGTTGCGTCGACGCAATCTGCCTCTGTTGCATCTGTTGCGTCAGCTGCGTCAGCTGCAACACAAGCGTCCAAAGCCTCCGCCGCTTCAGTAGCGTCAGCAGCGACACAAGCATCCAAAGCCTCCGCCGCTTCAGTCGCGTCTACACAAGCTGCATCGTCAGCGTCTATTGCATCTGCTGCAAGCGCGTCATCAGCATCTATCGCATCTGATGTTTCCGCGACCTCGGCGATCTCGGCATCGTTTGCGTCCGTCGCTACTGCATCGTCTGCCTCGATTGCATCAGCTGCGTCAGCAGCGACACAAGCATCCAAAGCCTCCGCCGCTTCGGTTGCGTCTACACAAGCTGCATCGTCAGCCTCGATCGCATCTGCCGCGTCAGCTGCAACACAAGCGTCCAAAGCCTCCGCCGCCTCTGTTGCGTCGACGCAATCTGCCTCTGTTGCATCTGTTGCGTCAGCTGCGTCAGCTGCGACACAAGCGTCCAAAGCCTCCGTCGCTTCAGTAGCGTCAGCAGCGACACAAGCATCCAAAGCCTCCGCCGCTTCAGTCGCGTCTACACAAGCTGCATCGTCAGCGTCTATTGCATCTGCTGCAAGCGCGTCATCAGCATCCATTGCAGCTGATGTTTCCACGACCTCGGCGCTCTCGGCATCGTTGGCTTCCGTCGTTGCTGCTGCATCTTCAGCCTCTCGGGCGTCCGCATCTGTAGCCTCTGCTGTTTCTGCTGCTTCTGCCCTCTCCGCTTCTGTTGCTTCAACCGCATCAGCATCTGCTGCATCCGTTGCATCTTCCATTGCACAGTTCGGCGCTGGATCCCAAGACTCATCCTCGTCGGCGGCTGTCATCGCTGCTGTCGTTGCGTCCGTGACAGTCATTGCGCTCATTGTGGTGGTCTTCATCGTGTTGCGGCGCCGGCGCTCGCAACGCTCTGTCATGCGACCGAAGGACTCTGCCAGTCCCGTCATCGATCAGACGACTATTGAAATGACAATGTCTCCTCTGGCCCATTCGATTGAATCTCGCATCGAGGATGACGGCTCAACCTCCGCCAAGCTCAGCCAAAAGCAGCCAGAATCGCAGAACGCTGCCGATCCCATGTATCAGGAGGCTGAAGAAGTGACAATCTCCCAAATTCCCGATTCGATCGCATCTCACAACGAGGATGACGGTTCAACCTCCGACCAGAAGCAGCAGCCAGAATCGCAGGATTCTGCCGATCCCATCTACCAGGAGGCTGATGAAGTGACAACTTCCCTTCAAAACCATTCGGCTGGAGCACACGACAAAGCGGACATTCCCCATGCGGCGGTCGGTCAACCACAGTCGTATCAAGCTGTCCCGACCGCCCCGCCAGAGGAGGTGGTTGACGATGATGCGAGCGCGTATGTTGCCGGCAGCAATTCTCGTCGCGTTCGCGAAGGCTTGACCATTGGGAAGCACCTTGCCAGTGGTGAATTTGGCGATGTGTCACTGGGTCAAGTGCCTTTCAACGTGTTGCCCACAAGAGCTCAAACCTTGCTCGGACCTACAGCGTCTCCAACCGTGATGGTTGCAGTCAAGTCTTCCAAGGCCGACGCTGACGAGAAATCTCGCCAAGACTTTGAGGCTGAGGCGAAATTGATGGCTCCGTTTGTACATCCGAATGTCGTGCGTCTGCTTGCGGCTCTGGTCGAGTCAGAGCCCCATCTCGTTCTGCTAGAGTTTGTGCAGTACGGCGACTTGCGCACCCTGCTGCAAAAGTCCAAGCTGTATTCGCTTTGGTGGACGCACAACGAGCAGGTGCATGCCATTCGTCAGATTGCTCTCGGCATGGAGTATCTGGGCACGCTTAACTTTGTGCACCGAGATCTTGCCGCGCGCAATTGTCTCGTGGGGCCAGGAATGGTGGTCAAGATTGCCGATTTCGGGCTTTCCCGCGAATTGTCGGATGAGCAAGATTACTATCGCATGCAAACGCGAGGCAAACTTCCCGTGAAGGTGGGTTGAGTCAGATGGCTCCACTGCTGGTCGTATGTGATTCTAATTGTGTTGGTGATTGTAGTGGATGGCACCGGAAACAATGACCTTCCGCAAGTTCTCGTCCATGTCCGATGTTTGGTCGTTTGGTGTCACAGCCTGTAAGTCGCGTCATTTTCCGCTGATACTTGCTCTTGCGTCGAGATTTGACTTTTTATTGGCGCATGCTGGTAGGGGAATGCTCTAGTTACGGCGCAATGCCGTACGGCAAGATGAATGGCGCTGAGGCACTGGCTCATCTGGAGGCTGGTGGTCGACTACCCATGCCGGAGCACTGCTCAACTGACCTGTTTAGCTTGATGTTTAGTTGCTGGAACTCCATCCCAGAGCTACGACCAAGCTTTACGCAGCTCGTCAAAGCTCTGAGAAACTTTGAGGATGGAACAGCGATCCGCGAGATCGGGGCTCTGCTGTGAACACGATGTTGGAGATGTTTGACTTGCGTCCCCGCACTTGAAGAGTCGTCGGTGGATGTGTGGATCCCGAACGACATCTGCGCATTGAATATCTACAGGTTTTTTTTTTGAATCGCATTGCTGCTGGTTGAAGGGAAATCTCGTGTTGGAGGGAAGTAAAAACAAGCATTGGCAACACACAGCCGGTTGAAAATCTCCCTCGATAGGGTGTGCAGTCTACGTCCGGGTAGAAAGAGATCGCAGAGACCTCACACCGTCCTGTCCATTCAAGTAACCAGACCGTGATTCAGTCGTTTTGTTCCCTCTGCCAAAAAGTGAGTGAGTTTAGGTCAAAAAAAAAAAAAAAAAAAAAAAAAAAAAAAAAAAAAAAAAAAAAAACAACGAAAAAAAAAAAAAAAAAACGAAGGCTTTTGTTTTGATTGAGTTAGCCTGTGCAACGGGTATCGAAGCTCGCGACTTCCGCGAGTACATCTCCATTCGGACTGCAATTGGAGTGAAAGACTGCGTTGTCTGGGCTTGGGACTAGAGAGACGGGACGAGAGAGAGAGCGCGCGAGAGAGAGGGCAAGGCCAGAGACACCGTTGAAATTGTGCATTCGCCTTGAGCTCCAAAGTCCAGCCCTGCCGTGCGGCGCTGGGCACTGGCGCTCGTTGAGTCAAGTGACACCGGTTGAATGTGCATGTCAAAGTGAGACAAGCAGACGCGCAGCACAAAGGCAGCACAGCCTAGCCTTGGCTGAATGGAAAGAAGCAGGATTCGATTTTTTTTTTTTTGTATTTATTATGGACTTTGTTGTGTGAGAGAGACGAGCTTTGCCAGCTTTAGAGAGGAGGAGGGTGGGGTGTCTCTGTTTGTGCATCAACACTGCGCACTTGTACAGAGTGCGACGAGTAGTGATATCACAGCCCAACACTCGGCGCGACTCTACGAGATGGAGACTTTTGCTGATTGTCTGATCGAAATAACAAGAGAATAATCGTCGAATGCCGCTCAAAAAAAAAAAAAAAAAAAAAAAAAAAAGGCTGATCCGGTTGACAGCTGAGCGTCTCCGTTGTGGCACCCCCCTTGCAGTTCGATGCACCCGCTGCATTGAGCGTGGTTGGTTCACGCCAAGTCGCACTTTGGATGAGCGAACACACACTCGGAGGATTTGAGCGACCAGCAGCAAGTAGAAGACCAAAAAAAAAAAAACTTTTGAAAATAAAAAAAAAATCAATAAAAAAAAATAAAAACCAAAAAAACCCCACACAAAACCGAGCTCGGCTTTCACTCTCGGCTTCACACCATGCAAGAGTTCCAACCTTCGTTGCGCATGGGATTCGATTCGAGTCGAGAGAGGGGGAGGGGAGCATTTTTGGGGTTTGTCATGATTGCTGGAACATGGGACAGACAGAGTCAATGGTTTTGGCTTCGGTTTGTTTGTTGTTCGATAAGCGCTCGTGAGGCAAAGGCAAAAGGAGCGGGGTTGATTCGTCATGACCACTCATCAGTGGCTCATAGAACAAAAATGCTCATGCACATTCATCAAGACTTTGGGGGAGGGGAGGGAGGAGGAACTTTGCATTTTCATAAACCATACTCACTCACTTTGTCTCCCTCACTCGAAAAACAACAGACATTTCAGACCTTTTAGTGTGCAGGACAAAACAACCAACACTGCGCAAGCATCACAACAAAGTGCATACAAGTCGCATCGAGTACGCTTTTTGACGTTTCTATTTACTGAGAGGACAGGCCCCCGCCAAACGAACCAAACATCATCATGTCGGCGGTGCTTCCAGCAGCAGATTCAGCAACTGCGGCCACCGCCACCGCCACCTCTGACATTGCAATCCCGGATGTTGCGTCTGCCATCATTGCACCGGCCGCAGCAGGACTCGCCGCGGTGGATCCTGAAAACCAACCGCGCGCATTGGCCGTCAAATCTAATAATGTCGACGTATCCCTGTTGCACGAGCGCATAGAAGAGTCCTCCAATGCGTCGAACGCTGCTCGTACAACCGTCCACCCCATGCCGGCGCCCAAACCCGAATCTCGCTTTGCATCGTTCAAAAAGTCGCTGCGTCGCTCGCTCAAGCGATACTCGATTGAAATGAGCATTCCTGCGGTGGCAGCTCCTCCGCCGGACGCCGAAGATATCAACCATATTGCCGAGGAGGACGAGGAGGGACCGTCGGGTGACGACGACAAGCCGCCGCCGTCCCCATCGATGCAGCCATCGAGCGGCGCCGACACGCCCAACCAGGCGCTTTCGGCAGCGTCATCCACGCCCACGTCTGGAGCATCTTCGCCCGTCCCCGGTTCCGACGCTGAGCGCAAGGAGCGTGCAGGGTCGTTGCGCAAAACCTTTGCTCGGCGATTTTCCTTCACGCGACTGTCCGACAAGGAGAAGGAGAAGGAGAAGGAGAAGGAGAAGGATAAGGACGACGGCAAAAACCCCGACGGTAGCCCGCGCAAGCGCGAGCGACGACTGTCTTCCTCTTCCATTGCGTCGCTTGGTAGTTTGAGTCACGCATCCCTCGCCAGCATTGCTGGTGCAGATAATCCGGATATTCGATTTTTCGACACCAAGTTGAAAGCGTACGTTGGTTTTTGTCTTGTTTGTTGCAATCCTTGGAACGATCCATCAGGTGTCTCATCAGGTTTTTTTTTTTTTTTTTTTTTTTTTTTGGGCTCGTTTCACAGATTGTTCAAGAAGGGCGCCAAGCAATCCGAAAAACTGGCCATCATCCAAGAACTCATTCCCGTGCTGCGAGTCCGTTCGTTTGATTTTGGCACAGCTCAGTGGCCACGCCTCGTTGTTGCCGGATCGCTTTTGGAGTGGTAAGTGAGCGTGGGAGTGATTGTTTTGTTTTTGCCCCCCCCCCGACCTTTTGTTGCTCACTTTCACACTTGGCCGCTTGTTCGTCGGACGCCTTAGTTGGAAGTTTTTGTTAAAGAACGTGAGCGGATCCAGCTACGAGGCTCGTGCCTTTTACTTTCGCGCCATCGTGCTCATCATGAAGCGCCACGAGCTTCGCCTGCACGAGATCACGGATGACGCGGAGTCATTACTGCCCGACCTGTACTCGGAGTACTCGCGGCTCGTTTGGGACACCCACTCGTACGTGATTGAGCGGCTGACGCGCAAGCTCGCGTTCGTGTCACTCCTTGGATTCAGCCTTGAAGTTCTGGCCATCAATTACTTTTTGATGCCTACCCTGGCTTCGCACATTGTCCAGGTGGTTGAGCAATCCTACCAGGATGCCGAGCCAGAACTGGATGCAGAGGTGAATGAGCTTGTGGCGGAAATTCGCCACAAGGACGCGGCCAACAACACCTTCCCGCGTCATCCTCGCCGCCGCACTTCCAGCGTGTCCGGCATGAGCACCACGCTGCCTTCTACATTCGAGGGTCTGGCTCCTCTGCTGGAGGTGCACTCGGATGCCGGTTCGCCGCCTGAGTCTCCGACCTCTGCGCCCCATCCGACCACGACTGCGGCGGCAACGATTGCTGCCAATCTGGCCGCGGGGAAGACCGACTCTGTGGTGAAGTCCGCGTCCACCTCGTCCCTCCTGAGCCTGCATGCCGCCATGGCAGGCAAGACGCTCGACACCAAGCCTGTGGTGAAGGGCCCGTGGCTCGACAAGTTTAGCATTCGCAAAGAGCCCGAGTTTTTCCTCATGTTTTTGAAAACCCTGTGTCGCCGCATTGGCGAAATCAACCTCCCGACAGCGCACGGCTCGCCGTCAGGTATTGCCTTGCAGGCGGGAGGCGGCGGCGTTGGCATTGGTGGACTGGGCCCCATGTCGCCCGGTCTGTCCATCCCGACTCCCATGAGCGGTAGCGAGAGCATGCTTTCCACCTCGCCGGGCAATGCGAGCAGCCTGCTGTCAACCTCGCCATCCAACGCCAACTATCTCTCCACCTCACCGTCCAACGGACTGGCGCTCAAGTCGGAGCCATCCGACGACGGCAATCTGCTCCCACCAGGCGTGGACACTTCGCGTCGCCTCTCGCTCGGGCGGGACGACAAGAACGTTGAGATTGACTGGTTTGCCGTCCGCGGGTATTCGACTTTTCTGAAGAGCTTTGTCGCGCTGGCGCTTTCCAACTATTTCCCTGCCGATGTGCGGGAATCCATGCAGCCCCCACCGCCAATGGTTCCAACCTACTCGCAGCCGCATTTGGCACACTCTGGAGTCGGTCCTGCCGCTGCTGCTGCTGCGGCCGCCACGACTGGCGCCTCTCATGCAGACAAAAAGCCCGCCAAACCCGCTGCAGCGCCCGCCCCTTCAACGCTGACCTCCTTCTTTACCCCCGAGTTGATGGTTGTCTTTGAAAACCCGCATGTCATCAACATTGTGACAAAGGTGTTTTTGCGCCGAACCAGCGTGATTAACATTCGCGCAGTCACATGCACCATGTCCTTCATCCACGACCTCGTGTCGCACTATTGCCACCTCCAAATGCGCCCGCTGCCGACCGAGTTTGACTCTGACTACTTCCTCAAGGCCATTTCGGTGCTTTTCGAGTCGCAGCACTATGTCGTGCTGATGGCCACGCTGTCCTTCCTCTACCGGCACATGCACGTCTTCAGCGAGGCCTGCAGGCAAGATCTTACCACCATGCTCACCTCGCGCTTCTTTTTCAAGTTCTTCTTGCACTGGCAAGGTTCTGTCCGATGGTTTTTCTACCACATTCTTCTTTACCGCATGATGCCTTTCAGCCAGTTGAAGAGCATTGAGGATTTCATTTCTGTTGAAGGTGAGTTTCGTCAATTTTTTTTTTTTGTTTGATGGTTGTTGCGATTCGAGCCAAGGATGGCGAGGCTCACTTGAAGTTTGGGGTTGATTGTTTTTTTTTTGCAGCAACTGGCCCCGAGCAATTCCCTGGTGCATTTAGCAACTGGTGCCAAGCCAACCCGATGCCTGATCACGATGTGTAAGACTTCCTCTTCGAGTGTTTTTTGTGTGCTTGTTTTCTCCTGCTCTCCTTCCATCTCTCCGATCTCTGACCTGAACTCCTTTTCCCACCTTGCTAGTGCGATTGCTCGCAAAATGCACGAGTCGGTCATGTGCATTCGTGCCCGCTACACGGTGCTGGTGACGTTGGCCCGTTCGGCTCTCCAAGCCCAGCACGCCCAAAACAACCCTGCCGCGGCCACAGCTGTCACTCCCGGGGCAGTGTCACCGGCTGCAGTCGCCCTGGCTTTCGGAGCCCCACTGTTGCGACCACCAGTGTTTGCGCTTGACTTTGAGCTCGAGAACTTTTCCTACCAGGATTCTGGTTCGACCAGCAAGAATTTGGACGCACACTGTGGCTTGGCCGGCTGCAAGCTCGGCGACATTGCTCGCGCCCTGAAAGAGTACATTGACTGCCAAGCCGAGAACATTAAATGGATTCGCGAGCGCGTGAGTCAGGGCATGCTGCCGGCCGCCGAGGACATTCACCAAGCCTTCCCGAAGCTGCTGCTCAAGCTTCCCAATCTGAAAGCCGAGTAACAAACACCCTCGAGTTAATCCACTTTTTTTTTTCCCCAATCCATTGTTATTCTATTTCCTTCTCACCCGAAAATCGAGCTGTGTGTTCTTGCATTTCCTTTTTATTTTTTTGCTTGTTTGTTCTTTTGATTCTTGTGATTGCTTCATGTTGCTGCAT
Source organism: Capsaspora owczarzaki ATCC 30864 (assembly GCF_000151315.2). Classification (NCBI taxonomy): domain Eukaryota; class Filasterea; order Ministeriida; family Capsasporidae; genus Capsaspora; species Capsaspora owczarzaki. The sequence goes on along the minus strand of NW_011887296.1, from coordinate 1,367,550 downwards.
GTTTGTGCTTGATTGGTGAAAAGAGAGAGATTTCTTAACCCAACCTTTTTATCCTAGTATTTTTCACTCTTTTTTTTTTTTTCTTTCTCAGAATGAGTTGGTTTCAGAAGACCGTTTCGCTGAAGGTTTGTTGTTACTGCTGCCTTTCTCAAGTCGCATCCCCATCCCTCATTGGAAAGCCCGCCTTTTCTCGCATGCATTTAGGCTCGACGACGTGGCTGCCATCTGATTACGAGCGAAGTGCTGCCGCATGTGCAGGAGGCGGTCGCGCGCATTGAAATTGGCCTCTGCCACCTGTTCCGTGAGTTTTTGTTTGCGCGCAGCACTCCGATTTGGCACGAGTGTTGTCAGCTGATCTCCAGGTCTTGACTCTCTGTGTGCACTTTTTGGTACCAGTCCAGCACAGCTCGGCGAGCATCTCCATCAACGAGGTAAACGGTAAACGCGGAAAAACCCAGCCAAACGATTGCGTTTTCTCAGATTGACGTGAAGTTTTGTTGTGTTGCTTTTTTTTTTGAAGCGATTGGATGGTACTCACTTTACAACTATATTGTTGCGTGCTGACAGAACGCAGATCCGGATGTGCGCAAGGACATGGAGACTGTTCTCAATCGCCTGGTTCCTGAGGTTTGGCACAATTTTGGGGAAGGTTGCGTTGTGTTTTGCCGCTCGCCAATGAACTCACGCGTGGTTTGTTGCAACATGCAGGGAGATAGCTACGTGCATGACGCAGAAGGTAAATCAGATGATGAGCAGTTGGCTTTGCAATCGCTCAAATGTTAACTTTTGCAATGTCTGATGTTCTCGTAGGTCCCGATGACATGGTGCGCATCCTTTTTGGAGCAAGTTCGCTCTCTCTATTGCTAGTTTTTGTGTTCTGCTAACATTGCCCAAATCTGTGTTGACAGCCTGCCCACGTCAAAAGCAGTCTGTTTGGCGTTTCTGTAACCGTCCCAATCACCAACGGCCGTTTGAATTTTGGCACTTGGCAGGTAGCGTGTGAAAGAGTGATGTCTGGAATCAGATGGAGTGTTTTGAGCTCATCGGGATTTTATTGAACGTGAGCAGGGCATTTGGCTGTGCGAGCATCGAAATGATGGAGGTATGGAAACCCCTGTGTGATGCTTTTGGTTTTTGGTTTGAAAGATATCCCTAATCAAATGCCTGCGTTTTCTGAAACTGGTCAAACAGGAGCGCGCAATCTTGTTGTGACGATTCAAGGCATGGCTCGATGAGCCAAAAACTGCCGGAGGCTTGACTTTTGGGCGGTCGTGTTGTAAAGCTTTTCAAACAAGTGCATTTCTACTTGGCAGGAGGCAATGAACGAAACCATTTCTCGTATTCCAGATCTTCGATTGCGATTCTAGTCTCGATTGTGGGGTCGTAGAAGGCCCTTAGCTTCCCACGGAAGGTTCGCGCCCATGTCCCTAAGCATGTCGAGGTATGACGCGAGCCTATCGGACTGCTCCACGGCGAGTTCATGTCGTCGTTGTCGTGCTCCAACAGCAGCAAATGAGGGTCTTTGTTGAGATTGGTTTCCATTGTTTGCCGGGTTGCAAGGAGTGCAGTGGCAATTGGGGCGGTGTTGATCAGCCATTTACCATGCAGAAAAACCAAACACTGAAGGTGATCTTGGTTTCAGATTATAAGTTCACCAGCATTCAGCCATACCCGGTTATGCTGTTGTGGCGGTGTGGGGTCCCCAGGGAGCTGAAAATCTGATGACCACCAGCACTTGAATTGAATTCGGTTCAAGGACCAAGCTCGACACGCGAAAGAGCCATTGTTTGAGCTCGGACACTCATCTGACCATCGATGCGCTTGATCTCAACCACGCACGCGACAAGAGCGGGTGCGACGCGCGCAGGACTCGCGTCATTGAAAAGACAAGTTTTGGCGGGAAAATTTGACGCTCAGTCTTCTACTTTCAACAACAGCCCTCATGCATCGGTAACCGTGCTTTTCGTCTGACCAAGAAGCAATTGTACTGTAGCTCGTCACAAGATTGAATGATGCTCACGTCGTGGGGCCCTTGGCAGAGCACAGACCAAGAAAGCGTCGCGGTCTCGCGCCACGACTCGCACCACGACGGTGCGAGCTGCACACCCCCACGAACCTGCACAGCTTCGCCTGCGTCCTCGGCCTCCACTCAGGAATACCAACGGTAGGGCTAGAAAAAAGCGTTGTTGCAAGCACAGACGAAGACTGACAAACTGAAGCGTGACTCGATCAAGAAGCCGCCGAGCTCTTACGTCAGCTCCTCAGGGACCTGGAGCCCGAAGCAGACGCGAATCCAATCCGCCTTCTTCCGGATGCTGAGCGCTCTCAATTCCAAGGACGTGCTGATCGCTTGCGCGATCAATTGAGCACCGGACCTCCAAACTTGGAGCGCGCCCGCCGAGCTGTTCAGAATTTGTTGCAAGAAGCGACTCAGGCACTTCCTCGGCCGGGTCAAATCATCGAATCACTGCGTATGGGAGGAGTGTATGAGCACGTCGGCGTCGTGATTGCGTACCCTGGTCAACCGTTCGAATTAGCTGTGATCCAGGTCGATCCATCTGAAGCGGATGGGACAGCTCTTCTGGAGGGTGACCCCAATGGCGTGCACCTTATTCCATTGCAGCACTTTGCTCGCCAACAATATCGCTTTCAGGGAGTTGCGCCAAGCCCTGGTACTGAACAGTACAGGCAATTCGAAGACCGCGTTTTAACGGCTCGCCAGTGTCCTGGCTTCAATTACGGATTTGTCACTGCGAACTGTCAGCATTTTGCATCGTGGGTTGTGACTGGCAGATCGGAGTCACACGGTGTCATCCAAGGTTTGCAAGCCATCATTATCGGAGTCACTGTCACCGCCGTGGGATGGCGAAATCGCGGTTCATGGGTGGCGTTTCTCGGCATTGTACTTGCTGTGACAGTCATCATTTGGTTCATTGAGCGAGCCGTCTACCTGCTTTGACTCGCTTTGACGTTGGAGGCATTCATTTGTGTTACATGCTTGATTGTACTGGTTGGTGTTGCTCTTCGGTACACCTGTTTGCTTTCGACACATGCTGCCTTTTCCTTTCTCTGATATCCTTGCTTCATCACGTGTTGATTCGGTCAATAAAAAAGATGTTGCTACAGTCCTCTCGTCCCGTTCTCAACTCATCGGCGCTCGATCTCGTCAGCCACGCTTGAAGCGACCTCGAAAGACTGGGCGTTGCATGGTCGAGCGCCGAACTTTCGTGTTTGTCTTTGCTTCCCAGGCCCACTTTCAAAATATGGGCGAACAAAAGTGAGTGGATGTGATGTGGAATTCTTAGTCGCTCTGAAGGCATACATCTGAGCGCGGAACGCGGTGGGTGACTGACCGACAGACAAACAAGGCTATGAAACTTGGAGGAAATGTTCGAAGCAGCAATCAAAGCTTTCCTTGAGCTTGATTCTGGATTCGATCAAGATAATCTTCATCATGTTACGTCCTCCCTATCGCCCCTTCCACATGCAGATCAGCTCTGATGCTTTCCCGGCGAGAAGCGTTCGTTTCAAACGATTTTGTGCGTGTGTTTGTGTGTGTTTCTTGTTGTTGTTCTTGAACGCACTCCTTTATCTCGATTTTATTTTTCATTTTTTTATTTTTCAACTTTCTTGCTTCAACCTGTTGCTCCGCTGCAATGGTGCTCGTGTCGCCGTTGCCGTTCGTGACAACGACGGGGTGGAAGCGCCAGTCACTGTCCTCGCTCGTCGGCGGCGGCGGGAGCGACGCCCCGGACAGTCCCAGTGCTGCGTCGTCCGCCTTCCCTCCTTCGTCCGCATCATCGACGTCCCTGGCTGATGCAGGGGACACGCTGTCCGAGCGCGGGAGTGTTGGACGTCGCTCGGCAGATGCGCTCAACCGACCCCCGTATCACCCGACGCCCCAACAACAGCCGCAGCCGCGTGCATCCCGTCGCCAGCCAGCGTCCAAGCCGCAGCCTGCACAACAGCACCAACTCAGTCACCACCATCCTCATCCTCCGACGCATCACACTCAGCTGCAGGCCAGGCACGGTCCCGCAGCGGCGGGTCGCCCGCACCACCGTCGGAGTTGCTCGTTCGGCGATGAGCCAATTCCGTTCGGGCCGTCTGCCGCTCCTGCCGCTACTTGCACCACCCCATCGACAATGCTGCTGGGCCGTCCGTCGCCATCCAAGTCAGCGCACGCATCGCAGCAGTCCATCATCTACGCGGGAACGCCTGCAGAGGGTGCTGGCGATGGTTGCGACGAAGATGATGATGATGATGATGATGATGATGATGAGCGTCAAGCGATCGCGGTTGCGGTGAATGGTGAGAACTCTTCCACTTTCTCTCTCGCTCTCTCTCTCTCTCTTGCCCCCTCCCCCCTTCGCTTTACTACCTCTGATACCCTGTGTCGACGCGTGTCTTGTGTGTGATCTGCAACGAGTCGACCTCCCCTCCCCTCCCCATCCTCCGCCTCTGTTTCCATTGGGTGTTATCCGGCTTCTGAGCAAACAGATCCGCTCGTTTTGGAAGCCAACGTGAACCCAACCCCGCGCCCGCAAAGTGTAAAAATCGACAAAACCCTCCGTCCGCGCACAAGTTGCGCTTTTGACTACTTTGCTCGCACTTTTGCGCAGTACAGCAAGGAGTAGGCAGGATGGCAGGGGGAAGGAGAGAGAAGGGGGACAAAAGAAAGGAAAAGCGGCAAGAGAGTGAACCACATCAACTGCAAAAGTTTACCTGCATTGGATGGAGGTGCGCGGCCGTTGGTGGTGGTTGGTGGTTGGTGATGTTCAGTGATGATGGTGGTGAGAATTTAGATCTGAACAGAAGCGGATGATAATCACGACATTGAAAAAAAAAAAAGAAAAAAAAAAAAGGAAACCAGAATATCGTCGTTTTGCAACTGCATTGGCTCATCGTTCGTCACGATTATTGTCATGACATGGTTTACTGTATTGCTTGTTGATAGGTTTAGAGCTCGTCGACGACATTCACTCAACACAGACAATCGAAAGGGACGCGGAAACCTCAACGACGTCGCTGCTGTCCACACCCTCGTCTGCACAGCCATCACCCACATTAACGTCAAAGAATGAAGGTAGCACACCTGCTCTGGAGCTGCTCTCAGACACGGATTTGATTGTGGCATCGCTCGCAGTGTACTCTCTGAAACGCTGGGCGGCTCTGTTCCCGTTCGCGCTTCCCACAACTTTGCAGCCGACGGCAACGACCGGTACTGCCGGCGCCGCTTCTAATTTCCTCTCGTCGTCCACCCCGACGCTGGGTGCTGATGGGCAGCGACACGTCTTCCGACTGGTGCTCGAAGACATGAGCGCAAGGTAACCAAACCAAACCGTTTTGGTGCAAACCCGCACTCGACACTTTTACCTAACAATGCTTGCATCGTCGTGTGCGGATGATGGCTAACACCCAATACAGAAGCCTGGTTATTGCCGCGGCCTCTACCATGGAGGAGCTCCTGTCCGACTACGAGTTCATCCGCACAAGCATGTCGCGGTTGGCGGGGACGATCAACCTTCGCCGCGAACTTGTTCCAGTCGCACCACGCTTGCGATCCAACTCTCAAAGTCGCTTCCGTTCCTCAAGCCAAGAAGATGTACTGGCGCAGACGGAACCCGCCATCCGCATGCTGCTCGACGATCCGAGAATGTCGCGGCTCGCCATTCCCGATCCCGCCGACCGACGCCACCACAGAAAGCCAGAGCCCGTCAACAATCTGTTCATTCATACCGTGGGGGCATCCTCGCCCGAGGAAAGAGACGGCTTTGATTTTGACATTTCCATTGATTCGGCGGCGGATGAGCGGCGGCGCGCGCCCAGTCGCGGCAAACGCAGCCGGGCCAGCTCGTCTTCGGCTTCTGCCACTCCGCCTTATTCGCCCGTTTCCATGTCAATCCCCATACCAATACCCACTCTTGCGGACGCTCGCCCGTCGGCAGCACGGCACACCACTTCCGACGAGACTATTTATGCATGCGGTTCATTTGGCGACAGCGCCACCACGACCACGACCACGGGCCAGTCGAGTCGAGCCAGCACTGGCAGCAACAAGTCATTGGGTGCATTTTCCTTCTTTCGTCGGCGCTCCAGCACCTCGACAGAGCTCAGTGACGCACCTTTCGTCGCTGGCAAGCCAGTTCTGCGCAGCACGCGTCCCAGCCAGCCCATTGAACCATCCGGCTCGGTCGAGCTGTCACCACCGCTTTCCCCGCAACTGCAACTGGCGGTGGGCCATCATGCAGCCCCTGTTGCAACGCGCGTGACGGAGCAGGCACTGATCGAGCTCTTTGAGCAACTCCGGCCGTACCAGACCCCCAATCCCAACTTTGCGCGAATGCTGATTGACCGGTATCGCTCGATTGGGCCATACGACATTGAAAATAAGCATCTCGGCGCAGGTTCCTTTTCGATTGTGCGCTTGGGCATGCACAGGCTGCGCCAGGAGAAGGTGGCCCTCAAGTTCTTTGCCAAGGACCACAGTCAGGGCGAGCAGATGGTGCAGCAGGAGCTGGCAATTCTGCAGGGCTTGCACCATCCCAGCATTGTCACCGTGTACTCGATTCTGGAGACTGAGCATCACTTTTGCATGGCTCTGCAGTACGTGCCCAACGGCAGCCTGCTCGAGTTTCTCAACAAGCACTGGTCGGTTGAGTTTGGGTGCACCGAGTCTGCCGTGCTGTTCAAGCAAATTGTGCTTGGCGTCGAGTATCTCCATGCCAACGGCATTGTGCATCGCGATTTGAAGCCAGACAACATCTTGCTTGGCGCCAACATGCGCCCTGTTCTTGTTGACTTTGGCCTGTCCAAGGTTGTTCGAGCGCCCAGCCAAGCCGATCCCGCGGCAAGGCATGAAAGTGTCCGCGAAAACTGCGGCACGCCAATCTATGCCGCTCCCGAGTTGATGATTGGCACGGTAAGGTTTTGGGAGTAGAATAGGGGGTTGGGTTGGGAATGAGGGTTTTGAAACAGGTTTTGTGCTAGGGTCTGACTTTCTTCTCCCTTGCCCCTCCTCTTCCTCCTCCTCCTTTGGTGGATGCTCGTTCGGCTTTTTGTTGCAATCAGACTCGAAATTTCCCGGCTATCGATGTGTGGGCGCTGGGAGTCATCCTCTTCAACCTACTGACTTGCGAAATGCCGTACGACTACGAGCCCAGCGTCATGACGATGCAGCAGCTCTACCGGAACATCCAATCGCAAGCGTTTGGGGCGCCGCTGTACGTCCCAAAGGAGGCAGAGCGGCTGCTGCGACGCACGATTGTTGTCGATCCAGAGCGACGCATGGGAGTCTCGGACATTCTCCAGCATCCATGGCTGGTCGATACTGTGATTACCGGAGAAGAGAGCATGGTTGTTTCGCCTTCCGCGGCCGAAAAAGCAGCAGACCAAGCCGTCACCGAGCTTATGGCCACGCTTGATCGCCACGATCAACAACAGTGGCGGCTCCTTCGTTCGGATGATGTCACGGCCTTTGCGCAGCGCAGCAAGGAACCCACCACTGTTGTCCGTGTCAAGTGCAAGACCATGATTGAAGCGTCCGCAGAGCGCGTTGTTGATCTTGTTAGTGATTTCCAACGGTGAGTTCTTTGCGACATTTTTTTCGTTTGTTGTGGTTGTACTGGAAGCGCAGCGCTCTCACTGTTTGAAGCCTGTGTGGGAAACACAGACGTCGTGAATATGACAACTTTACAACCAGCATCCGAGAAGTGGAGAAGGTTGGCCACCATTGCTCGGTCTGGTACTTTATGGATGAGAGCGCCTTGTACTTTAACAAGGTCACGCGTGATTTTTGCTGCGTTACCAAGCGAGTTCAAAAGGTATGGCGAGAAGACAAAAACAGACAACAAATAGAGGATCGTTGAACGCAAGGCGACTGACTCACTGTTGGACCATTTCTTCTTTTCGGTTTTTGGCAGGATGGCAAATATGTTGTTGCGTCGACGAGCGCCACGCATTCGAGTTGCCCGCCGATTTCTGGTCGGGTCCGCGGAGAAGTCTTGCCAAGCGGATGGGTCGTGGAGCCGATTGGCGATGGCCGCTGCTGGCTGACGTATCTGCTCGCGTTGGATTTGTGCGGCAACGTGTCGAGCAGTCTCATCAAGCGTATTCATCAAGGCGTTCCCATGTTTTTGGACAAGATTCGCGAATTGGCGATGAGTGTTGAGCGATAACTCGATGAGTTGTCTTTGTTTTTTTTTTGCTTGTTTTTGTTTCTGTTATTTATTGCTTTCACAAGAAATTGTGGAGGAGTGGACTGTCATTAAAGCACATGCCACTGGGTTTTCACAGCTTTTCGCGTCTCCGCTTTCAGCCGAGTGTTTGTTGCTTGTCGGCCTTGCTTTATCAACCCCAAGGCAACTAGTGCGCGAGCTGCTCATCCACCACATTCTTGATGAGCCAAATCAAACCCGGATCGTACGCAGACAGCCGAAACGCATCCTGCTCTCGTGCAAATCCAGCCAATTCCAGCAACTCGGTGCCGCCTTCAACCGACGCCACACGGTCTTGAAACGCTTGATTCGTCGCACGAATCCTGTGGTACTTTGGGTCCTTGGGGTACCTTAGAGCATTTCCCAGGTAGACTTGAAGCGTACGAAGACATTCCTGTGCACCAGCAGAGACGGCAATCTGCCTGGCAGCCGCGGTCGCGCGTTCCAGTTTGTTGAGCGATCCATACTGCGATGCAAGCTCCATTCCTAACGGGTCTACCGAATTCGAGGTTGCATCCGCGGCGTCTGGTTCATGGCTGTTGTTTGCAAGAACCATCAAGCCGGCATCGTCGTTCTGACCGTGGATGGACATGGGGCTTGCGGTAGACGAGGTCGGCAACGTAGTAGTCGGCGTGTCGTCTAATGACATGTGTACAGGTTGTGCCACGGGCGATGGCGGAGATGATGGCACCATCACACGAGAAATGACAATCGCGTGCTCGTCGAAATCGGGTGCACGCGTTGACGCTGGTGCTGCTGGTGCTGCCGCTGCTTGCCCCTTGCCAGACGAAATGGTCTGCTCGCGAGGCTGGGCAGCTTGCGACCGAGATAACGCCGCGAGGGCAGCCAGCTCCGTTCTCGGCAAATTTGAGCGGAAGCTGCCACCGCCAAGCGCAACTCCAGAGCTGCGAGCAGTGGTTGTCATGACATCTTCCTCTGTCAACTCGTCGCGCTCCCACGCATACGGGTCTGTTCCAGCATTGCCATCTGGCGGCATGTACACGGGCGCGCCACCGAGAGCGTGACCGCCATTTCGCGTCCAGTCCAGCTGCTCGGTTTCCTGTGTGAGCTGCTTGTTGAGCGCATGAAAGTCTGCATTGTGATCGCTATGCACCATGTGCGCCAGTTCGTGGATCTACGCAGAGTCCAAACAAGAGGTAGTCAGCTAAGACAAAAAAAAGTCGCACAAATCATCCATCCATCGCTTACAAGAGTCTTCTTGATCACGTTGTACTGTCGAAAGCCTGTTAGATCGTCAGTCCTCAGACGAAGTGCAATGGACTGGCCCTTGTTGGTGTTGTAGCCAAGCACGCAGACATCGTCAATGCCGACTTTGCCCTCCGGCGGCATCTCCACAAGCGCTCCGACCAGCCAATGATGCTTCTTGACGACTGCCACAATGCCTGGATCGGTCGACAGCCGCCGAAGCAGCTCCAGAGCGTCGCTAGGGGACGGATACGTAAAGTACGGCAACGACTCGAGTCTGGCAAACCCATACTCGCGCCCCAAACCGGACGAATCACGGTCTGCGAAGGGTTTCACGGGTGCTTGACGGCGCGATTGGCTGGACTGGGCCTTGGTTCGCATCAGGCGTCGCTCTTCAATCGCTTTGAGTGCGCTTCCCTCAGCTTGCCGCACCTCTTCTACGTCGGTGAGGGTGGAGCCGAGCAGCATGATTCGGTCGCCATTCACAATGCCCAGCGTGTCGAGCGACTGCTTTTCGCTCTGCCCATCAGCATCGTCAATGTCATTGCCATCATCATGATTATCACGATGCTCGTTGCGTTCGTCCAAGTCCGATCCCCTCATTGTTCGGTCATCATTAGAATTCTCCGTGGCGGTTCTCGAACGAAGCGCTGACGGAGCATTTCGCGAGCCAGTCCCTCCAGTCAGAGTCCCTCCAGTCGCCAATGCAGATGTCACGGTCGCTGCAGTAGAGCTTGTCTGGTTCGTGTCGAGGCGGCGGCCGCGCAGAATCAGGCGCTGCATGGATGGAACGACGTGGAAGAGTCGCGCGAGCTCGAGTTGCAGCCGCAGCAGCGTCGGATCGTCGTCGAGTGAGATGCTGCTTGCAGAAGGACGAGCGTCAGGAGTCTTGTCGGAAGACGACGAGCTTGCTTCGTAATGGAACGACGCGACCTGTCGCGAGAAGGTGACGTCAAAGTGGATTCGCATTTGTCAACCCCAAAAAAAGTAAAACTGAGCCTGTCCTAATTCAGCCATGCAAAGTCTTAGCTGTGAAAAAAAAAGCAACAATAAAATGATCTCAATCTTAATCTATTTTTCTTGTGCTGGGTTCAAATCGAGACAACACATTTTGCAATCCGAAACAAAGTGCACAACAACAACAACAGCAGCAACTACAGCAACAGCAACAACATCACAACAACAACGACAACAACAATGAACAGAACAAAATCAAAATCACTTCAGCAATCCTCAAGTTACAGCTCAGTCACAATTGCGCGGCTCTTGCGGCGGTCGGGCGTGACTTCTGCCGGTGGTTGGATTGGAGCTGGGACGGGTGCTGGGGCGGTCGCAGCGGCAGTCGCAACGGCGGTCAACGCCGACAACTCGCTCTCGTCGACAAGGTCGTCGTCCAAGGCGTCGCCAGCAACGTCGGCCCGGGCAGCCGAGAACAAGGGGTTGGCGCTTTCAGCCTCAATCCGTCCGCCCAGGGCACTCAAAAAGGCCGCATGCCCTTCGTCGTCCGCGTGACCAGCATACATCATGGTGCCCACGGAGCCACGGCGATGATCAATCGCCTGGGACTGCGGCGCGTGCGGTACGTCGACCGAGTTGAACTCGTCTTGATCGGGGGTGCTAGACTCCATCACCTTCATTGAGCTCATGTGGTAGGCACGCTTGTTGAACGAGAGCATGAGCTCGTCGTCATCGTTGCGATGGTGGTAGGAAGGCGTCTCGCCCTCTTCATCGCTGGAGACGTGATCGCTATCCACATCTTGCTCTTCTGGTTCCGGTTCCGGTTCTGGGTCGGCAGCGGCAATCTCTGCTGCAATCTTGCTCAAGTCTTCCTCGGAAATGGCCAGCTGCAGCAAGGTACGGCGATGCAAGTTGCCGTTCGTCGTTGTCGGCGGCGGTGGAGGCGCCGGCAACTCGTTGCTATCGCTCTCGTAGGACATGGTGTCCTCACTTTCAAGGCTGGACATGGACCCGACATGAGCATCCTGGAATGCGTGGCTACCGCGTCCCGGCGGCGGAGGCGGTGGTGGCAAGTCGTCCAAGGCCTCTTCGAACGCAGCCGAATTGTAGGAGGCAATGCCGCGACCGCCACTGCTGCTGCTGGTGTGGATGGACGCGATCGAACTCTTGTGGTGGTGGTGGTGGTGGTGAACATTCGGGGTTTGTTCGACCGGCGGAGGGGGAGGCGGCAGTAGCACCACATCCTCGTCCACCACGCTGGCGAGGCTGGCATCCCGCGAAAGCAGGTTGACTTGAACAGCCTTGTGCTCGGTGGGAGGTGCCGCGTTTGCCCAGGTGGACAGACTTTGCGTCGAGCCACCGGCACCTTGGAGAAGGTCGAGCTGAGAGTGTCGGCGCTGGTTGTACAAGTCCGTCAAGCTGGCAAACTTGGAGCCTCGCCGGAAGGGTGAAGTAGGAACGCCAGGGGATGAAACTTCGCTGCTGGTGCTGCTATTGGGCGTCGAAGGCACGTCAGGCATGACCTTGACACGAAGCGGCCTGCGCTTCGTGGATTGCCGTGCAAACGGCACCTTGCCGCCACCGCTGCCAGCAGAAGACCGCGCAACCATGGTGATCAGACCCGCGTTGGGTGCCGGGAGACCACCGCCGTGCAAAGCAGTCATGCCGGGAAGCGCAATTCCGGGCATGCTGCTCTGAGGCACCATCATCTCTTGCATGGCCAGCTCGCCAGCATGGCCAAACACGTCGGGGGCATACTCGATCAGCACGCGAATAAACTCGTGCAAACCTTCCTTTTTCAGCGGAGGGCCGATGCGCAACGCAATGTTGACAGTGTCGCTGGCGTTCTCAGCCGAAATGAGAAAGATTTTGTGGAGAAGCGACATGGTGCATTGCAAAAAGACATAGTTGCAGTGCGGAAACCGGTTGACAATGCGCTGGAGCACGGCCACCTTGTCCGCGGACGCAGTCGCCGACTCGAGGGCGGCGCTAAAGCCCGGGGGCAACTCGCCCGCGCCGGATTTGAAAAACGATGCTGCGGTGGTCGTGGTGCCTGAGCTTGGCTTGGCTTGATGGTTGGCATGGCTGGCGGGACTTCCTGGGAGCGGAGGAGCTGGCGCTTTGCGAAGCGCGTCAAAATCGCTGGCGCGCAGGCCGCTGTAGACACTATCGGGGAGGGCTTGTAAAAACTCGAGAAAGAGACCCACAAGCACACCGAACGGCAAGACGCGCAGGTCAACATCAATCTCTGCGTCGATCGTCCGCCGCAAATCGCGTACGAGCTCCAGGTTGTAATTGCGGTTGAAAATGGCAGACTGGCTTCCGCATCCCGCGTACAGCAAGCCAAGCATCTCGGCAAGTACCGGGTGGAGACGATCGTGTTCGACAATCTCGTACAAAGGCAAGCCAAACAGATTGGTTGGGATGTCGCGGGACACGTTTGCGACGGGGCTCGAGTTGGAAGGCGATGACGACCCAGCGCGAGCGCTTGCCAAGGAGCTACTTGCCGTCGTCGACGACCCATCCTCGGACAGATCCAGTGGCGATAGCGAGCCATCTCCATCCAGTACAACCCCGCTGTTCGAGCGGCGTCGTACAGAGCGACCGGCAAAGAGCTTTCCGATGCCGGCTTGCTGCTTGCCAGCTGCTGACACGTCCAGGAGGCCACCGGATGGCGGGATGACGGTGGTAGACTGCTGGACGGCACGTTGGGCACGCTGAGTGCGCGACGAGAAGGCAGCGCTGGCCCCTGGGACGCCCAGCGACTGCTGGCCTGTCGACGAATTCAACGAAAGGTCATCGCCCGGCCCGAGAGAGTTGACGCTGCGATTGCCCGTGTGCGAGCGCTGCCGAGGCGGACGCATGAACATTGGCAACTCAAAGTTGGGATCGCGCCGCTTGAGAACGAGGCGCGGTGGTGGCGCGTCGTCCTTCTTTGGCTTGGCCTCCATTCCGGCAAACACGAGCAACGGGCACTCGAACGCGTGGACGAGACGCTCTGCGCCGTTCAGGTACTCCCACAGTTGGAATTGGCTGGCATCCTCCTTGAGGTCGTACTTTCGGAGTGCCATCTCGATGGCGGCGCGCGTCGTGTCTGTATTGGTCATGAGGATGCTCTTCGAGAGCAGGGCGCCTTGGCGGACACCAAGCGCGTTCACGCTGTCGTCCAGGTGAATCTTGACAGGCCCTCGGGCCAAGGTGGTGTCGCGTGCCTTCTCGTCGGCAATCTGCTTTTGCATCATGCCAAACCAGAGGTCCTTGTCCTTGGCTGAGGCGGCCGTGAGCGAGCAATTGTACTGGGGCCAGCCCATGATGAAGGAAAACGGATCCTCTTGCTCGTAGTTGGCCACCCACATTTGCGACAACATGAGCTTGTCCTTGACACGGAACGTGGTGTTCTTTTCGACTTTGGCCACAATGAGCATGTCGGTAAAGAGCAGCAGAAACCGCTCATGTTGACCAAAGTCGGTGACAATGAAAAAGCCTTCCTGGACAAACTGGCGCGGTGGTGCGGACAATGTCAGCACGCCATCACCACCAGCAGCGGCCGCAACATTCGTGCCCGAGTTTGCGTTCGCGAGCTGTGGTTCCGACGAGGATTGCCGCCCCATCAGCTTGCCGAGCAGCCTGCCAGAGTGGGCGCCTCGAGATGGCGCGGGAGAAGAGGCAGCAGAGCCGGAGCCACCGGAGGCCTCCAAGTCGGGGGCGGGTCCATCGCTGCCACCACGCGAGCGGCCGCTGTTGCTACTACCGCTGCCGCTGCTCGTGGTGTTCAAATCCAGCAAGCGATACTGCGAGTCAATGAGCACCAGGTTGTCGCTCGCAAACATTTTCTCAATGTTGGCCATTTTGATTTCATTGTCGATGCGACGGATGGCTTCGTTGATTTCAAAGCCCAGCGTCTTGATCAATGCGACGGCGGTGGTGAGGTCGGCAAAGTCTTCGTGGTCTGCGGGCGTATTTTCGACGAGATCGTCAAGCAGCAGTTGGTAGCGTGGGATGCGCTGCACGGGCATGAGCAGCAGCGAGTCGAGGGCCGTGTTGGTGGCGTTGGCGACAGTCAAAATGCCGTTGCCCGAGATGGACGCATTGCCTGCATGGGCCGAGACGGCCACCGGTGCAGACACGACAGAGGATGCGGCAGTAGTGGCAGCAGCGGATGACGACCCAGACTTGTTGCTGGATGGCGTGGACATGGTCTGGGCCTCCACTTGCTGTCGCTTGAGGAAGGTTCGCAGCGTCTCGCTCTTTTTCAAGTACCGCTGAAGCATGACCATGGCGTGCGAGTGGTTGTTGCAGTAGTTGACGTACAGCTTCATGAATGGGCCCAGCTTGCGGAAGATGGAGCCAAGTCGGGTCTGGAGCGGATCCCACGACTGGATGACCTCTTCGAGCTCGAGCGCCAGCATGTTGTTGACGCCGACGATGGACTCGACATTGGAAAAGATGATGGCAATGTCTTCCGCAGGCAGCACCTTTTTGTGGCGCATTGGATTGAGGTAGCAAGTGATGAGTGTTTCCAAGGCACGCACGTAGGTTTGCTCGGTGGACAAGATTTCTTTGGCGATGGCTGTGCGCTTCCGTAGCTTGGAGGCGAGCGCTTCCGCCTGCGCTTGAGGATCAAGTTCGATGGTGATGCTCTCGTTGGCGGCCGCCTGCTCCTCTGGGTGGTGATGGTGGTCGTGGATGATTGGAATCGGTGACGGGTCTCGCGCGGCATTGATGGCCATTGCGGCTGTTGCGAGGCTGTTTGTGCTCACGCTTTTGGGGATGGTGCGGGAGACGATGGGGGAGACTCCGCCCTCGGGAGTGACAATAAGCGACACGGTGCGGCCACGCAAGAGCGATGCGCGGTCCTCCCAACTGCATGCTTGGCCACTGGCGGCGCCAGACTCTGCGACAAACAGGCTATGCGTGTGCATGGTGGCTCCGACGAGGGCCGTGATGTGGCCAAAGCCCTGGCGCAAGGTCTGCGATGGCAATGCAAGCACACCGACCGACTCACCCGTGGGCAGGCGGACGTGCACCAGGAAGAGCTGCTGGGCGACCGAGTCGTCAAAGTGGGTTGGAGCCGGGGCAGGCGACTCGGCCACCTTGTTGCCATTCCCACTGCTGCTCGAGCTGGGAATGTTGTTGATGGAGGAGGCCGAGCCAAAGTCCTCCAAGCTCGATGTGGCGTGAAATCCCGGTGGTGGGCTTGGCATGGCAAGATGCTGCAGCGAGAGTGCAGCCGGTAATCGCGGCGGCAACGCGTGCTGCTGTTGCTGCTGCAGCGAGGAGAGCGCGTGGAATGACCCGAATGACGCACCCGACGCAGACGGGAGTGCAGACGCTGCAAGCACGGGCGGTGGCGGCGGCGGTGGCAAATCCGCATCGTCGGCCATCTGCAGCGCAATGTTGTGCTCGCTGTTTGCAGCCATCAGCAGCGACGACAGCGACGGCCGCCGGAAGTTGTCCATCCCTGGAGAAAGAGAGAGAGAGAGAGAGAGCGAGGTTCAATTTACAGGGAGCGGCCCCAGGGGTCAGTTGGCCAGGGGGAGGGGGGGTCAAGCTTGGCCGGAAGGCGGTTTGAAAATAGATTCGCAGCCAAAGTGCAAATGCAAAGTGCAAGGACCAGAAAGGTTGTTTGAAGAAGAGCCGCGAGTTGAACAAGCTTGTACTGCTAGAGATGTCTGTATGATGAGCGGTGAGACGGAAGGGGAAGTGGAGGGGAACAGACAAAAGGGGGGGGGATGAGTATGAGATGGAGCAGCATTGGGATGAGCGTGTTGGTCCCCCCATGCAGCAACAGCCACACTCGATCGCAGTTCCCCGTGTCCGTTGGTGAAATCTGCATTCTTGTCTTGCAATGCTGCTACGATAAGGGGGAGGGGGGGGGGAAGAGTCAGTCGAACCCCGTATTCAGCCTCAGTGAGAGTGAGAGTGTTGGCTTTGCTTGGCTTGGCTGCACTCCTTCACGCTGCACTGCTGCTTCGCTTCGCTTCCTGCTTTCGCCCCGCTCTCATCACTCAAAACCCAACGTCTGCTTTGTTTGCTTTTTTTTCATTCCGAGTCGTGCGCTTTTGTTCACTTTGCAAAAAAGGCAGCGAGTTTGAAAAATAAGAACAATCATAAAAGAAATAAAATACCAAAGCTTTGTTTTTTTTTGAAAAATCGAAGCAGCGGTTTTGAATTGGAAAAAAAAAAAAAAAGAAAAAAAAAAAAAAGGATTGGAAAGTGAACAAAAGGAAGAGAATCGAAAAGACAGAAAGCGAGGTGGATGGATGCAAGAATAATGGAGAATGTTACATTAGGTTGCATTGGACGGTCCACGATGATGGATAAGTGAATGGAAAGAGTTGGGGAAGGAAATCTGAAAAAAAAAAAAAATCAAGGCAGGGGAACAACTCTCAGACAACAACAGCGACATGTGGGATGATGGAGGATGTTGCATTTGATTCTATTGGACGGTCAACGATGGATGGATGAATGGAAAGAGTTGAGGAAGGAAATGGGGGCAGAAGAACATGGTCACTTCGTATCGACCCATTTTCCTCCCTCTCGGGTAACACCGGGAGTTCGCATCGAGGGTGTTGAACACGACCGATAGCCCGTGTAGTTGTTCAAGCAATGCTGAAAAAGACTCGTTGATTCTCGTTGATTTCTTCAATGCGGATGAACGAGATTTGAGGGCGAAAGCAGATCAACGCCAATTTGCCAAATGGCATGCAACAAGTCGTGCTGGAACTTCGCGCGGTTTTTGAGCTCCATGGACTGCGTTAGCGGATGTTGATCATCATTTCACTAAATTCAAGGACTACATCCGATGAGAGCTTGCGTCAAAGTAGAACCAGTTTTTTTTTTTTTTTTCCCCTTTGGCATGTCAACGATCGATCCAGCAAAGCGCCCCCTTGGTTACAGCGACGAAGGGTTATCGGAGAAAAATCCAAACAAGCGCGCTCGGTTGGAGGATCCAGCAGCAGCAGTAGCAGCAGCAGCAACAGCTGTGCTCGTTGCTCCCTGGACAACGACCTCGTTGCAAGCCGCATCGACCGCCGCTGCTCCACTCACTCTCACAACCTCACCAGCAACAGCAATGATGACAACGACTGAGTTGGCAGCTTCAGCACCGCCCAATAGTCATACCACAAGCTCTGCCGAGACTGCTCCGGCAGTGGTAAAGCGTTTTTGTTTGTTTGTTTGTTTGTGTTCGGGTTTTTTTTTTGGTTTGTGTATTGCTCTTCCCCCGCACTTGGATGCTCTGGCCGGAGCTTCCACGGGCGGTCTTGGGCACGCACGCACATGCCGTCTCCATAGACACCGTGGACGGTCAGCAGGCCGTGTGTTAGGGGTTCTGGTTTGGCTTGGTTGTCATTGTCTCGGCTCTTTCTGCCGCCTTCCACCCACCGCACTCATACGCACACGTACGCACGCACAAGTCGAAAAGGCTAATGCAATTCAAAATTTTTGATTGTAGACCAATGACGCGGTACAACCTCAAGCTGGACCATCCACGAACCCTCAAGCATCATTGTCCACGCCAAATCTTGACGCTACTTTTTCCCAGCTTGACGGTGAGTTGAACGCGGTGAAAAGCGAGCATTTCTTTGGTGCAGCTTTCTGTTGGCTGCTTTCATAATCTGTGCGTGCGAATGAGTGCCTGTTTCTGACGAGCTTTGTGTTGGAATTTTTCTCAGCCAACGCAAAAGTGGTTCATTTGCAGCAGCTGCGTGCTCATGATCAGCAGCTGTTTGATAAAGATCGGCAGCTGCTTGAGAACCAACGTGATCAAGCTCAGCAGCTGCGTGCTCATGATCAGCAGCTGTTTGAGAAAGATCGGCAGCTGCTTGAGATCCAACGTGATCAAGCTCAGCAGCTGCTTGAGAACGAACGTGATAAAGTTCAGGAGCTGCAAGTAGATCGAGTTCGCTTTTGTAAGTTTCGCATCCGTTGCTTGCGCTCATGTCTCTCCCCCCCCCGCGTTGATATGCAATCTTGGTTGAAACTCAGTGTGAACGGCACGATATTTGGTAGTGTCTGAGATCGGATCGAGCACCAACGCAACCTTCGTAGCGCGTTTTGTCACAAAGGATCCTAACCCCACGTTGCAGACCAACCTCAGTGACTTGCGACTGCCACCCCTGGACAGAAATGCACTTCATCAAAAGTTGGAGGACGTCAGGAACGATGCGAGCCGGACTGGTCACGAAACGGACATGCATTGGGCTGTTGCCAACTACTGCCAGGCCGTCTGCGAACAAGTTGGCGCGCAACTCAACTTTCACGCTAACAGTAGCACAAAATCTGCTGATGTAATTGCGACCACTTGGGCAGTTGATCGCGTTTCTCCCCGTGCGTCTCGTGCTACCTCCGCTGGTTCTCGAGTGGACGTTCTCCTGTATTACAGCCGTTTGTTTGTCGAAGTCAAGAAGGTTTTTGCCGATGTTCAACATGCTCGTTTGCAAGTCGCCAGCTATGTGGCTCGCTCTCTGTTCAGAACAGGCGTGCCGGTGACATCCTGGCCAGACTTTCTTTACGGTCTCGTTTGGTGCGAAGCCGACACGGTCTCTGTCACTCGAGTCGATTTAAAGCAGGATGGCAAGCTCATTGCGCCCAAGGTTACGTTTGCCGAAACACGAGATCCAGAACGAGCGGTTCTTTTTGTGGTGTGGCAATCCATCCTCGCGCACCACGCCGCTGCAAAAACCAATGCACCATCAAACAGCGATGACCCGAATTCTTGGACATGCAACTTTGGTTGTACTGACCCACGCGCCGGAAATCCTGGCGCCGCAGCTCCAGGCCAGCCAGACAATGCAGCCGGCGGTGGCGCGCCCGCTGGTGCTGGAGGGAATGTCGTCACGACCAATTCCCTTGTTCTCAGTTTGGTAATGTCTCGTCTGGTTTGGATGTATCATCCGCATCATGTGCATCTTGTGCAACTCTTTTGTCTTCACTTTTCGCTTTTGGCTCTTGTTCTTCGACCTTGTGCAGACGACCGGCCCGCAACCTCTGCTCGATGCCCAGGTCTTTCATCGCGATTTCATGTTCACCGGCAAGCTCCGCCTGAACTCGAGCGAGGAATTCACCAACGTGGTGGTCAAGGTTGCAGCCGCAAATCGCAAGCCGCTCACAGAACAGCTGGCGCGAGAGGGCATGGCGCTAGCCCTTCTCAACCGTGACCGAAAGGAAGCTGCTGCTCATGGCATTCCCGAGCTGCTATCGTTCTGCACTGTCAATCTCGACGGAACCCCTGGCCTGGCGTTGGTCACGGGCCTCATTTCTGGTCACAGTGTGGACTGGATGCAGCATCAACCGTATGCGGCAAACTTTGCGTCTCAGGTCTGCGACACGCTTCGCTGGATTCATGCGCAAGGTGTGGTGCACGGCGACATTCATTGTGGAAACCTGCTCGTCACCGAGGCGCAATTGCCCAGCTCAATTCCTCAGCAGCAAGAGACTCCGACCTCGACCCTCGTGCCTCCCAAATCCCCACATCTCTCGATTGCGTTGGTCGATTTTGGGCTTTCTTGCTTCCTTCCAGCTGTGACGCGCGAGCATGTGCAGGCAGCACTCTTGGCAGCGCCTGTGACGGTCGCAGCTGCTCAGGAGCTCAAACTGTGGCTCAGACATGTCGAGGCCAACTCGTGGAGCGTGTGGCCAAGCCACTTTTACCACATTGCGCGCAGTGACAGAGTCGCCACTCCGCAAGCCGACTTTCTCAGTCTAGGCTTGCTTGCTGTGTCGCTAGAAATCGGTGGCACAAGAGTCCTGGAGCAGCGGGTCCATCTGGACGACTCTGACGACGCTGTGGCTCGTGCTCAGCGGCGTCACTTCCTGCGCAATCAACGTCACCTTCAGTCACTCCTTGAGAAACCCACGGCAACTTTGACTGAGGTTCAGAAGATTGTTGCGCTTGCAGACGACGACGTGCCAACTCCTCCGGCTCTGGTGTAACCCCTTTCTCCTTGTGCGTCGTTCAACGTGTATTGTTTCAACTACCTACTCGAAATAGTGTCTCATCCACATTCAAACGGCCCATCTATCCGCATGCTGCAAGGCGATCTGGCATTCAGTTCTGAGTGTCGGCGGGTTGCTGTTGCTCACTTTCTTCAGACCAATAAGCTTTGCCTTGCCTCCCCCCCCCTTTATTTCGCTGTACTATCGCATCATGATTTTCCAATCGCTCCCACCTTGATTGCATGACAGCTGTGCTTTTGAATCGGACATAATCAAAAAATCACTAGCAAAATTTGTCTGCGGTTCACTTTTTTTTTTTTTTTTGTTTTGTCTTTGTAAGTTGATGATCAGACAAAGAGAAGCAGAAGCGAGGGAGGGATGACCAACTCACCCCTCCCCACTTCGGTTGAGAGTCATGATCAAAACGGTGACTAGCAGAACGAGCCAGAGACAGCGAGAGAGCGGGAAGAGAGCGAGAGTGTGACATGTCGTGCTCAACGCACAGCGAAACCAGCAACAACCGCAAGCGAGGAGCAGGTCGTTGATCAACTGAGGGACAAAGAGAGCCGTGATTCAATGAGAACAAGCTCAGTGCGAGTTACAGAAGGCGTTTGATTCAAAGCAGAGTGAGTGAGTGAGTGAGTGAGTGAGTGAGAACAAGGACAAGGACGGCAGATTGAGAGAACCCCCCCATCGGTCATTACCACAACAACAACAGAGAGAGAGAGAGAGTCCCGTTCATTTTGACCCGTGAAGCTCAAAACGTCCGTACGAATGCTGTTGCAATCACCCCTCGTCTAATGTTGGTGATTCGTCAGCGAGGTGAGACGGGTGCGAGGTGAGACTGAGTTGTAGTAGGGAGTCCTTCTCACCAATGTGAGCAAGCCCACTTGGCTCTCCATCCACTCTCCCTCACCACCACTCAACATTAACACCACGCTGTTGTTGTTGTTGCTTTCCAGTGCTTGTATCGCGCTGCAATTCACTCACCTTGCTGAACCTTGCTGGCCTTTTGCATTGGACTGCTGTTTCGCTTCGTTGACCATTCAAACTTTTTTTTTTTTTTTTTTGGTTCACTTAGGGCATCCATCCAGCCTTCGTGTGAAACGCACACTTGTATAAACTCGAGATTTTTTCGAAACCGTCAGTGGTAAAATTTTGGAAACAAGGAGCAAGAAGAAGAAGAAGACCAAGATGCGACCAAAGCGAATCGCAACAGTCACCACCGCTGCTGCTGCTGCTGGACTCTCCGTCGTAGCCGCAGTCGCATTCGCACCGACGCCAGTCATGGCTGCGGACAGCACGACGGTGGGTGCTGCCGTCGGCGGGTCCGTTGGCGGCGTCGTTCTGTTAGTCGTTCTGGGCATCGTTGTCTGGCTTTGTCGCAGACGCCGGCAAGGAGACGACGAACAGCAGATTGCAAAATCAGATCAGCGGCCGAACAGTCGTCTGGCATCTGCGGACGACATTTCAAACGCGCTCGACCGGCCAGGCATGCCGGCGACGACGACGACCGCAGGGAAGAGCAATGCAAGCAGTTCAAAGAAGCAGCAGCAGCCAGAACCTGAGCTGAGCTACGTCGAGCTCCAGCCGCAATCTGGCAGTGTCAGCTATGAACCCTCGGTAGATTATGCAGAGGTCGTCCCGCCAGCGGAGGGCGCGCTGCCCCGCGACCAGCCATTCCAGCCGATTCAGCCATCCAACTACACCAGCGTCGCTCCACGAGCGATTGACTCGACCGTCAGTCCGTATTCAACCTCGACACTGGTACAAAAGCAACCAGATCCGAACGCCACTTCCTACACTGCGGTGGCACCAAGGCCGCTGGATTCGACGGCCGAGGCTTATGAGACTGTCGGTGTTGCAAGGCAGTAGACACAGGGCTCCTCTTCCGTTTCTCTTTCCGCCCCGCTCCCTCTCAGTTGTATCTGCAGCTTTGCATATGGTTGTCATTTTGGATGTGGGTTTTGGTTGCAACGTGCAGGCTACCGTTTTGTGTGTAAATGTAGCTGTTCTGTTTTGACCGTCCGTTTTGACTTGCCTTGACTTTTTTGTTTGCCATTCAAAGTTTGATTATTACAAACATCTCGATCATTGAATCTTCTTTGTCAGCACATCGGAGCGACGGTGACCAATCCAAATCAACATCATCCATGCTGGTAGCCCGAGCAGTGCCAAGCAGAGCGCAAGAATTGCCAGAGCTTGTTGAAACGCCGGGTTCTCGTATTGGAACACGACCAAGTACCGGCCCGCCGGCACATCCACCGCCATCATGTTGGGAGTGGTGTGCTTTACGGGCACGTGCAGCCAAGCATCGGTTGGTAGCAACTCGGCAATCCTGGTGCTCGACGAGAAGGCGTCCAGCTGCGTCGCAACCAGACGACAGCTCCAATACGGGTGAAACGTGACTTTCAGCATCAGGCGAACGTGATCTGGAGGGAATAGCGATGAAACGGGCCGCACTGCAGCACTTGTCACTTCCACGATGGCAGCGTACGTCGCATCCAACAGATGCACATGCTCGTCGAGGACGCGCATCCCGTCTGGAGGATGCTGGCTGTAAAACTCACTCAGGTCTGCTACAAAGGGATGGAGCAATCCATCTGTGCTGCCATGCCCTTCCGCAGCAGCGGAAAGCACCGTCCAGAACGAAGCGTTTGCTGCAAGGAACGGCCGTTCGGCGAGCAACCGCTGCTCTTGCAGAGGAAACGCCACATCCGCGCCGATCGCAGCGAGCACATCATCTGGCTTGGTTCGAGGCGAAGAGGCGCCGGAAGAACGAGCAGGCACCTGTTGCACGACAGCCGACGTTCTCGCAAACTCCAAGACCACCCCATGTTTGAACATGGGAACAATGCTGTTGACAATCAAAGGACGAGCAGCTTTGAAATCCCCTGCCACGTAACCGCCAGTCCGAACCGATTCAAAGTGGCCGTAGGACGCGCGCGGCGCATAGACGTGGAAGGCCTGGTTGGATTCGGGAAGCTCGTCCATTCCAGCCAGCAGGGCAAACAAATCTGCACCATCCTTGGCATAGGTGCGTGCAACCAGCGCTCGAATGTTGTAAAGCCGCATGTCGTCCGGTGTTGGCTGCAAATACTCGATCGGGTAGACCGAGAGCGAGTCGTGATAGCCGCGCGAGTACGTGAACAAGCCAGGAATGTCGCAGTGAAAAGGAAAGTGGTTGTACATGAACGTTTGGTCGGTGCCAAGGCGCTTGTGCAGCAACATTCTCCCATTCGGCGCAACTTGCCGGACGAGTTCGCAGGTCTCGTTCAAGAGGGTCGAGTCCGGGTACTCGAGGGTTAGTTCTCTCAGCAAAGCCTCGCGTCGCAGTCCGACAAAAGGAATTGCAACGAGCGCAAATAAGACCAAAGGTAGAATAGCGTGGGTGGCGCGAAACGAAGCTGTCCGTTGCGTTGCCGTTGGATCTCCTCCCGTCCGCTGCGTCTTCCGACCAAGAGACAAAATCCAAGAAAACGTAGCCACGAGACACTGGCTGACAAGTCGAATGCCGGCGGCAATCGAGACTGCAGCAAGCACGGCGCAGAGGTACTGAATGCCGCTCAAGTAGCGAATCACCTCGAGTTCCGCATGGAATGGTAGCAACGTAAACAGCCAGCCCAAGGTTGTCCGGCCAGTAAATAGCACCCATGTAATCGCAAGCTGGAAGAGTAGGAACAGGCCGAGTTGCAGTTTGCTGGCCGTTTGCGCGCTTGTCGCCAGTTTCAGGTTCAAGACAGAGCGCACGGCTTGAACAGTCTCGATCGACAATACAACCACCCCTGCAACACTGGCGTAGGTTATCACTGGTACAGGCGTGTTGTAGTCCAGCATTTGCCCGCTCCAAAATTTGTCGATCAGCGTTGAGATTGGGTAGCCGTTTTCGCTCTCTCCCTTCCACGGCAGTCCTCCAACATAAGGCATCTTAAGAACCATGGGCACAAGCCACCAAAGGAGCAGCGCCAATGCGATGGCGTAGACTTGCGCCAAAGGGACAACTCGGGCCAACAGCGCCGCTCGAAAGGTTGTCAAGGTCCGGTGCTGGGACTCGGCAAGATTGACAAGGCAGGCAGCAAGCACCAGTGTCAGGCTAGCAATACCAGCAAACATTCCGAAGAATACGTGGCACAGGCACGTGAGCGTAAAGCAGACGACGGTCATGGCCGGTGAGATGGGTTTTGGGGCTTCGAAAGCGAGCAAGGGAGACGATGGCCACCAACGTGATGGCGACCATGCCGCAGGTCGTGCGGGCTCCGTTGGCACACCTTGACTGGCTCGAGTTGCAAGCGGTATTGGCAGCGACGACGCACAAATCAAGCGGAACAGCGCTCCGACGACCAGCGGCAGCAGGACGGCAGCGTAGACCTGCGTGTACAAGCCATACGCCGAAATGCTTGTAAATTCTAGTCCGAACGCCCTCCAGCTGGCGAGTCCGATCGAGAGCGCTGCCAGAACGGACGATTCGAGCGGCAGCAGTCCGAGCCAGCGCGCGCCAACAAACCACGCCCACGGAACGAGCGTCCACAATCCCGCAAAACAGCACCGGAAGACCGCCATCGGAGGCATGACGCCGTCGAGCAAGTACATCATGCCCGCGACAAACACGATCGGCAGCGGCTGGTAGGCCAGGAACATTGGGTACCCGGTTGAGACGTATGGGAACCACCAGCCAAACCCTCCTTGCGCTGCTGCAGATGCGAACGCGTCGTGCTCTGGCTGCTGGTGCTGGTGGTGATAGTGCTTGAGCTTGTGATAGACAAACAGCGCCTCGTCAACATGCGAGTACATGTCGCCGCCGTTCGGAACAGCGGTCGGATGTAGGAGATACGCCCCGTTCCCGTCCACAGCCTGCCAAAACGCTGTCATCACAGCCGCTGAAATGGCCGCCGTGCAGATCAAGCCGCTCCGGATGCTGAGCGATGACATGATGATGGTGATGATGGTGATGATTGTGTGATGATGACGATCCTGGGAGGCTGTTGCGCAGATTCAGACACGATGCTTAGTAATGTGTGCGTTTTGGCATGGATGAAATTGGAGTGAGCTAGCTTCTCAGATTGGTAAATTTTTATACAGTACACAGCACACTTTCATACTACTGTATTCAACGTGGCCCGACAGACCAGCATGACTTTTCCGATCAGCTCGAGCTGGAGCATTGAGTTGCGCCTTCTTCACACTCGTCTTCCCTCCCCCTCCCCCTCTATTTGTTTCGTGATCAACCCTTGCTCTCATGCAACTCACGATGCCCTCCTTCAATCCTTATTTCCTCTTTGTCTTCAATTGCTTCATTCACTCACTCTTCATATTGCCTCTGTTGAAACCATGCTTGCTTCCGCTCGTTTTGCTGCAGTGCGCTGCTCGCCATCGTCGTCGTTGCTCCTCACCAAGAGCACCGCCGCCACCGCACCAACAGCAGCAACAACAGCAGCAGCAATCGCAGTTCGCCACTATCACGAGAAGGTGCCCCCCCCCTCATCACTCACAGGAGAGAGAGAGAGAGAACGGCAAAGTCGAACGATGAAAAGCTCAATGCAAATCCACATTGTCTGTTCTCCCCTTTTCCCTTTCCCCTTCTGATGCTCAGGTTATCGATCACTACGAGCGCCCGCGGAATGTCGGCTCGCTCAACAAGAACTCCAAGTTTGTCGGCACCGGCCTGGTCGGCGCCCCTGCATGCGGCGATGTCATGAAGACGCCAATGGAAAGGTAATACAAAAAAAAAAAAAAAAAAAAAAAAAAGAAAAAAAAAAAGAAAAAGCTCACGGCTGTTTGTTATCAGTATGAGTTTGAATTCGCTGAAGGGGGGAGGGGCTGGGGTTTGGAGGGTGTTGAAGGGCAAAGTGAACGAGCGTGCGTTACGAGTTCACAACCGGGTGAGGCGAGAGGAGGAGAGGAGGAGAGGAGGCGAGGAGAGAGGAGAGGAACGGCGCATTTTGTGTTGCTTGCTTCATGCATTGACTGTTTGAATGCAGCTGGCCGCGAAGGCAAAACAACAACAACACCGTGATTGCAAAGCGAGTGGAGATGGATGAGTGGATGGAGGAGGCAGAGGAGGAAGGGGGGAGGGGAAAGCGAAGGGAAAAGCCACATTGTTACAATGGCGCAATGGCGGCGCAATGGCGTTTGCGTGTGTGGACCCAGTCAGAAGCGTATGAACAACGCACTGACATAACTGACATGCAGCCAGCAACAACAACCCGTACACACTTCAAGCAAAACAAACAAAACTATAGGAATGCTTGGTCTAGCTCCTTCCATGCCCTGTTTCGCGTTGCAAAATACTCATGCGCTGCACTTCTCTCTCGTCAGATCATTAACGCCGCTTTCAAGACATTCGGATGTGGATCGGCCATCGCTAGCTCGTCTTTTGCCACCGAGTGGGTCAAGGGAAAGACGTTGGACGAGGCCGCACTCGTCAAGAACTCTGAAATTGCCGAGCAGCTCCACCTTCCTCCTGTCAAGCTGCACTGCTCCAGTAAGAGCATTGCTTTTTTGTTTTGCATGTTGAAGGGTTGTCTTGTTTTAGTTGTTTGTTTGAGGGGATTGGAGCATCTCTGCTTGTTCATGTTGATTTCGCAACTCTTTTTTTTTTTTTTGATCAACGCTCACTGAACCTCTTTGTCCCTTCAGTGCTTGCTGAAGACGCAATCAAGGCTGCAATTTCGGACATTCGAAAGAAACAAGTCGCCACTGCCTAATCTCGTTCAGCTCTTTTTTTTTTTTTTTTTTTTTTTCTCTTTAACTTTCTTTCACGCCTTCTTCTCCTTTTTGTCTACCCTCTTTCGTTT
Organism: Capsaspora owczarzaki ATCC 30864; assembly: GCF_000151315.2. Classification (NCBI taxonomy): domain Eukaryota; class Filasterea; order Ministeriida; family Capsasporidae; genus Capsaspora; species Capsaspora owczarzaki. The sequence continues at coordinate 1,340,438 of NW_011887296.1, read as the reverse complement.
TTGACCTCGTTTTTTCCTCTCGTCATGTCGAATCATTTATTATCCGGGCTGTCCCTTCCTGCTCCACTTGTTGTCCTTTGTTCCCACTTTCGCAGTGCCTTTTCTGCCAAAGGGGTTTTCCACACCATGTTCTGTTCTGTGACCTTGCTTTCCTGCCTGTCATGCCTTGCTAACTCGCTTGCTTGATTGAAGTCAACCTTCTCGCGTGCTTTCAGCCAATGGCAGCACATACGTTCGAGACATTTGGCGAGTTTGCCGCAGTCCCAGCACGACAGACATGGAATTTTTTTGCGATACGCGGCTTCATGCTCCTCCACTGCATCAGTGTGTGCATGGTGTGAGTGGGCAGTGTGCAATCCGTGTTCTTTTGCTCGTGCTGCGGCTGCCGCGAATTCGCCCTCTTTCGGTTTGACGTTGCGAGCTTCTTTTTTTTTCCCCCCCCCCTTTGTTTCTTTATTTCTTTCTTCCTCCTTTTTTCAGTTTTATTTGTTGTTATTTCCTGCAAATCATCATTTCACCTCGATGCTGGCTGCATGCAGTCCCGCTGTATAAATACACTTGATGCCATCTTCTCTTTCTTTTGCATTGCGTTTTTGAAACCATTGTCAGCTCATTCTGAAGCAACCTCTTCCAGCAGGATAACCATATGATAATACAGGAATATCAGAATAAAGCATCATATGAACAAGAAAAAAAATCAAAGCGAGAAGAAACAAACAAACAAAACCAAAAAACGCGTTCAAGCGCCATTCAAAAACTGAGAAATGTCGTCGTGGGTTCCAGGGTGGGTCGCGTCGATGGCCATGGCAATGGCGGACGCAGGGGGTAGAGTTGAATGAAGTAGTGTCTCGTCGTGCTCGAGGGCGGAGGTGGCATCTCCAGGCTCGCCAGCAGCCGCCGCGCGGGCCAAGGCCGCTGCCGCAGCAGCGACCGTCGCGGCTTCGTCTTCTTCCCGCTCCAATCGCGTAATGTCGTCCAGATCGTCAATGTCGGCGTCGCCACTCGCCATCAGCACCTGATGGCGCTGCTGCTGGTGCAACATTGCCTGATGATACAAGGTGTGGTGCGAGCTGCTGGATGAGCCAGCAAGGCCTCCCAATGAGTGAAAGTTGCCGCCAACAGAGCTCGCTGGACCGTTCTTTCGACCATGATCGTCCGCAGCATCGTCGTCGTCGTCGTCGTCGTCGTCCTGGTCGTCGTCGTCGTCGTCGTCGTCGCCAAGGTCATCGTCATCGTCCTCGTCGTCTTCCAAAAAGTCCTCATCATCCAAATCTTCGTCTTGCAGCTCAACGTGCGACGAGGAGGTTGGGACGAGACGCCGTGGCGCGGCAGGAGACGACGAAATAAGGGCGGTACCGCTCAACAGCGATTCGGCTGTGAGTGTCGCAACAGAGCCGAGCTTGGCCGCATGGAGCGCGAGGGACGCCTTTCCGAACATGACGCGAGTTTGGTTGAGGAAGAGTTCGCGGTCAGAATCAGCCACCAAGCTCAGGAGTCTGTTTGAAAGCGAGCCGAGTAGCTTGTCCAGGCAAGTCTTGTTTTCGATTCCGCGATAGACTCGGAACATGTCCACGCGACTAAAGTGGAGCATCAAGGGAGAAAAGCAGCAAAAAACCACGAAAACCAAACAAGGTAGAAGCACAGAGTGAGTGACAGAAAAGCAAACAAATGACTCAACAGAAATACTGACTCGGAATAATCCTTGTAACGTTCCATCAGGTTGGCAAAGGTGGGCAAAACCTCCATGGGCGAGCCAACCGACGGCACAATCATGTAGCTACATGCGTAGGGCAGTCCTAGAGATCCACAACAACAAGAGCCGAAGGCAAGAGTCAGTCAGCATGCACCAACACGTGAACTCAATCGGATGGACTCAAAACAAGCTTACGGAATTCGTGGTGATCATCCCATTCTTTGGAAATGGAAATGACATTCAGGCCCGAAACATCTGTGGTCGCACGAGGCTCGTACGGACTCACAATCACTCCAATGAATGGCTCACGCCCATTGGACGCGAATAATGTCTGTTGTGCAACAATAAAAAGATGATGTTTGAGTGAGCACTAGCTTCCGCCCAAAATGTCTCCAAAACGTGCAACATTTCGCTCGCTGGTGCTGCGCGGAATACATTACTTGATAGTTGGTCTGCGTTTCGATGTCGCGCTTGGACGGCTGCGGCGCAAATGTAGGATGGGAGTGATACCAGCCTACGACGGACAAACCGCGCGCAGCAAAGTGATCGCGGGCCTCGAGTTCGGACGACGGGTTCTGAACCGCAAAATAGCAAAAAAAGCAAAAACAGGCAACGAGAACGTTAGAAACGAAAACCACCACTCGCATCAACTCAGAACAATGCATCCATCCTACCATTTCGCACTGCATGCCGGTGCTGTGCTGGCTATGGCAGGGGAAAGCGGTGGTGATGCTGAGGGTATCGGCATCCGCATCAAAGTTGCCTCCAAGCAGGCCAATCACCTCGGTCTGAGCAATGTGCGAATGAACGTCCATCACAAGAAGAGGGTTGCACTCGATGCGAACACGGAAGGGTGGTAGGGGCGCCACTTGCGCGCGTGCTGGGGCATGCGGAGAGAGCGACTCGAGCGAATGCTGCAAGGATGCGGATAACAGGTGGGAGAGGCTGGCGGGAGCTGGCGTCGAATACTCACGGCACGGCACCAACAAGAACGGATCCGAGCCTTCGTACTGCATGTCCTCGAGAGACGGCGTGGCGCCAAAGCCTGAGGAAGGAGGCGAGTAGATGGAATACCGAGGGTAGTTCTCTGCACCCGTGCCCTGTTGGCGCAGCGCCTTCTTGAGCAGCTTTTGCTGGGCAACCTGCGCGTGGTACGCTGCCGTCTTTTCTTGGCGTTGGAGCCGCTGCGCTTCCTTGAGATCCTGCTCGCGTCGGCGAGCTTCCTCATCGATCGTACGGCCTTCCATCTCCCGTTCATCCACCCAGATGCCGCGCTGATCGCGTACGCGGCGTCGACGAGCGCCTGCAAGCACAACCGCCGTTGTTGATCCATCGGCGCCCAGGCCTACATCGAGGGCAGTCGAGACCAGGTGGCGGTCGTCAGAGTCGGAATCCGATGCTGCACCTCCCATCTCAGCAATCACCACGCGGTCTCGTCGCGAGGAATGGTCGTGCTGGTGGGACTGGTGGTGTGCTGGAGCGGCTTTGGGTTTGGGTGCGCTGGCGGGTTTTGGGGCGGCTGGCGGCTTTGGCGCAGCATTCTCGTCTCCTCCAGCTGCCTCCAAACCTGCTCGAATCACGTCCAAGGACGGGATGGCAATGCCACCACCTGGTTTCTGGCGCACTGGCACAGCGTGGACCGCGCCAACATTGATGACCTGCGCTCGCTCCAAAAACGAGTGGACGCGGCCGATGGCGTTCACGTCGCCACAGCTTTTCAGACCAGGGCGCACGGCCGTTTGCGTCACATAGTTTGGTTTTCGGCGCTCCCAAAGGTCGATAATGTAGTTGCGAATGTGCAGGTAGCGTTCTTCCGTCTTGCCCTTGCGGCCCAGGAAGAACTCGCGATTGGCGCGCTTTTCAAACTCGCCAGCAGCGTTGCGGTCGATGGTAATCTCTGGCCACACGTCGGGAAGCTGGTCGTCCACGCCCTCGTTGCCACGATGACCATGGTGATTCAGCGCATCCTCGTTTGTATCCGCCTTGATGACCCGATGCCCGTCCGGCTGTGTATCTTGCTGTGCTTCCTGTTGCTGTTGCTGCTGTAAGTGGTGGTGGTGGTGTGTCTGCTGCAGCTGTTGCTGTTGTTGGAGCTGTTGCTGTTGCTGTTGCTGCTGTTGTTGGAATTGTTGTAATTGCAGTTCTTGTTGATGGAGCTCGTTTCGGCGCTGCTCTTCCGGATCATGGCAAATGGTGTGGCCGCCAGAAGAGTTTTTGATGTTTTTCTGCGCCGCTGCTCTGCGTACAGGAGGATGCGATACTGGTGGAGGTACGGGTGCTGGCGGAACGCTAGGGGCTGAGGTGCCTGTGGCGACGGCTGGAGCTGAGAGTGAGGCACTCAAAGACGAGGTCGCAGGTACAGCAGACTCGATGGGAGCCTCCTGCTTGACGACACCCTCCGGCTTGACGGCAGAAAATGGCGTGGAGGGTCGAGCAGGAGCTCGCGGCGAATTCGCAGCGACAGAGACGGCGGCCGCCGTTTCTGCAGCAGCCTGCTGCTCCTCTTTGACAGCAGTGGAAATGGCCGCAGCGGCAGCTGCGGCTGCAGCAGTTGCGATGGTGTCCATGTCTGTGACTCCGGCCTTCGCTGCCGCTGCACGAACGGCTTTCCACGCGACTTCTTCAATCTCCATGTGTTCGTCGTCGGTCGAGCTCGCATAGTCGTCGATATCGTCGTCACCAATATCATCCCCGTTGTCATCGTCGTCGTCGTCGTCAAGATCGCCATCTTGGTTGTCGTTTTCAAGGTCATCCATGTCGTCAGGCCTGGCCTTCTTTGCTTGCTGTTCCGATGAAATGCCGGCAAGGTCTGCTCTCAATTCCGCAATGTCCACTGATTCCGAAAGGCGATGTTTTCGTGTGTACGGGTGCTCTATCCGGTAAGCGGGGTGGGAGTCTGCAGCTTGAGAAGAAGATTGGAAGGTTGGTTGAGTGGTTGATGGTGTGGGAATGGCGCTGACTGCAGAGCCCGCTGGGGATGCAGCAGTTTCGTGTGCCACAGTCGCAGCAGAGGCTTCAGCGGGAGCAAGCGGGGCGGTGTCCATTGGTTGCGCAGCGGATGATGCAGGAGGTTGAACAGCGGTGTCGACAACAGCAGTGGTCATCTCAGGGCTGACAGCTGAGATTGGCGCAGGGACAACAATGGTCGCGGGAGCCGGGGCAGGGGCAGGGGCAGGGGCAGGGGCAGGGGCAGGAGCGGGAGCAGAAGCAGGAGCAGGTGGTCGGATTGCTGCCGCGACCGGCAATACATCATCATCATCTGCAACCTCAATATCTTCATCCGTGTCTGCCTCTTCAATGACCTTCTTCCGCGGAGGGGTTTTGCGACTGGGGTCGTCGTCGTCGGTCCGTGCACCGGTGCTCGAAGTGCTGGTTGATCGCTTTTTACGGGTCGAGGACGAGCGTCCCCGTTGCGCACTCGAGACTGCTGGCGTTGGAACCGGGGCTGCCTCGCTCCCAGATGCATCTGCGTCTGATAATGAAAGAACGACGCGTTTGTTGGCTGGGGAGGTCTCGCCTCCACCCGAACGGCGACGTTTCCGCCGGGTTGTCTCCTTTTCGTCGTGCTGATCGCTGGGGCCAGTGTCAGGTGTGTCTGCCACTGCCGTACCTGTCGATGACTTGCTACCGGCTGTTGGGCTCTTTGTCGAGCTTGTTGAGGTTGTTCGGCTCCTTCGACGCGCAGCAGCAGCAGCAGCAGGGGCAGGGGCAGAGGCAGCAGCAGCAGCAGGGGCTGGTTTCTTGCCAACACCACCACTGCTTCGGCCTCCGCTGAGAGCTTCGCTGTTCGCATCCACTTCGTTGCTTGCGTGTGGATTGCTCTGGATGTTGGCATCCTCATCGTGCTCAACCTTGACACGACCACCACGCCGGGTCGGCTTGGCTCGAGTCCGATTCGGTTTAGCAGCAACAGCAGCAGCAGCCCGTCGTCGCCCTGCGCGTGGACTTGCCTCCTCGTCGTCGCCATCGCCATCATCATCGTCATCGTCATCGTCATCGCCATTGTTATCATCGTCTTGTGCTTCTTGTCCATCGTGGTCGTGGTCGTGCTCTTCGTCGAGGTCGTCCTCACTCGCATCGCCGACCACGTCCATTGGCAGATTGCTGCGATCTCGTGTTTGGCTGACTGCCCGCGCCTTGGGCGGCCTGCCTGCTCCACGTCGCGGCGGTGGCACCTGCTGCTGCGCCTCGATCGCTGTGGCGCCCGGCGACGGCTGCAGTGGTGGTGCTGTCGGTTGAGCCTGAGCTTGAGCCTGAGCGTGCACTGGCGACGTCGCGAGCAGCTGCTGCTTCCGCTGCCGAGGCGACGCGCGATCCGCCTGCGCGTTGTCATCTGCAGTCTTTGATGCAGCAGCAGCAGCAGCGGCAGCAGCCGTCGGGGCAGTCGCAGGTACAGTCGTCGCTCGTGTCGCAGTCGCTTTGCGCGGGCTTTCTGGAGCGGCAGTCTCCTGGCTCGCAGCCGCAGCGCGCGTCAGCCGCTTTGACATTGTACAAAAGGGGAGGGGCAGAACACAAATACAAGAAAAAAGTCGTTCAGTGCCAAGCTGTTTGGTCAGAGCGGTGGAGGTTGGTTGGCAGAGCGAGCCGTCGCCCGCTCAATGCTGATAGACTGAAAGAGGACTGACTGAACATGCATATCCACAGTCCTCTTTTCATACATATAGTACAGTACAGTACAACTCAGTCCACCTTAAAAAAAGCGCAAATGGTCGCAACCGACTTTGCCATCACCGTTCTGCTGCTGGGCAAGGAGGACGTCGGCAAGAGCAGCCTCGCTCAGACCTTTGTCGAAGGCCGCCACGATCCCACTGCTGTAAGTAGTGCAACATGGTTTTCCAACCCCCCCCCCTTTTTGTTTTGTATCGCTATCCAGGTTTGGCTCGAGTGGAAGCAGCAGGTTTTGGCTGGAACGACATTGGAAAAAATTGGCTGAAAGCTTGCATTGAAGAGCTCAACTCGCGCGCGCTGCTTGTTCCACTCCACTCTTCCGCGACATTAGATATCGCCGACGGTCGAAGACATGTACGAGTGCGCGACCGAGATCAGCCCGGGACGCGTCGAAACGCTGCACATTGAGGACATTGGCGGCGGTGCTCAGCCAGCATTGCGCCAAGCTCACATCCGCCGCGCGCAGGTATACAAAGGGTCAACACTTGTTGCATTGCATGAGCATCATTGTGCTTGCATTTGCCGCGAGACCGTGGTGGAACGGCGAGATGAGCAAACCAAAGCAACGAACGCTGAGTGTTTCTGCATCCTCATCATTCATCTCCATTGGATTGGATCACTGCAGGGATTTATTCTAGTGTACGACATCACGGATTCGGAATCATTCCGCACAGTCATCAAGCTGCGCAAGGAGGTCGAGGAGGCGCGTGGGAGATCCGTGCCAATATACGTTGTTGGAAACAAGCTCGACTTGGAAGGGATAAAGCGACAGGTCTTTGCCGACGAGGTTCGGTCATGGGCATTGACCCAGTCAGGTATGAATGTATTGGCCGAGATGATTCGTTTGTTTGAGGGGGTAGGGGGTAGGGGCGGCAAAGTGGCTGTGGATTGATGCGAGCTGTTCTCGTTGTTTCTCGCCCGACTCACTCATCCCTCGTTGGCTTGAACTTGTAGCGACATTCTATGAAGTCTCGGCTCGCACGGGAGCAAACGCCAGTCAGCCCTTTGTGGATATTGCGCGAGCAATCGCAAGTACCAAGGTCGCCAAGCGCGGCAAAGTCTCGCTGCGATCGACCCTTGCTGCCGTTTCCAAGTCAACCATGTAACATCTATGTTTTGTGTGTTTTTGTTTGTTGTTGTAGCTGCTGTGTTCGTGTTACCTCCCCAATGTACAGTCAAAGCGCCAGGCGGTCTATCAGTCAGATTGAACAAACCCAAAGCAACACTGTAGATCTACTGCACAATAGCTACATCCAATATCTTTCTTTTAAAAACAAAACGGCCTCAGTCGTCATCCTTGGTTTGTTTTTCGCTTTGACTGAGACGCATTCACTCAGACCAAACGTTTGCAAACGGATGCAACGGCCGCCGCAGAGCTCAAAGCCGCCCGATCGGCCCTCAAGCAGAGAGCGCACATACTGGTCTCCACACGGCAATCACGACCGCGTGGTCGACGATGGCGACGACAAAGCTCATGCAGCCCATGATGATGATGATCATGATGACAGCTCGCATGCAAGCTCAGCTCCTGCCCCGCCGGCGTCAGCGACTGCCAACCAGACCCCGGCCTTCTTCTCGATGCGCATTGTGGATGCCGATTCATACATGACTGCCCCGGTGCCGTCGCTCGATGTGATGCGCACAGACCACGACGGATCATCGTGCCACCGCGTTCCCGTCATTCGGCTCTACGGATCAACGCCAGCCGGCCAGCGTACCTGCCTGCACATACATCGCGTAAGCACACAGCTCCTCAGAGTACCAGACGATACAACAAACAAACAAACAAACAAACAACAAACAAACAAACACCAGAGGAGAATTGCACAAAGCAGTCAATCTCAGATTTCTTGTCCTTCTGACTTTTTGTTTTTTTGTTTTTGACAGGTATTTCCTTACATTTACATTCCCTACTACGGACCAACTTCATCCGACCGCGATGTACGACAGTACTGCTGCCAGATGGCCGTTAGTATCGACGTCGCTGTGGACGCATTCAATAACACGGGATTCTCTGCTGGCGGAGATTCCACCGCCGCAAGCGTTGCCGCATCAAGGCAGAATCCGGGGCTGTCGGGACCTGGGCGACCTGCCGCACAGCAAGCTGGCGGGTTTGCCAACATGCGTCGCAAAGGCCAACATGTCTTCAAGATTGTCCTGGCTCAGGGCGCGCCATTTTACGGATATGCGCCGAGGGATCGCCTCTTCCTCAAAATCTTCCTGTTCAATCCTGCCACGGTTGGCAAGGTGGTGCACTTGCTCCAGAGTGGCTTTGTGATGGGCCGTGAGTTTCAGCCGTACGAGGCTCACATCCCGTTCCTGCTCCAGTTTCTCATCGACTTTAACTTGTACGGGATGAATTTCGTGCAACTGTCGCTCGCTCGCTTCCGGCAGCCGCTCGCTCCAGAGTGCGGCGTCAATCCAGGGCGAATCCACGACTATTGGCGACCCGTGTCTGTTGTCGCAGCTGGTGTCACGTCCGCATTTTCCGCCGAGCCGATTCCGAGTCAGCACTCTTTGTCTCACCCACACACGCCAGTGCAGACTTCCAGCACCCCTCCGCCCGCTTTGCTCAAGCTCTGGAACAGCCCAGCCGCTCGACGAGTGTATGGTCCGAGCGGCGGTGGGTCTCAGGATGCTGCTCCTCACGCAACGCACCAGTTTTCTCCGTCCAAGGCAGGCGCAACAACAGCAAGTGACGCTGCGTCGTCGTCGTTGTTGGCGGCATCAAGCCTGCCATCGCCCACCGTCTGGACAGCCGACACAATCCCCACAGAACTGCTGTCCACGCGAATGATTGCAAGACAAAGCACCTGTGAAATTGAGATTGATGCGCTCTGCTCAGAGATTCTCAACCGCCACGACATTAAAATCGCGCGGTTGACTGCCGCTTCGCAGCCAGGCACTGCATTCGGGCGCGGGAGCGTGCAAGAGCAAAATCTGGTCCAATCCCTTGCTTCCCTCTGGGACGACGAGCGAGCCCGGCGGCGCAGCGACCGCATGTCGTCCCAAATCACCCCGCCAGGAACCCAAGAACGGGAGCTGCCGGCCCCAGCCCCGTTTGATGTCCAACTTCGCCAACGCATGCATGATCTCGTCACGCTCCAGCCTGACGACGCGCGAGACATGGATGATGTGCGCGTTGGTCGCGCTCCAACGCTCCCTTCAACTGTAGTAGACACGACCATGTTCCCTTCACAGCAGCATCGAGCCATGCCTGTGGTTTTGGCAAGGTTAAGCCATGGGCAAGCCGCGCCAGGAGGGCCAGCCAAGGTGCTGTTCCACGCTTTTGAGCCAGAGACCTTTCACTCGGATTGGCGCGAGGGCGCCTTGTCGCCTCTGGGTCTCGTGCATGACTTTCCTCGCGAAGCAGCGTCGCCCATCCCTGGAATGGCAATGGGAAATGGTCCTCGCGAGTCGGCCTTTTCGCGCGTTGTCGCTGGAGCGCCAGCTCCGCCTTTCGCAGCATCGTCGTATTCCGAAGAGTCGCAGCCTCGAGACCGATTCGAGACCTCCATGATGGAAGCCGCCATGAATGAGGCCTACGAGCTTTTGCAGCAAGATTTGGGGCAAGACGGACGATCGGCTTCCGACTCGCAGGCAGCCATGTCCACCACCTCGTTGCACACTCCAGCGCGACCGCAGCAGCCCAACCCGCGCGTTGCCGCCACTCCCTCAAGTCAATTCCAGTTGCACGGCCCAGAACCGCGGATGAAACACATCCAGCCAATGCCTTCAGTGGGCATGCATCGAGCCTTGTTTCCAGAGCCGATGCAAGAGTCGTCCAATGTCCACGAAGACGACAGCGAGCCTCCACTTCCCACCAATGTGCAACCAATTGTTGACACGGCTCGCCTTGAGGAGCCAGCGGAAGTGAATGAGATGCTGTCTGTGCTGGAATGGCTCGAAGACCGGGCTCAGGGTCTCACGGAGCAGCAGCGCGAAGAGCACGCGCATCTGGCTGCTGATGAGCCCGCAGAGGACGAACTTGATGGAAATGCGGTACATGGACGCGACAACCCGAACGCGGCTGGTGACCATCATCACCACCACAGTCAATTTCCCACCAGCCTTTCAGATTCAGCTGCCGACGAGAATCTAGTCGCACAAATGTCCCAGGCTCCCAAACACCTCAAACAACCAGAATTTGCGCCTTCCGGTGCTCAGCCGCAAACGTCCTCGTCGAGATCAGCCGCCATCAAATCCCTGCCTGCAACAGATACCGACGAAATGCAACAAGTCATCTGGACCGGGCACACAGGTCATAGCTCGTCTGGAGGGGTGTCGGCCAGCGACTCGTCCTCGTCCAAAGCAGCGCGCTCTACCAACCATGCGGTTTCCATGGACTCGGCTGTTTCATCCGGACCGACCTGCTCCTCGGTCACCTCAGTGCCCCCAACGTGGGCTACATGCCAGTCAACCTTGTGGAAACCGTTGCAATCTTTGCACAGTGACTGTTGCCGTGATGATGATGATGATGACGACGCTGGCTGGTCGCCTACCCTGCACGGCTGGCAAGGCTTTGCCCACGGGCCTGACGAACTTGCACGTTCGATTCTGTCCTTCTGGTCACCCGAGCCCTCCCGATCAGGCTCGCCTCTCCAACAGGCGTTCACCGAGCGACGCAACGCAATCGACACGTTTGACCCATTCAACCCCGAGCATGTCGCCAGCGTCTGTTTCTTGTTTCAGCCTCCGCGGTGCGATTCGCCCACCCATGCTCCAGCTTCCTCTCAAGAAAGCATGCATCCAAGCTCTGCAACACCTGCTCGTCATGTTGCCATGCACGTGTCACCTTCAGCTCGCGATCCGTCTCCCGTCGCCCAGGACACGGAGGACGATGTCATCATGGTGATGGATGTTGAAGCGAACGAGCGCCGTCAGAGCAGTGCTACTACTGCAATGGACTGCGGAGGGACGGCGACCATCCAAGATGTGTACACCTTTGCGGCCAAGCCGCCGTCTCGCAAGCTTGTGCAGGACTCGCTGCAGCCAAAGTACCACTTGCCGAGTGTGGCGTACACGGAACCCTTTTTCGGCAACCCGAAAGACGTGCCGCCAGCACCAACCGTCTTTGCTGGTCGAGAGTTTCCAATCAAGTCCAATGTTGTGGCATGTCTCCCAGAGTTTCATCAGCGACACAAGACGGGGCGGCAGTGGAGCTTGTACAATGCAGAATCCAGCGCGTTTGCTCGTCGCGTCTCGACGCTCTCACATCACGATGATCACGCTTTGGAGCAGCAGCCCATGCCAGGCCGTTCGCAAGATCTGCCGAGCAGCAGTGGCGGCGACCTTGTGATTTTGAGCATGTCTCAACACTCCTTGCCGGAAGAGCGTGCAGCCATTCCATCGCGCATGCCACCTCCGCCCCGCGGCCTGGAGTTCTGGAAGGCCAAGTACGGTGCTCTGGGCCAGCTGCTGGGCGACACGTCCGTCCTCGACCAGCTCGTTGCATCGCCAGACGAGCGCGCGTTTGTGCCTGGACTCTTGCCACCTTCGTGTCTCGACGTCAAGCACTGGTTGGGGTTGCACACGGACAAGAAGCCTGCTCGGTCCGTCGCACGGCCGCCTCCAAAGTCGCTCGATACCTCTGTGATCCATGCCAGTCTCTCGCAGATCGAAGGCCCGACACCGCGGAACGAGCACCAGTTCAAGGCCAGCCCACTGGCGATCGCAGAGGAGGCTCAGGCACTGCACGGCGTGCAGCATGTCACCATCTTGAGCTTGGAGGTTCATGTCAATACGCGGGGTGACTTTCGTCCAGATCCCGAGCACGACCGCGTTGCTGCCATTGTTTATCTCCTTCGGCATGATGCCGTCCATCACGTAGGTGGCCGCGACATTCAAGGTGTCATTATGGTTGCGCCGTCCCTTCCGACAGCTACAACAACAACAACAACCATGTATGACCGGGCATCGACGGCTGGATCACCGCTGCAATTCTCTGGTCTCACTGGCTGTCGCGTCACAAGTGTTGCTGACGAAACGGCGCTGTTCATGTCGTTCATCGACCTCGTGGCCCACTTTGATCCCGACTTTCTTGTTGGGTATGAGCTGCAGATGCTCTCGCTTGGCTACCTGGTTGATCGAGCCCGCCGCTTGCAGCTGGATTTGTGCGCGCGATTAGCGCGATGCCCCACGGTACCTGTGACGGAGAGCGAGTCGGGTTCCACGAGTGCTGCTGCTGCTGCGGCTCCACCCAATGTCTGGAAACGCTCAAACGTCACTGACAAGCAACAGCAGCAGCAGCATCAACAGCCTCAGCAGCAACAACCTCAGCAGCAACACCCTCCTCCAGACCAGTCGACAAGAGGAGACGCGGCAGACGCTGCTGAAGCGTACAACTACTCACATTCCTCGGGACTGCAGATCGGCGGACGTGTGGTGCTCAATGTGTGGCGGCTCATGCGGTCGGAGATTGCGCTCAACATTTACTCGTTTGAGAACGTCGTCTACCACATTCTGCACCAGCGCATTCCCAAGTACACGTTTCGGACATTGTCCGATTGGTGGCTCGGTCAGTCGCTTGTGCGCAAGGGTGTCGCCTCCGACCTGGCCTTTCAGCGCTCGCCGTTCGCCGGCACCTCGTCCAATTTGAGTCGATGGCGCACGGTGCAGTATCTGCTGACCAAGGCGCGCCTGTGCATCGACCTGCTTGATGAAACGGACTTTATTGGTCGCACAAGCGAACTTGGTCGCATCTTTGGAATCCTGTTCGAGTCTGTGATTACACGCGGGTCACAATTTCGAGTGGAGTCCATGATGCTGCGGCTCGCCAAGCCGATGAACTTTATTCCCATTTCGCCGAGCAAGCAACAGGTCGCCCAAATGCGCGCGCCAGAGTGTGTTCCGCTCATTCTGGAGCCCGAGTCTCGCTTTTACACCTCACCAGTCTTGGTTTTGGACTTTCAATCCCTGTATCCGTCCGTGATGATTGCGTACAACATTTGCTACAGCACCTGTCTGGGGCGAATGTCGCGCGGGCTCGAACGTGCCTTTGGCATTTCGACGTTGCAAGTCCCCAAGTCGCTCTCGGCATCCATTGCCGATTCCGCCACCTTGACCCCGAATTCCGTCATTTTTGTGAAAAAGACTGTGCGAGTTGGAGTGCTTCCCCGCTTGCTCGATGAGATTCTGAGAGCGCGCGTGATGGTCAAGGACGCCATGAAACGGCTCGACAAGAAGATTCGCCAGTTGCAAGAGCAAGATGCAGCGTCAATGCCGGGCGCAGCACCAAAGACAGAAGCAAGCAATGCTGCTGGGCATGCAAAGACAGGTCAGCAGCAGTCCAGGGAAGAAGGCGGTTTATCGTCCGGTTCCGACACTTCTTCCGACGATGACAGCGATTCGGAAGACACGGGGTCTCATCGAAGTGAGTTTGACACTGACGGGTTGATTTCCGCCTCCGACTTTGGCAACGGACCACGTCTCCGACAGCTGGCTCGAGTCTGGCGATCCAAGGGAGTCAAAGCATCAGGTCGGTCTGCTGTCAATGCCGATGCTGCTGCTGCTGCTGCTGCCACCACCCATCGCTCGCAGAAGAAACCAGAGGACGCGGGAAATACATCATCCCACACAAATCCACCGTCCCACCCGTCCGCGACAACCGGGAGCCATTCCACTCGGAACAGCGTGTCGGCGGAACTGAACGAGCTCCGGGCATTGCGGCGCATCTTGAATGCACGCCAGCTTGGTCTGAAAATGATTGCGAATGTGACGTATGGCTACACGTCTGCCAACTTTTCCGGTCGAATGCCATGTGTGGAGATTGCGGACAGCATTGTGGCCATGGCCCGCCAAACGCTCGAGCGGGGAATTGATCTCGTCAACAAGACTTCAAAGTGGGGCGCTCGAGTTGTGTACGGCGACACGGATAGCATGTTTGTGCTTCTTCCTGGTGCCACGCGCGAGCGAGCCTTCCAGGTTGGTCGAGAAATTGCAGAAAGTGTGACGGCCATGAACCCAAGTCCAGTTCGTCTGAAATTTGAAAAGGTCTACCATCCGTGCGTTCTACAAGCCAAGAAGCGCTATGTCGGTGCTTCGTATGAGTTTGACGAGCAGCGCGAGTTTGTTTTTGATGCCAAGGTAAAGCAAGCAAAACGAAAAGCAACAAAAACAAAAACAACAACAACAACAAACAACAAACAAACAAACAGAAAAAGCAACTCGAAAACAATGCCGCTCCTTTTGCTTTGATGTGCACTTTTCTGATTGTTGTGATGGCATGCTCTTGCACACCCCTTTGTTGTTTGAACGTACAGGGCATCGAAACCGTACGACGAGATGGATGCAAGGCCGTTTCCAAGACGCTCGAAAAGTCGCTCAAAATTCTGTTTCGGTCGGCAAATCTGTCGCGTGTCAAGGCGTACGTGCAACGCCAGTTTCGAAAGTTACTCGAAGAGCGTGTGGCCTTGTCAGACATTGTGTTTGCCAAAGAGTTGCGCGACATTGGTGGCTACAAGGACCCGCTGATGCAGCCTGTCGCGCTGCTCTCCATCCGAGCTCGCGAGCGCGATCCGCGTGCATTGCCCCGGCACGGTGAGCGCGTACCCTATGTCGTGGTGCACGGGCCTCCTGGATCGCGCCTCATTGACGGTGTGCGGGCGCCCGAGGAGTTTCTGAACGATCCGACACTGCGCATTCATGGGACGTACTACATTACTCGCCAGATCATTCCGGCTCTGGAGCGCGTCTTCCAGTTGGTCGGAGTCGATGTCCGCTCGTGGTTTGACGAGCTGCCCAAGACGGTGCGACTCACCGCGCAGTCGCGTCGCCATCTCCAGATGCGGCAGCGCATGGCCGAGATGCTGCAGCACCGCCAGCGAGAGGCCCGCCAGCTTCAAATCGAAATATCAACCGGCGAAAGCCACGATGGAGACGCGGAGGCGGCAACCGCAGGTATCCGCGAGGCTTTCCCGTGGGCCACCAGCACCAGCAGCAGCAGCAACAACAACAACAACAACAACATGCCAAATGCCTCAAGCATAACGCTTGGTGGTGGCGGATTTGGCAATCGCCGAGCCGCCATCGGCCGAGGAGGTCGCGGCAACAAAACAACCAGCGCGGCACTGCGTGATGTCAACAACAAGACCATCTCGCAGTTTTACGCCTCAGTGCACTGTCCCGTGTGTGCTGGGATTATTTCTGACGGTCAGATAATTTGTGTATCGTGCCGCACAAACTCACAGCAGACGGCGCTCTTGTTGTCTGCGCGCATGGCTCGCTGGGATGGGAGCTCGACTCGGTTGGAAGCGCTCTGCGGGTCGTGCGCCAATGGTCCGGCAGCCGGCGACCTCTGCGTTTCGCTGGACTGTCCGGTCAACTACGATCGGCATCGCCTCAACGGAAAACGGGTCTTGCAGTTCGAGTATCAAGAGATTTTGTCCCTGCTCGACGCAAGGGCAGCGGGTGGTGGAAATGGTTCCAGTGCGCCTGCACCGTCGGTGTCAGCTCTAGCTCCTCTGCACCTTCCCTCGGAGCGACAGAGTCGAGCTCGCGATGATGATGATGTGAGCGTCAGTCATGTTATCGATGACAGCGACGCCGCGCCGAGCGTGATACCGCAAGAGCAATTCCAAGCGGTTCGCCAAGCACAACGGCCCAAACTGGTCGACGCCACCGCGCCAGACGATGATGGAGACGATCATCCAGTTGATCCAGGTCACCCCGTTTTATCAGAGGCGCAAGTCGAGTTTGCGCGGCAGACGGTCGAAAGTGCTCCGCCGCAACACCAAATTTCCGTCCTCGATAACACGAGTGCATGCATGGCCGATCGCGAGGATGTCCCTGGCCGTTCCCCCGGATTTCTTTTAGCGTGGGAGGCTTTGTCGTCCCAACGCTAGCCATGGATTCTGCTCATTCACTTTGAAACCTATGCTCATTGATTATTTATAAATTTGTATTCATTTAATCTCGCTCCCCGGACCAAAAAGTCGAGGCCGTTGGGGAAGGAATGCAGTGAATGCAACGTTAGTTCTCGCTCGGTGAGTTCTTGAGGTTGGCGCTGGCAACCAGGCTTTGCTTGGCCACATCCTCGCTGCGAGAGTAGCGGCGGAAGCGGAAGAAGTTGATGATGGCAACAACAGCCCAGGACACGGTGCTAATCCATGCGCCCGCCTGCGTAGCGAGCAGGTTGTTGTAAAAGTTGCCGGCCGAACCAGAGTCAAAGGCCTCCTGCACCTTATCCGCCAGGGTTGAGCAGGACAGGGGCGAGACAGAGTCGCACGTCGCCTTGAGGCCCGCGGTGGCAACAATGCCCGCGGCCAGCATAATGACGACTTCCATCGCAGCCACAATCAGCTCAATCAGCGACCAGCCGGAGGCGGTCGTGTCCTTCCTGCAGATCGAGACGATGGTCAGAATGGCGAAAACGGCGGCCGGTGCGAGGCAGATGATGCCTGTTGACACAACAAAAAAAGGACCAGAATAGTGATACAGTTAGTTCATAGGTCACTTTGTTGTTGTTGTTGTAGATTTCTGAGCATTTTTGATGTTTTTTTTTTTTCGGTTCTTACCGGCAGCGATGAGAAAGTCGCAGTACGTGATGCTGCCCATGATGTCGTCGAGGGTGCCCGCGTGCTTCCAGTCCGAAAACAAGATGCAGAATCCTAATATTTAATAGTAGCAAAGCAAAAAGCAAAAGCAAAAGCAAAGGCAGAGTGTTGAGACAAAGTGGGAGAATAAAAAAAAAAAAAAAAGATACAATGTTTTTGTTTTGTTATTTTGAAAATCGTAACGAAAAAATATTCATTTTAAAACGCATGCGCATACAGCGAGTTCATGAGTGTGGATAGGGATTTGTAAATTGCTGTCATTGATGCATTGTATTTTTTGGTATTTTTCCCGCGTCTGCCACGCCAGCTCCGATACTCCCACCCCCCTTCGTCGCTCCCACCCCTCGCTTCCCCCCCCTCCCCTCTCTTCGCTCTCTCAGTACTCCACCGCGTTGCACTCCCCCTCGCCTTCGTTCTCGGCTTCGTCCTCGGCTGCCCTCCCTTGCTGCCGTTCCCATCATCGTTCCTTCTTACTCTCTTACCTCCTTCAGCTACCTCTCCACTCTCCCTCTCTCCACTCTCCGTCTAGACACACTCCAATGAACAGCCATTCAATGGTGATGACTGTGACTTTGCTTGTTGCAGTGCACGTAACGCTTGCCCACTTGCGTTCTGTGACACGGTCCTCGCGCATTTCGCCCAAACCTGAGCCACACAGCGCCACAGAGAGTGTCGTTGTTGTTGGATGGTTGTGTGTTCATTACGGTTGCCAGCAAAGGTCATGTTTTGGACAGTCACGCCGACAGCGGCGGCAACGATGCAGCCGCAAATCACATTGAGAAAGTGTGCAATAAAGCGAAGCACAGCAATGAAAGCCATCTCAGAAACTAAGGAGCAAGAATCAAAAGAAAGTAAGAGTGGGCAATGCAAAGTTTAATGGAAAACGAGCTAATTCGGGTGTCGAGTGCATGTAATGCGGAAAATTCAGTGATTGACGAGATTTCCGCTTTGTCATTTCCAGTATGAACACGTCGCATCTCTGGATGAGCTTGATGAGCTTGATGAGCTTGATGAGCTTGGTGAGCTTGATGCCGACTACGAAGCGCTCGTCTTGGCAAAATTGCTTGGTAGTATCTAGCGATCTGCTGGAGTTGTGGCGCTCGGTGCGCTGGGCTCGTTGACAACCCGCCAAGGACTTGGCCGCTCAAAGATGAACAGGTTGAGCATCAGGTTGTGGAATGTCAGCGCGTTGTAGAGCACCTGACGGTCGTTGAAAAACATGTGTAAAACCGCCTGCTTTGCCACCTCGGCGTCCCGATGGGTATCGCGATAGTCCAGGATGCGCTCCATGCCACCGGGGCTGTACGTGTTCACATAGTCCTCGTAGGCATCGCGCCGAGCACTCAGATCTTTCACGTGGTCGCAGCGAGCGGTTTCAAAGAGTTCGCGCAGGTACACTTTGGTGCCGCTGCTTTGAACTCTTCCGAACTCTAAAAGCGTCGAGTAGATCCGCTGGCATCCGCTGAGCGTCTCCCGCTCATCCAGTTGCGATGTCTTGGCGGTGTTCATCGTGAAAAGAAAGTGGTGTGCTTTTGGGCACAAAGAAAAGTGGCATCGCCAAGAGAATTCCAAACTCAACAATCTCTGCCCACGGATTTTTCGCCTCCTCGTTCAAACTATCTGATCAGAAATTCTAGTACATCGAAACCGAGCGAGGGAGCAAAAGGGGAGGGGTGATGGATCACAATTCAATCGTATCACCAAAACTCTCTCTCTCTCTCTCTCTCTCTCTCTCCCCGCCCCCAAGGGCAGCAAGCCTAGGTAGCAAACAAAGGTAAGCAACATGCTCACTGAGAGTGACGCCGGGGATGCGAGTGATCCTATGGTCACAACTGAACGTTCTCAAAAAGAACGCTGCTCCCACTCTTTGTAACTAAAGCCTCCGCACCCGACAGCGCGAACTTGGCATTCACCATCCACCGTTCCCCTCTACATGGTCGATGTGTCATGCGAGTCACCTCCAAGTCACAAAGCGAAATGAGATGAATCGCAGAAACACAACAAAAACAAAACAAATCTCGAAAAGACGTCATAGCCCGTTTTTGGCATTTTTGGATTTGACCTGTTTACGTAACGCGATTCTCCACTCTCGCTCCCGTTCAAAAAGCGCAACTGACGCCAGTCTTTCCTCTTATTCAATCAACACACACTTTTTTGTGATTGAACTAACACGGCTACAACACACGGTAGCTGCATCTCACAACAAAACATCGCATATCCCCACGCACCAAAAATGCCGTCTCAGGGCCAGTTGCTGCACAAGGCTTTCGAGCAGGCCAATCTGCCGCTCACCATCACCGCAACTGCGCGCGAATTCGCTTGGGGCGCTCGCGATTCGACCTCCTTCTTGATGGACATCCGAAACACAAAGGGACTCGGCAAGAACGAGTTCAAGCAAAAGTTTGTCGCCTACCTGGGCGATGGCACCGACCTCCAGGTTACCAACGTCGATCCGGCACTCCACCAACTTGTGCTGACCGTGCAAGAGCCCGTGCGCGAAATTGTCACGGTTCGCCGCGAGTGGATGATGATGGAGCGCCGCTATATCGAGCATACCGACCGGCAATGGACGACCGGAAATCTGCATTGCCACCTGGTCGGCGTTGACGAGGGCCACTTGTTCTTCTGCGAGCTCCCAAACGTCGTCTCCACCGTGCACCAAGCTCACCAGCTCCTCCGACCCAAGCAGCTCGTTAACAAGCCCAAGACTGCCTTCAAGCGACAGGGCGAGTGGTTTTTGGTTCCCGTGCCCGTGTCGGAGTGCGCCAAAATCCAAGAAGCAGCCACACCAGTTGCTCCGGCCCCCTTTGAGCCATGGGGAAGGGCAGTTCCTAACGTTCAAACTCACTATCGCAATACTGCGCTTGGCGTGCACATCGGCCGCGGTCCCGGCCGTGGACATGTCGCCGACGAGATTGTTGTGTATGGCGGTCGCGAGTTTGCTCGTGGCAAGCTGCAGCATCCCGACCACGTGCCGCGGCATCTCAAGGACTGGCACGAAGTGCTCCGAAACCAGGAGAAGACCTCGAATGTTCTCAAGCACACCAATTGGATGGACTGAAGAGAGGAACTCGTTGTCAGTTGTCCGTTGTCGTTGAATGTTAAGGAAGGTTAAGTGTTGTTGTTGCTTCATTGTAAATAATACCAATCACCCATTATCAAGCTTTGTGGATCGAGTCAACCCAAAACAGACAAAGTGCAGCAAAAACGTTAATGCTTCTTATTGGACTTCTTGCCGCCATCAATAAAGCGGACGAGCGAGTCAATGTCGTCCATGTTGAGATTCTGCTTCTTGCTTGATGCCCGTGCTGGGGCCGGGGTGGCTGCCACTGCAGGGGCCGCTCGTGCAGTGCGAGCTGCGAGAGCCTGCGCTTGAGCCTGCGCTTGGATTTGCTACAAAGTGGTGCCACAAAAAAATGGAAACAGAAACGGGACGACCACGTCAGAACTGGTACACATCAACCAAAAAAACCAGGGATGGGCATCAACCAATCGGCACTCACCGAAACGCTAATCTTGGCAGCAGAAAGCGCCTGCATTTGCGCCAGCTGGTCACGATGGAAGACAGTATCGGCAGCATCCTTGCCAAACTGCCATCAGACAAATCGACACAAAAATTGAGCGCGAGCGACTCGGAACAAATGCGACACAGCCACAACAAACCATGACCTACCTTGGTTTCGCAAATCTTGAGCACTTCGCGTTCCATCTCGATGGCCTTCTTGAGGTTGTCGGCCAAGAACAGAGCAGAGGCCAGATGAGAGCGGCTACAGGACGAATGTGAAGGTGGGCAAGATAAATGTGATGAGCGCCCAAATGCATAGTACAGACACGTAAAGGTAGAAAATAAGTCAATCTACTCACAGCTCAAGCACTCGGTTGGAATCAGCGGCAAAGTGCGGCAAAGCATGCAAATCGGGCAGCGCGATTGACGTCGCCAAGAGCAGCCAGGCAGCGGTAGATGGCGAGCTACAGCGAGGAAACGACAGAAACAGACACCAGGATTGAGTCTTTGCGCCGAGGGCGGTTTTCAGCGCTCCAAAAACACGCCACATCCGCTCCCCCCCCCCAAAAAAAAAACCTTACATCAATGCGGCTCAGAACAGGGTGGTCGCGACCAAAGAGGACGAAAACGAGGTAGCGTCCACGCTGGAGGAACTTGAGTGCCATGACGTTGTCTTCCATTGCCTCGCAGAGCATGGCAAACTGCAAATATTGCTCAAGAATCAACGAAGAGTCCAGGCCAGCGGCACGCTCGGCGACAATCACGGCGTGCTTGGCAAACTGAAGCGTGGCGGCATCTTCGCCAAGACGCTCGTAGCATGCCGAGATGTGTCTGTGGAAGAGCGAAAACGTCAGTGACGAGGCATGTTTGTGCACGATACGCCAACGCACAATCAGGACACTCACTGGAGGATGGTCATCGAGGTCGTAGTCACAACGCCTTGCGTTTGCTCCGTGTGCAAAAGCGCCTGCATGAACATTTCAATGGCCGTGTTGATGTCGCCGTCGTCTGCAGGGAATGTGGGAGGGGGGTTCAAGGCGATGCAATGAGCAAAAAGTGCACCACCATCACACCGCCTACAACAGAACTGAATTGCTTTACCAGAGTGCAACTGCTGCGACGCGTCGTACACCAATTGGCGCACATCGGGGTTCTGTTCACAAACACACCCCACCCATTGTGAGCACGCGTGTTTGCCATCCAACCAATCTCGACATGGCACGAGAAAAAAAAAAAAAGAAAACAAAAACGTTACCTGCATGTCAATTCGCTTCACCAGGGGATAGACGTCGCGAACATCGGCGGCAGACAGCACAGGCTTTCCAGACTCGATGAGGTAGTCACGGGCTGAAAGTTGGATGCCAGTCTTGACGCAAACTGCGCGCAGCAATGGCACAAGCTCAATGCCAAAGGCAGCGCTGACGGCGGCAAACGAAGGAGCGGCGTTTTTGGCAAGATGTGCCGCAAAGTCAAAGCGGAAGTGCTGCTTGACCTCGTCGAAAATGGCCGCCCACAGGTTGGAGAGGGCAGAGGGAGCCTGCAATTCGGCAGTGGCGACTGGAAGCGATACGACCAGCGCAGCCTTGTTGGCCTTGTTGGGCTTGGACTTTTTCTTTCCGGCGTTGGCCTTGCCGTCTTGCTGCTGAGCGGCCTTCGACGAAAACAAAAAAAAAAAAAAACAAAAAACATGAAGAAACAAACCATTCGTCAGACACACCTGCTTCGGGTCTTTCGTCGAACATGGATCAACACGAGTAACACCATACCTCGCCTTGCAGAATCAGAGCGGTGGCGTCAGGGAAGACACACGACGAAGCGGCAGTGGCGACTGGAGCGTCGAACAGCGCGTTGAAAAACGATGCAACAGCGTCCGCAACAGCGTGGTTTTGGGAGTTGGACAGACGATGGCGCAGCATGCGCTTGGCCACACGAGCGATCATTTCGGAAGCAATCAGTTTCTGATCAAGACGAGCAAGGAAGGTTGTTGAGTGAGAGACTTTTTTTTTTGTTGCTGGTTTTTCCAACAAACTGCAAGAAAAGGGTTCATTCACGCAAAAATAAAAAGTCTGTACCTTGGCAAAGTGCGACGCCGACGCCTTCTGGTGCATGGTCATGATGTGGTTTAGCGCAGCGCCGAGGTAGCGCATATTCAGACCGTTCGAGTGCATCAGCTGTGTAAGCGCGTCACCATCGACTGGGAACGAAGTGCGGTTGTCACTGCGAACAAACTCGTCGGCCTGTCCAAATCAGAAGCAGAGAGAAAAAAAGTGAGAACAGTCGGGGCCCTGCTCCATCCAAATACGCACTCGACACGAAAAAAAAAATCCCCGACTCACCAAACGAAGAGTGCACGCGTTGGCAAAGGCGCCCAACGCGCGGACTTGAGCCTTCTCCTCGTCGGTGGCAAGATCTCCGAAACGCGTAAAGGTGTCGACGTTGACACGGGCTGTTTCAACCAGCGCCTCCATGTTCGCAGCGAATTTGGCTTCACGAGCAGCTTCAGCGGCGGCTTCCTCTGCCTGCTCCTCGGGTGTCTTTTCGGCAGCAGCAGCAACAGCATCGGCAGCCGCGGCCTCGCCTTCGGTTGCGGTCTTGGCCTTCTTGGCGGCAATCTCTTCGGCCATCATGGCGCGCCATGCATCGTTCGCCTGCTGCTTGAGGTGGCGCTCGAGCAGCTCACGGCGGAGGAGACACAGCTCGTGCTCCTTCTTGGGCACGTACACGGTCGGATCGCTCGGGATGGTCGAGCCGGGGGCAGGCAGCGGGGTGAGCTCGGGCATAAAGTTGACATCAACCGGAGTCAGACGCTGGGTCTCGATCATGTACATGCGGTTGTCGGCACCAAACACGCCACGAACATCAGCCGCAAGCACTGTCTGATGGGTTTCGTTCTCCTTTTCAGCCGAAGCAGGCTCGGCAGCAGCGTGCTCGGGGTCGGCAGCAGCGATGGCAGTCTCGACCTGCTTGAGGATCTTGCCGCTCGGGATGGCGTGCGGCTTGAGGCGCAGATGTTCGGCAACCTTGCCAAACAGGTCAGAGTACTCCTCGTTGTAGTTGTACATGGTGCCGTTGGGATCAAAGCCCTGGCGCAAGAACGGAGTGCCGTCCCGGCGGAAGATGCCAGGGAGCAGAGCCTGCGCGCTGACGCGGAAGCCGCGGAAATCAATCACCACAGCGAGCAGCTGGTGCAGCTTCTCGGGGAGCAGGTGGCGCAGCACCGAGATGGACTTGATGTCCAAGGCTGCGGCGGCGTGCACGGCAGCGCTGTTCTGGTTGAAGAGCTCGCGCGTGCTGTCGGGGAAGCAGAAAAAGATGTTGTTGTAAATGTACAGCTGCTGCTCGCGGGCGCCGCCGGGATTGACGGCGGGAATGTTGCCCGAGACGATTTCCTGGGCACCACGGATGGCTGCGCCAACAAAGTCATTGTACAAGTCGTTCAAGGCCGCGTCGCGGGCCAGGCGCTCGTCGGCGGTCTCGACGGGGGTGGTGGCCTGGACCTGCCATTCCTCATTCCAGTCACGCAGCTGGCCGGGGAGAGCGCTCGGCATCTCAGCGCGTGCACCCATGCTGAACTTTTCAGCGCGGAGAGCGTCCGACTTGTGACGGGCAAACGTCGGAGTGATGAACGTGTGACGCGGGAAAGCCATGGGCGCCGCCTCGTACACGGTCACGCTGCTCTTGGAGAGCAGCTCGAGCACATTGACGGGCTGGGGTGCTGGGGCGGCATCAGCAGCCGCCTCGCTAGTCTTGGGAGCCGTCTCTGCTGCTGGCACAGTCTCGGAAGCGTTGGCCTCCGTTGCCTGCTGCTGCTGCTGCTGCTGCTGCTGCTGCTGCTGCTGGTGCTGGTGCTGCTGCAGCTGCTGTTGACGCAAGTTGGCAGCCTCGGCGGCAACCAACAGCCTCTTGAACAGCGGGTAGTTGGCCTTGAAGACGGGGCTGGCTTGGCCGAGCACACTGGCGAGCGAGTGCGAAGCGAAAGGGCGAGAGTGCGGCAGGGGGTCGAACAGGTCGTCAGTCGAGAGGTTGCGGAAAAAGCCCGCTGCCGTGGCAGTAATGTGCAGAGTGAGGCCCTCTTGCGTCACAGCGGTCAGGTAGGCCAAGTCACCTAATTGATCGAGAAATGCCGACAGTCAGCGACAGATCAATTACAGGTTCATCATCAAAGACGAAGAGAGCAAAAGAACGTAAAAAGAGACAGCTCATACCGAGAAGCTTGCGGTGGGCAGGCACGGGGTTCCAGGTCGACAGGGAAACGGAAGAGATGAAGCGCTCGGCCGGAGTGACGTGGTGAGCCGGGAAGAAGAGCTTCAGAGATGTGCTGCTATCGGCCTCGGGCTCGAATGCATGGCGGGGGACAGCATGGGGAGCTGGAATGTCAAAGTTGTGAGTCGAAGTGAGTGCAAATAGGAATGTAGAACCAACCAGGGTCAGGAGCTCAAAAAAAAAAAAACCATGCCACAACACCATACCAGCATTGTTGTCGGTTGCACGAGCAGTGCCAGAGATGCGATCAAAGAGGTAGCTGGGAGCGGCAGTGGTGTCGGCCGTGTTGGCGAGAATCTGGTCCTGGATGATCTGGAGATGCGCGCGAACCTCAAACTCTGTGTAGACCTCAGGCTTGACAAGGATGGACGCGTCGGCACCAAAGCCGTCAATCGAGCCGAGAGGAATGCCACGCGGGAGCACGGTGCCATTGGCAAGCTCGAACTTGACGCACGTCTCAATCAAAAAGATGGGCTCGTTGACCAGTTGGATGATCAGGTCGTCCAGCACGGTCGTCGGCAGCGCCTGCAAGTTTTACAAAAGACCGGTGATCAACCAGAGTTCACAGAGACGCAAAGTGAGCTGAAACAACAATTCCATCCACAATCCACAGTGCATAAAAAGCAAAGAAACGAACGATCGAACGTGGGAACGAACGAAGGCGTACCATCAGAGTGATGCGCTGACCAGACAGCAGCGTGACGTGGATGGCGAATGGGGCTGGGTGCGCAACGGCATGGTCGTGCTCATCCGACTGCACAACTTCGAGCGTCGGGTCGATCGCGGTTTCAGCCATAGTGGTGGTGTGGTTTTGATCTTGCTCGATTCCTTTGTGATTGGGTTTCGGGTCTGAACAAGGCGACTTGTTTGCGTTCAAGTTGGCTTGTTTTTGTTGCTTTGGTTGGGTTGCGTTGGTAGGGATCCTTTGAGGGTCTCTCGATGGGGTCCACAGCAGAGTTGTCAATGTCTTGGCAGTCGGGGAAACGAACAGAAGGTTTTGACTGAGACAGGAGGCTTCTTTCTTGTTCTTCTTCTTGCAACGAGGGGAGTGCAAAATCACACGCTGGCAAGGGATCACAGACAAGGAAGTGCCGAACAAAGTGAGCTTTGGATACCAGCGAGTCATCGGCATCGATCATGGGTGTGGAGAATGGAGCGAAAGGGAAAAAAAGAAAAAAAAAAAAAAGAAAAAGGCACATGGCGTTTTGTATTGCAGCTCAGTTCATGGATCGCGCTGGCCTCCCTTCCCCTCTGTCGTCGTTCTGGAGCTGCAAGAAGATGGGCTGAGGCTGTAAAGTGTGGAAAAGGGGGTTGACAGACATACCCCATCAGCATGTTTGCGAAACGGAGGATGAAAGGGAGAAGGGGAAACTGGTTTTTGAGTGTCGAGCAGCGTGTTAATCGCCATCGCGCTCACTCACACACACACACACACACACTCACACACACACAACACACACACTCACACGCCACAGAGTCACCACACAACAACATAAACACAAAAGGCAGTGCATCGTGCTGCCGCAGTGAAGCGTCAGGCGATGATCGAACTGAATTGTTTGCAAGTTGGTTTCATAGCGAGATCATTTACCGACCAAAAGAAGAAAGACAAAAGAAAAAAGTACGAGTGATTCAACTGTGAAGCAGGATGGTTTGAGGGGTGTTCAATATTAATCATTCACAATTGAGCTCAAAAGCAAAAGTCAAACATGCAGGACTAGTTTCATACAAACGTGCGGCCTGTACTCTGCAAACGCAGTGCCCAGGCATCTGCCGCGTTCCATGTAAGTGGCTTAGATCGATTGGACTTGAATGCCAACGTGTCACTCATCTCGGCAAACGGACCGATTAGCAGAATGGGTTCGAGGGTATGTTGTTGGTTGTGATCGTTAACGCCGTTGACAAAATCACTCGGGAACGGAGAGGTCGAAAAAATGGCACGAACCCACAGAGATTCCAACGAAGTTTTCGCAAGCCATGCACGATACTCGTTACGACTTTCAGCGGTTTCCAAAATCGCCTTCTTGTCGGCATCCGTGAGGGTATTCGTTGGGTTGATGGTCGAATCCGTCGATGCAGCTCTGATAAGCCGAGTGGCTCTTGGCGCAAACTGACAGCCGGGCGACACGGAGCACAGCGCGTCATCCAGTTTTCCGGAACCCGTCTTGACCTGGATAGACAGCTGCCCGCGAGTACCGTTGCGCACCAAAGGAACGTGCAGGTCGATACGGCTGACGCCGCCCAGGATGATGGCGTTTGGATACTTGTCCACCAGACGATAGGCGGCTTTGCCGGAATGGGCGAGCCTGGCACATCGCCCAGTAACCAACACGTCGTCTAAGCAAGCGGGCCAGACAAAGTCCGAGACGAGGGCAAGCTTCAAGCAGTCTTTCAGAGAGACAGTTCCATTTGGGCTGCGCAGCACTGAACGTATCATGGCCCAGGCAAGCACATCTTCACACTCATCTCCCGCATTCGAGCGAGAGGCGCGCAGTTCGGCGCTTTCAATGGCGTGCGCCATGATCGGATCCCGGGCGTTGCCCAGCATGCTGGAAACAAGTTGCTCGAGGGCAATGCACACAATGTACTCGCGGTGTAGTTGGTAGGACGAAGCGACCGACGTCTGCGACTGGGCATGACTGTGACTCATGGACGGCGAGGACCCATCGATAAGCGGGGCGAGGGGTGGCACTTCGATCGTGTCACCGGGCGCGACCGGTGTAGAGCTCGCCACCGCACTAAAAATGTCAAAGCCGAGGAGAGAGCCATCGTCCTCCACCGAGCCATCGTCCTCCATGGATGGAGGCGAAGGTGTTTTGATGACGCCTACCATGAAGAGCAAACTCGAGTCGCGCAAGCGGTTGCGAATCTCGGGAGAAAGGCGGACAACGTTGCCACGGATAAAGTACTCGAAAAGCAAGCGTATCAAGCAAGGATGCTCCGGATGTTCCGTCGAGGTTCGCGGCTCCAGAACGTCCCTTTGGAAGTTGGCGATGGCAGTACTACAACCGGTGACCGCGGCGTCAGCAATACACTTGAGCAAATCGATCTGTGTGGCAGGTTTGCGCTTCCGCAGTAACAACACAAAGTCTTCAAAGAATGTGTAGAAGAAGAAATGCGGGCGGCCGTTGAACCTGTTCAAATAAGGCTCGAGGTCATTGATGTGCGATGGATCGAGGCGAAAGTAGTGTCGTAAGACATCAAACATCTCAGCGGCGCTGACAGCATGATTTGGCTCAAAGAACGACACGCCCGCGTTGAGAGGCGACGACCCGCCAGCACTGCGGAGCTGGCGGACGGCAGAGTTAGTATCTGCCGCAACGACAAGCACGTCGTAGCGCTGATCCAGCGAGTTGAAGACGAGGCGGAGGCCATAGAGCGCGTCGCAGATGAAACTACGTTTTGTCCTGTGGCGTCTGGTTACGAGCTCCTCGATGTGCTCCAGCTCGAGTCCCGATTCAAAGTCGTCCCAGTGGTAGAACAGGCCTTCGGCACCACGCAGCATACCGACCTCGTCGAACGCAAAGATAACGGGCGTCTCCTCGGAGCAAGCTGCGCGGAAGCGATTCATAACATTCTTGCAGTGCGTTTTGATCTGGTCAGGGGGCCAGTCTCCCTTGAGCCGCGCAAGATTTTCTTCGAGAATGGTAGAGACGCCATCCGAACCAAAGCTATTTTCGAGTGCCTGCAGCAACAGGACACGCAACTCCAGGTCGAGAGACAGACTGGCGTGGTGCTCATGCAATGCGTCAACGACGGCGAGCAGCCATTCGACGTGTGCAAAGACAAAGAGTCGGATGGCATCGAGCCCAAGTTGAGCCAGCTTGCGGAGGTGGAGCTTGACATCCTTCGGGACGGCGGCTTCGGAGTCGTGCGAGCGGTGCTCGTAAGCAAGGGAGCTCGCCTCGCGGTGTATGTCGCGCAAGTATCTCGTGAGACTCTCGGTTTGGGGCGTCAGTTGATCTTGCTTATACGAGAGGCGGATGAGAACGACAACGCCGTCGTCACGGAGATCAAACATGGCACGCGTCTTGCCCGATCCACTCGCCTGGATCATGACGACGATTTTGCTGCGTTGGGGGTTGGAGGTGCCGCAGCCAAGTTGCTTGGCCAATCGAGTATGTGTATCGCCGACCGTTTTGAGGAGGAAAGGATCAATGATCATGCTGCCTGTCTGGTTCCGCTTGACAATGCCAAGAGGGAGTGGAGTTTGGAGCATAGTTCCAAACTCTTTCGTCTGCGTACTTGGGTCCTGATCGCGCAGCGCAACCCACTTTTCGACGAACTGGCAGGCAAGCGGTGAGATGGTGTGATGGGTGGCACGGGTGGCACTGGCGGCGGCTGCGCGAGCGCTCAGTTGTTGCATCAGTGTGCTTGGATCGCATTGGCTGAGATAGGATTGCTCTAATACAAGTTGCACAATGGCGTCCACGTCGAACGGTTGCGGGTTGGAGGCCATGACTGTCAAACGACGATAGCGAACACACTGCTGCTGTTAGTCCCTGGTTCGGTTGCAACATCAATGCCGCACGAAAGCACATAAGCTCGTTTTTGACAGATACTTCTTTGCTCAATCTCACCTGCCAATATCTTTGGGGATGGGTTGCTCAAGACTAAGTAAGTGTGTTGTACATGTCAGTGGAAGCGAAGACCTGGACGGGAAGGCGAGGTGAGAGGGAGACGAGGAACTGAGAGGAACTAAAAAGTGAAAAAGGCGGGAAAAGGAGGATTGGACAATGCTGTCATTCAAGTGTGATGAGCCTGGTGTGATACTGGCACAATTTTCTGAAAAATACCTGTTGTCTGTCAATCAGTTCACGTTTGGTGTTCGTGTTCCGTTCTGCATGCCGGCAAGAACATTGAGTTTATTTTGCCGAAAGCTTGAGATTCTTGGATACAACGTGAATGAGCTGCTTGGACTGCCGAGCCAAGTTAGCTGTTGAAGCGACGCAGCTGAACGTCGAGCGTCTTGCATCTGACCTTAAGGACAAGGCTGCTGAGCTGGCTGCCCAAGTTGAGGCTGACGCTCGTCGCATTGAGGGCGAAGCAACAGGCTAAGGAGCGTCGCTGCTTTTTTTTGTTGTTGTTGACAACCTTTAAAATCACTGCAAGCTCAAATTGATCAAACTCACCTGTTTTGATCGATGGCGGTCTGCGCTGCTCGGCTTTGGCTTTGGAGCCTTGGGAGAGTAGCGATTGGTTTCGGTCACTCTTTTTTTTTTTTTTTTTTTTTTTTTTTGTGTTGAGTCTCTCCTCCGTCCTTCTGCCCGCTCCTTGACGCCACCGCCGCCCCCCCCACTCGCTCGCAATGAGTGGCTCGACTGCCAAGACCCGTGCACCGCGCGTTGCCCGCGAGGAGTCGCGCGACAGGCACTCCGCCAAAGGTCTGAAGTTTGCGCGCCATTCTGTCTTCTCGCGCCTTTTTTTGATCTGTTCTTTGCTTCTGCGTCCTGTCCCGGCCGCGGCGTCGATGTTCAAAAGCCCTCAACGTCCTTGCTTTGTTTTTGCTTCCCTCGCTACTAAGGACACACATCGGCCGATTCTGTCGCTCAATGTTCAGCTTTGACTGCCAAAAAAATCAAACTTTTTTTTTTTTTTTCCGTTTTGCCTGTCATTCCGGTCCTTGGTGACCCCGCTCCTGCTGGTGCTGCTGGTGCTGCCGTCCTGCTCACAACCTCGGAATTGCAGAGCCCACGCGACTCACTCTATGAGGGTTGCATGATGGTGGCCTCGCCAACCAGAAACCGACCCGAGGCAGATTTTACAGAGATCTTTTTTATTTTTTTTTATTTTTTTCAATATTTTTTGGCAAATTTTAGTCATTCAGTTTGCTTAATCTTCGGATGCGGGGTGACCATTGCCATCATTGCCTACTCCTCTGGCTGAAACACTGACGTCAAACATGGACTGTCTGAATTGCCGACCAACAGAAAAGCAACGACGCATCGATCTGCGCGACGAGCTGAACGACCTGTGCCAATGCGTGCCCGGAACGTACCGCGACCGGCTGTACTCGATCATCGAGATCCTCACATTTGCGGCAGACTTTATCACGGAGCTGAATCAGGAGAGCGTCGAGGTCAAGCTGAAGCTGGAGCAGCTGCGCGCAGAGCACCGTTCGCTGCGAATGCGTCGCTTGCTCGCGCGTAAAACCCTTGGTCTGAGCACGGTACGGATGACCACTTTATGCGAAATTGTGCATATTGCGATGTGAGGATTGGGTCGGGTTGCATCCCAAGTGCGCGGGGGCGTTTTTGCACTCTTCTTGTTCGAGTTTCTTTTTTTTTTTTTTTCATCTTCCTACATTGCTGCTGACACTGACACTCCTCTCTCTCCCCTCTCCTCTCACAGACGAACGCCGACCACGATCTCGAGCCACCACCGCCACCAGCATTGCCGCCTTTTCCAGAATGGCACGTTTACTACAATCGTCCATTCATTGAACCTTCAGCCTCCATCACAGCCACGTCGCAGAAGCAGCAGAAAGCCGGCGTGTTGACGAGCGCAGCAGCGTTGCAGCACGTTGGAGCCGGGTTTGAGGTGACATTTTCGTCGCCACCAGCGCTGGCGGCGCAAACAGGCACCGCCACCTTCGTCCCAAATCCCACTCTCGTTGGACCGAGTGGAGCTGCTGCTGCTCTTCCTCGAAAGAAGGGACGGCGCTCGAAGGCCCAAATCGCCGCCGATCAAGCCGCGGCGGCCGCCGAAGTCGCCGCGCGCTCAAATGCAAATGCAGCGGCCATCATTGCTGGAACTGCACCAGCACACAGCAGCAACAACAACACCAACCACAACCATCATGCGAATGCTGGTCATCACGCTTCGTCGTCTTTTAATAATTACCCTGGTTATTTCCAACAACAGCACCCAGCCCCTTTCGCGGCATCGCACTTTGCCAACGCTCCCGGGCATTTCGTCACGCCCTACCCGATGGACTCGTCGGCGGCTCTCATGAACATGAACATGCTGCAACTTCCTTTGGGTGGCGCGTATCCAGCAGCGGGTGGTGGTGGTGGAGCGTATCCTGCTGGTGGCGCCGCTCATTATCCATCCGCCGCGTCGCACGGACGCGCGACTGGTGGCAGCGGTCTGATGCACCTTCCCGCAGCTGACGACCATTTTGGGCTGCACGATGACCGACACGTCTCTGCGCTGGGCGGTGGCTACTTTACAGTCCAGCCAACAAACGATGACTTGCCGCCCACGCCTACCTCCGCAAGCCTACATCGCCGCAAGTACAGCATCAACACCTTGCTCAAGCAGCTGGACGACGACGACGAGGATGCGCACTTTTTATCGTCGCGAGGAGGACACGGCCCCGATGGCCGACGTCTCTCTGCGAGCTTCCACCCGGGCTCGCTCGGGCAGCATCCTGCCAATCATCACTCCAGCCTCGCCAACCACCACCAGCACCACCACCACCACCTGCCCGACGGTGGTCCTGTTTCTGCGGGGAGTGATTTCAGCACTGGCGCAAACGGGCATTCAGTCAACCAGCACCCTTCGCCCGAATTGCTCGAGGCGCTCGTGCTGCCCGCTCACAACAAGCACGGAGGGCGAAGGTTGTCCTCGACGTTTGCTGTCGCCGACGACCATCGACTGACCCACCTGCAAGCGTTGCTGGACAAGCAGATTGCCCGCGAGAAGGCCGAGGAGCAGGGGTTGAGTCTCCCCGACGACGAAGAGGGCGAAGGCGAGGACGGTGCCGATGACGCCGCGCTGGCCGGTCTGCTCATGTCGCCCTTCCCTGGTGGAAATATGCGGTTTTCAATCTCCCAAGACCCGGTGGACCAGTTGTTTTTCGCCGGGAATACGCCCAAGTCACGCCGGGCATCTCGCAACGGCTCCTTTTCCGCCAGCCACACCTCGAAGCGCACCGCATCCTCTGCCTTTGAGGACGACCCTCCCCATCACAGCTTTGCTCAGCCCCCAACGAGCATAGGGAAGCCTCTGCGACGCGGCAGCCGCGATGAGCACGGCACCAGCCATGGGTCTTCTTCGTCCTCTTCTTCAGCTTCTGCTGCTGCTGACCCAAGCACGCTTCATGCGTCCAAGCGTCACCGCAAGTCAGTTTCGTTCTCGCTTGATAATGACGACTTTCTGCCTGGACTAGAGTAAGCTGGGCGAACAAAATGAACCCCCGCTTTGTGCTTTTGTTGTGGGATTTGTTTCTGACCGTTTGAATTTTCTTTGTTTGTGCTTGGCTTTGATTGACATGTATAGCACTCCACCAGGCGGCCGTCGCAAGTCATCCATTTCGCATGCAGGAGCGCATCACACAAACAGTCACCAATCACCCTACTCCCAGTCCCATCCGCCGCACGTGGCACACTCTCTCGGTCACGGCTCCAGCAGTAGCAGTAGCACTAGCACTAGCAGTACAAGCAACCACAGCGCTGCTCCCAACCACTCGCTTGCTGCTGGCCAAGACGATCACATCTTTACCCAGCCATTCCCTGCCAAACGATCGCGCCTCAACAGCCTTCCGTCCTCGTACATGCCCGAAGACATGCTGTCAAACTACTTGTTCTGAGCTATACTTGCTTTGAGCGGTCTTGTCGATTTGTTGTGTTCATTTTTTTCTTCTTTTTGTCTTTTGTTGCTTTTTGGTTTCTGTCTTTTGACGCCCAGTTTGAGCTTTCTGTTTTGTTGTTGTTGTTGTTGGTTTGCTTTCTTTCATTGACGTGGTGCTTTTGGAGTCGAGTTTTTCTGCTCTTGTAAGCGGTACATATTTTTTTTTTCTCCGTCACTTGAGCATCGTTTGAGCGAAGAAATCGCGACAGAAATTGGCTGTCCATTTTTGAAGCGCCTTCCGCTTGTGTGGTCCCCATCTTTTTCAACCCGTTAAAAATGCATGTATTTGCAGTCATCCCACATGGCCAGCCAAGTTGTCTTGAGATGCTGCTCTCGATGGCACCAGAAAGCGAGTTTTGTATTTTCGTTTAATTTTGGGCTTCTGCAAACTTACGTCCAGTTTTTTTTTTTTTTTTTTTTTTTTTGGTTTTATTTTTTTCGGTTTGGTGAGTGTTTCATTGCATGACTTTGATCCTTGCACCCAACCGCTGCGCAATCCCCGTCATGCATGTTGCTTTCGTAGAGGAGTGTGTCATGGCCGATCGGACTTCCGACAAACGGGAAGCGCGCAAGATCTGAAAAACAGCAAAAGCGACCGAACATTGGGTTCAAAAAGAACAAAAAAATCAATCTATTCAGATCTTCCGCAAGCGAACCCATGGGTTGAACTCGGCAAACGGGCGGGCGATCCGCGCCATCCACTGCGCTGCGACGCGCGTGCATGGTGCGGATCATCGCGCTGGCCTGGGACAGATCCCGCAACGGAGAAGAACAAACAAGAAGAAGAAGAAGAACAAAAAAGAAAACAACCAAAAATTTTGATTGATGACCGACTTTGTCGGCGAAGAAAAAAAATATGGTGACGCGAAATCGGATCGGGTGCGATTCGCTTGCACTGGGCATCTGCAAGCGCGATCTGTATGCACGCGGGCGGGGTGCAGGTGGGGCCCCGGTACGCGTCGCCGATGATGCAACAAGGAGCAAGAAAAATCATCATGAAATCAGAAAAAAAAAAAAACCACACCAGTTTTTTTTGATTTTGTATTAGCGGCAATCCCTTGCGCGGTTTTCGATTGCCATGCACCGCGGTCGGTCTCGGTGCCGCGTGTGCATCACAGCTGCCTCTGCAGATTCCGCGTGGTGGCGGCGTCGTCCGTGCTGCACGATCGCTGCAAACCAACGTCACATGGGATTGTCATTTTTCTTTGCTTTTCTTTGCTCTTCTTTTTTCAAAGCCAAAACACCACAAAAACCAAAAAAAAAAAAAAAAAAAAAAAAAAAAAAAAAACTCAAAATGTCGTCATCAATAGCAAAAAAAAAAAAAAAAAAAAAAAAACTATCGGAAAAAAGAAAGAACGCCAGCACGGATTGCGACCGTCTTCTTCCCAAAGGAGGTCGGACGCGCGCCAGAGCTGGCAGCGAGAAACCCGACAGCTGGATGCGCGCAACCACCAGGATGCCATCTGGCGTGATACGCAGTCGCCCAAGTGCTGCCAGATGTTGCTGCAGAAGCAATCGTGTCCAGCGTAAACTGTTTTTGGTTTTTTCGGGTTTTTCCGGTTTTTTTTTTTTTTCCTTCTTTCGTTTTTGAATGTGTCATCGCATCATTGTCGTGACGATGACATTATAAATAATGACACTCACGCGCAAAGTGAAGCGCATAGAGCTCAGAGGGAAGGAAAGCAAGGACAAAAACCAAAAAAAGCCGCCAAATTCGACCATGTACTCACTTGCCTCTTTTTTACCCTTGCGCATTGCACAACATGGATGTCCGATAGATCTCTGAAATCACACAAGTTTAAAGTCGTGTCGTCTTCGGACCTTGCCGACACGCCAAGTCCCACAATTTAGTGACACGATCCACTCGGTCCACACTCAACACACACACAAACAAAATGGCCAGCATTGCCCAAGACGCTCCGGCAAACTCGGTGCCCGCCGGCCTGCCAACAAAGTCGGACACCATGCATGTGGGAGCAGATCCGCCCCAGCTGGCCCCAGTTGCTTCAGCCTCAGGCGCAGTGGCCGTGGCCTCTGAAATTCCCACATCGCCGATTTTGGCGCCTCGACTACCGTTCACTGACGCGCCACGACAGCAAGACGCAATGTGCGGGGCCATTCCTGGTGCAAGCGCTGCGCACGCTTACTCTGATCCAAGCGCTTCGCCCACCCTGTCGACCATCTCGCTGTCGTCCTCGTTGGCAGTGCCAACCTCTCATAACGCAGCCGACGTGCGGTACCACAAGCGCTCGTCAGACTCGTTCTCGTCCATGTATTCTGAGGCCGACGCCTCTGCCAACGGCGGCGCGTCCGGCCATCCGTCCGTCGACAACGACACAACAAGCCAGCACGACGAACCAATGGTCTCGCGAGTTGGAACAGATGCCACCACCCCCTTCACTCTGCCCTCCGGTACCGTGACTGCCGGAGCTTCCACCCTGGAAAAGTGGAGCAGCGACGCCGCCCTTTCCGTCCCAGATGCCCTGCCAACGCCGCACACGGGCACTCGACACCGTCGGCAGACGCCGCCGCACCGCGCCGCGCTCATCTACGAGCGTGACAGCGAGCATGCAGGCATTGTGTTTGGCTTCCCATCCCCAGTTTTGCAGGCTCAGAGTCAGAGCGCTGCCGGCGACGACCCCAAAGCACAACGGCGAATCGCAGCCAACCAGCACCTTCGGGTCATCAGCAGGCAGTACTGCGCGCTCGGCGATGGTCGCTTCATCACCGATGTGATTGGCGCGCTTCGCCGCTCCACCTCTCACCACGGGGCGGGCTCGAATGGCAGCAAGTTTGCCTCCAACTCGCAAGCCGCAACAACATCCACCATGCGTGATCCCTCGCGCGTCGCCCGCGCTGCAGCATTGACGCGCGCTCGCCTCGGCTACAGCGATGGTGCTTTTGGAGCCGACTCTACCCCTGACGCAGAGTCCTATCGCCCTGGCCGAGGGATGGATGCCCAAGCCCTTCAAAATCTGCCCACTGCCGCAACGTCAGTCTCGCTGTATTCTCCCGCCCGGTCTCTTCCGCGCTTCGGCGGGCTCGATAGCAACAGCTCGAGCAACAACACCAACGGCATGGACACCACCGCAGACAGTCATCTCCGGGGCGGTGAGGGCTATTATTTCGCCGACTCGGACGAAGAGTCGCCCCCAGGAGCAGGAGCGCCGCACCTCGCGCCGACTGGGCCCCATCCCTATCCCATGTTCCACGGCATGCTCGCGTACGGCGGTGAATTGAGCTCTGCCGTGTACGGAGCGAGCGGTATGGGCGGCTATGTCGCATATCCAGGAGCCGGTCACAGGAGCATGGCTGCTGGTGGAGACTCTGAGGGCGAGGAGGACGAGGACGAGGAAGAGGACGATGAGAACGACTACTTTTCAATGCCGGCCTCTGCGCCAGCGCGCAAGCGTCAGCGATCGAGCAATTCAGTGTCCTCGGTGAACTCGCAGTCATCCACGCACCGCCGCATCCGCACAGCCAACCCCAACAAGGAGTGCGCATCGTGTGGTACGCGCAAGACGCCCATGTGGCGTGACGATGCAGACGGCGTGCCTCTCTGTAATGCTTGCGGCATTCGGTACAAGAAAAACAAGAGCAAGTGCTCTGCATGCAATTACATTCCCCGCAAAGACGACAGCACGGAGATTTGCAAGCGTTGCCACGGCAAGATTGCCTCCAACAAGAACAAGCCGCTGTATGCTCTCTCTTAAAACTGCATCCGAATCATTGGGGTTGATTTGCTTTCGTTTCCGTTTTGGTTTTGGGATTTTGGTTTCTCTCAAGCGCTGGCTCTTGAGTTTCGTTTCCGGCTCTCTTGGAGCCCCCCCCCTTCCCTTGTAAATATCCGAAGCAGCCATCCCGCACGTCATTCCGTGTGACCTTCAACCCAGCTGCCCCCTCTCTCTCGCTCATCCTTCCGCACCCAGTCAAAAACAAATCCCGTTCGTTACTTATCTCTCTCACTCCTGTACAAAGATTTCGCATGAAAATTTTTGCTGGTGGTTTCTACACTTGCATTGTCGATAGCCCCCTGCCTCGGTCCCTGTGCAGCTTTGAGTCTGTCTTGTTAATTTCGCTCCCGTTGTACCCTGTATATTTTTCTCGTTTGTTTTGGTTTTGTTGTCGCTTGTATGGTCCAATTTTCCCGTTGGTCGCAAGGATTGTACATTTTGCTGTTTGTTTTTTTGTTAATAACATGTGCATTCTTTGAAATTGTATGCAAGCACAAACTCTGCGGGACAACAGAAACAAACGACAAGCATTCTGTGCTTCCAAATACTTGTACTCGCCTTCATCAAGAAGGGACAACAAAAAAAGAACGACATGGAAAAGATAGAAACAAAACACGCAATACACATTGGGGCATCACTCTCAAATTCAATCTGTT
This sequence comes from Capsaspora owczarzaki ATCC 30864, assembly GCF_000151315.2. Taxonomy (NCBI): domain Eukaryota; class Filasterea; order Ministeriida; family Capsasporidae; genus Capsaspora; species Capsaspora owczarzaki. The sequence continues at coordinate 1,302,792 of NW_011887296.1, read as the reverse complement.
GACGGTTGGTCACCAGCCTTGATCGAAGCAATAATGGCAGCAGTGTCAGCGTTAACACTCTCATCTCCAAGCGTGTCCATTTGGCCGCATGCGTCCTGTAGTGAGCTCAAAAACTTGACAACCTTGCTCGACTCGTCTTGCGCGGCCATTTCGATGAGCATGAGCAACTTCTTGATGCCAATCCAGATGTGTGGGTTGGCTGTGCTGAAGAATGGCAGAGTGCGCGTGTACTTGTCGTAATCACGCCATTCCTGCTCGGTGAATGCGTCAATCTCCTGCAGAACACAAGATGGACAAGGGTGAGCAAGATGACCTCCACACAATAACACAAAAACGGAGAGGGCAATGCTCCTCAAAGAGGGCTCAACGTTTGATCGCAATCCAAACATACCTTGAGCACAGTTCGGACTTGGTCCATTTTGTTGAGATTGGGAACTGTTAATCGCACATCAAATGCATCTTCCAGACCCAGCGAGTTGACCACATTGGCATGGCTTGTCGTTGCAATAATGAGCAGCTTGCGACCCTGCCAAGCGAGATGGATTCACACAGAGTGAGAACGCGAACAGGACAACAACAACAACAACAGTCAACCAAAAAAAAAAAAGCGCGGATTTTCAGAAAACTCGTAACAAAAATCACGTACAGTAGGAGGGAGACGCTTGGCCAGCACGAGAAGCGTCTGGAGCACAGAGTTGGAGAAGCGAGGACCAATCGGAGCATAGTCGAGCAAACGCTCAATCTCGTCAATAATAATCACGCTGAGCGGTGACTTGTACGAGTCGTCAAAGGCCTTGGCGATGGCGCTCGACTTGGCGGCTTCCGTCATGCCAACAAGCTTTTCGGCAGACACGAGGCGCACGAACGGGAAACCTGCCTCCTGCGCTTGCAAGGCCATTTTGACGGCGAGCGCGGTCTTGCCGCTGCCAACAGGGCCCTCCAAGAGCACACTCACGAGCGGTGTGCGCGCCGAGTTTTTGACTTGCTTGGCATGGAGCAGACCTTCCGTGAGGATGCTCTATAAAAAAAATCCCCCCCAAAAAAAACACCGCCAAAGAATGTGAGCAAACAAAAAACACAAGAAGAGAGCGAGTATGTGTGAAAGCTCAAACAAAAACTCCACGCCGTGGAACGCACTCACCTGAACGGCGGGGCTCCAGTTGATGATGCCATTCAACACCATGCTCTCGAAAGAGTCTTGGTCTGCGCCAAAGGCCGACTTGACTTCGAGAAGGGCGAGCTGGAAGTCTTCGTTCGTCACCTTGAGCGCCGCCTCGGCGTCGTCAGAAACAGCGACAGTCTTGGAGGCCTTGACAAGACGGTTCATCGAGTAGGAAGCGGCGGAACGAACAACACCAGCCAGTTCAGCACCGCTGTAGTTTTTCGTCTCTGCGGCAATATCTTGGAGATTGACGTCAGTCGCAAGGCGCTCGTTCTTGCGCAACTGCGCCGTGTGGATTTTGAGAATCTCCACACGGCCCTTCTCGTCGGGCAGGGAGATTTCGAGCTGCACCTCGAGACGACCGGGACGCAGCAGCGCCTCATCGATCATGTCACGGCGGTTTGTCATGCCGATAATCAAAATGTTGTTCAGCTGCTCGACACCATCCATCTTGGAAAGCAGCTGGTTGACGACCGTGTCGTGCACTCCAGTGTTGTCCGAGCGGGCACCGCGTTGTTTGCAAATCTAACAGAAGCAAGAACGAGGGTGAGTGAAAGTAAATTGCCTTTGCTTCGTTCACCATTGTCGCGCTGACGACAAACCGTCTTTCAAAGCTTACAGCATCAATTTCATCAAAAACAATCATGTGCAAGGAAGAATCCTCGCCCTTGGATTTGTACTCGGCCTCGGCCTCGGCGAACAGATCGCGAATGTTCTTTTCGGACTCGCCGACAAACTTGGACAGGATTTCGGGACCGTTGACAATCTTGGGTTCGCGCGTCTTGAGCATCTTGCCAATTTGGCGCGCCATCAGGGTCTTGCCGGTACCGGGAGGACCATACAGCAGGATGCCCTTCACGTGCGTGATGCCCAGCTGCTCCAGGAGCGAAGGAGGCATGACGCGGGATGCGAACGCGCGACGGAAGATGGACGCAAACTCGCCGCCGAGACCACCAATGCCCATCTGCTCGAAGTCAAAGTCCGGGTTGATTGGGGATGGGCGAGCAGAGATGCGAGCCTTGCCAGTCAGCGTAATGTTCGACTCGGCGCCCTTGGTGAAGAAAATGTCCGACTTTTCGAGCAGCACGCCTCGGTTGGCCGCCAGCTGCGAGCCAGTGCGCTTGCCGGAAAGCACGCTCACATCGACCACCTCAATCTTTTGCACCTCGGCAAGCAACAGCTGCTGCTGGAAGCTAAAGACAAACTGCTGGCCGACCGAGAACACGTGCGCGTTAAAGTTGCTCTTCAGGAAGGCGAGAATCGCAGCGCTGTCGAACGAGGCCTTGCGCGTCTTGTCCTTGGGTTGAAAGTCGAGCTGGATGGTCATGTTGCCAACCACAATGTTCTTCTCCTTGTCCGGGCGGAATGGCTCGACTGAAATCTCCTTGTCCAGCTCGAGACGCGCAAACTTGCGCTGGTGGAAGGTGAAACCGAGCTGTCGATGTGGCATTGCCGGGTCGACTCTGAGGCAGTCAGATCAGGTCAAGCAGAGCAAGTCAGAATGTGTTTCGCTGTTCATTGTGGTTGCTTTGATGGTTGCAACTCGAGCTCACAGGTCTCAAGTTTTGTCGAGACAGTTTATGTGTGTGTTTGTTTGCTGTATGCGAGCTCGACGTCAGTGTATGAGCGAACATACAATACAGGAAGGTGTGTGCGTCAGCGCTTTGACCGAACAGCGATTTACGCTTCTTCCTTAAACCCCATCGTCCTTTTTTTTCTTCCTTTCTTCCCTTCGTTCTGTAATCCTGACTCTCATCTTCACCGACACACAAACCGTCGATTCGTTCGCGATTTCAGTTTCCGGCGGTCCGTTGTGTTCATGCATTCAAACGCAGAGAGAAACGGTTCGATTTGAGATCCCTTTTTTTTTTTTTTTTTTTCAAACTTGTGACTCTCGCTCGTCTCAATGCGTCGTTGTCGTCGTCGTCGTCGTCGTCGTCGTCGTCGCAGTGATGACTGGCGTTTGTTCGCAGCAGGAGCAGTTGTTGGAGCTTACTTGAGAACAAAGGAGAACTCCTGGTCGGGCGTCGGGTGGATGGTAATGTACTTGACGTCGATGGGGAAGTCGCCTGGCGAGGCAATCACGCAGTTGGTCATGGCCAGCTCGTCGCTCGGGCACTTGCTCACAATCAGCTTTGTGCTCGCCATGGTTGGAAGCGGAATGCAGAGTCAGCCAACAAGTGGAGAGAAAAAGACGAGTGTGAAGAAATTCACAAAAAATTGGAATAAAAGGACTGACAAAGGAGAATCACAAACTGAGACAATAGCTGTCTCAGCCTGGTACACACGTACAACGACATTACAACTCGGTGCTACGAATTCACATCATTGAACCAAACCAAGCATTGTAATGCAAAACATCATTCAATCGCAGTCTTTTTCATTTTTTTTATTTTTTGTTTTTGTTTGTTTCGCAATGGGCAAAGAGCAGGATTTGCTGAAGGCGTCTGCCGAGGGCGACTTGAAGACCGTCCGCCGCATTCTCGCCAACCAGACTGGCGGCGTGCTTGGCAGCCTCATGAAGAAGGTGAGCAGGCTGACATTTTGGCCACCCTTCTCTCAAACACACACACAAGCAGCAGCGAGGAAGAGACGAACTGGCCTTTTTTTTTTTTTTTTTTTTTTTTTTTTTTTTTTTTTTTTTTTTTTTTTTGGCATCATTTCCTCCACTGCAATGAGCAAAGCAGAACACTTCATAGATTGACTGTGTTGAGTGATTGAGGTGTGTGCTATGTGTCGAGTCGTGACACTGAAGGGTTTGAGTGAGTGAGTGTGAGTGAGTGAGTGTAAGAGATTGGTGTGAAGCAATGCTTTTGGTTCTTCTTTCTCGCTCTCTCTGTCTCTCTGTCTCTCCCTCTCCCTCTCCTGATTCTTCTCTTTCTGTTTTCCTCCATCGATGTTCAATTTCCCCTTCAATGTCGAGTACCATCAGTCAATCGAGTACCACAATAGTCACCGCAATGAGCCTCGACTTGACTCCATTCCCAGAATATCCCCTTTTTTTTTCTTTTTTTTTTCGATCTGCCCCTCGCTCTTTGACTCTTTGTGCTGCATGTGTGGACACGCGACGTTTGATCTCCTCCAGTTGCAGTGCTTTTGGTTGATCGCGCTTCGTCTCCAGTAATGATCTCATTCCGTCCCACCGAGCCTTGGTTGTTGGAGGAAGAAACAATCCAAAAACACAAACAACAATCAAAAAGCCAAAAAGCCAAAAAAAAAAAAAAAAAAAAAAAAATACTGTTATTGTTTTCTTTTTTTTTTTTTCTTTTTTTTTTTTTTTTGTATGGATCGTTTGCATTTGCATTTGCATTTTGACTCTTACTCACTCCGTTGCTCTAACAGAACGACGACCTCGGTGCCTTCGAAATGCCAAAGGAAAAAATCCCGCTGCAGCACATTGCGATTGACTGCCGCGACGACGACAACTACACGCCAATGTCGCTTGCTGCGCTCAACGGCCACACGGACATTGTCGAGTTGCTCATCATGCACATGGCTGGTCTCAACCGCAAGGACAAGAACGGGTATGAGAGAGCGGCGGGTTGCCATGCGCGAGACGGGGGGGGAAATTCTTAGGGTGATTCGTGAACCTGACTCCTGACTCCCTCCCCCACACACACACACACATCTTGCAGAAACGCACCATTACATCTGGTCGCTGTCCAAGGACACGGTGCCATCATGGATCTGCTGCTCGCACACCAGGCCAAGGTGAACAACAAGAACAACACGGGCGACAACCCACTGCACTTTGCTGCGCAATACGGCCGCAGCCTCCTGATTGTCAAGCTTCTCAATGTAACGCACGCTTGCCTGGGCGCAAAACCTTGATCTTTTGACTGGAGAGAGCGAGGGTGGTCTGACTTGCTCTTTTTTTTTTTTTTTTTTTTTTTTGGGGGGGGGGGTGTTCCTCGAATGCTTCTAGGCTGGAGCCGATTTGTTGGACACCAACAACGCTGGAGAGACGTGCTTGGATGTTGCTGCTCGTTTCGATCGCCGAGAGACTGTTTCCCTGCTGATTGATACCGACCCGCGCATTCTCAAGTCGACCAAGGTACTTTTTTTTTTTTTGTTGTTGTTGTTTGTTGCTTTGTTGTTGTTCGTGTGTTGCTTGCTTTTCTGCACCAGCAGCTGTCTCACCCCGTCTCTGTCTTTTTTAAAACAGTCGCTGATCGACGCGGCCACAACCGGTCGCAAGGAGGTTGTTTCCATTCTCGTGAACGCTGGCATGGACGTGAACGCCACGGCGCCCGCGACTGGCTCGACTGCGCTGCATGAGGCTGCTCGTTTCTTCCGCAAGGAGATTGTCCAGTTCTTGCTTGATCACGGCGCCGACGCCAACATCCGCAACAATGCTGGCGAGACCCCGTTTTCGATTGTCCAAGCTTATCAGCAGGCCAAAGAGAACGACTTGTATCCCATTTTCATTCGTGCGTACTTTTCTTAGTGCTTGCGACAATGTACTGTGCTGCATCAGGTGTTCATTTTGTGTGTGTATTGCTTGTGTGATTGTTTGTTTGTTTGTTTGTTCTTGGTTTGCGTCGGGGAGCAGAAGCGCAAAACCGCCCTCCAGCAATCCCCGCAAGGCCAGGTCAGGCACCCCCTCTACCTTCGCGCCCAGGCCGCCCTGGCGGTGCGCCTGTGCCCGGAGGCGCTGCTGCTCCCCCACCAGTGCCCAAGAAGCGCACCAAGCGCTTCCCCATCCTCATTCCGGCCGAGACGTGGACGCAGAACACGGACAAGTACCGCACGCTGGCCGAAGGTGCCAACCGCGCGACCAACGTGCTTCTCGACGATCCGGCCAAGTACTGGGTTGCCACCTCTGCCACAAACAACTGGATTATTTTCGATTTGGGCGTCGAGTTCAACCTCACCGGCGTGCGCATTGAAACCATCTCGGACACACGGACGCCAAAGACGTTTGACATCCAGACTGGCAAATCACTGGCCGGTCCGTGGACGGTAAGCCCACAAATCACAAAAGCAAAAAATGCAAAACGCCACAAAACACCTTTTTGGGGGTTTACGGCATTGTTACTGACGACGACTTTCATTTTTTTTTTCTGTTTGTTTACAAAATTCTTGTTTTCGTTGCAGACCATCATGACCCACAACATTGACAACAAGGGTCCGACAGACGCTGCTGCTCGTGGCGAGTTCCAAGAGTTTATGGGCTTTGACGCCAGCTCGCAGTTCTGGCGATTGATGTTCAAGAACAACTATGGCGGCTTCCACACCTTGGTCAAGCAGATTCAATTCTTTGGTCTTGGTGAGTGCTTTTGGGTTGTGCGGCGTCCTCGTGTGATTTTTTTTTTTTTTTTTGGTTTTGTTTTTCGGGGAGTTTTTGTTGGCTCACGCACATTTTTCTCGTTGCTTTCGCTAGAGTGCCGCCTCGAGTCGTGGCTCACCGCTCTTGGCATGCAGCAATACTTTGTCAACTTCCTCGAGAACGACATTTCCCAACTGACTCGCCTTGCACTCATGTCGGAAACGGAGGTCAAGAACATTATCCAACTCGCCGGCCACCGCAAGAAGCTGATGATGGCGGTCAAGGAAATCAAAGACCAAGGTATGCTTCGTGTATTTTGTCGTCACTTGCCTTTTTTGCTGTGATTCGACGTGTTGCTGAATTTTTTTGGTTTGTTTGTTTGTTTGTTTCCCTTCTTTGCTTGGCTTGCGAATCTCCACACCAGTCTGCGCGCTCACCAAGCTCAAGTTCACCAAGATGCCATGCAACCACACATTCGACATGGCAGTCCTCCCGCCCTTCGAAGTCACCGGCGATCCCGGCAGCGAGGAGCAGATTGGCATTGTGGCTCACGGCGGCGCAATTGTCGGCGGCACTTCGTTGAAGCGCCTTGTGCCCGACGGCCTCAACCCTTCCAAAGTCGTCTTTGACGACATTACCTTGTCGCCCGCCGGCACCTATCTCCTCGAAGCGCAGGCGCTTGGCAACCCCGCTGTGCTGTGCCGTCAAGACAAGCCCATTGTAGTTGGTGAGGATTCGAGTTTGTTGGCTTTTTTTTTTGTTTTTCTTTGCTGTTGTGTGATGCGTTGCCTAATAAGTACTGACCAACGCATCCTTCCTCTTTCTCTGGTTGCTTGATTTCCAGAATTCCAACTCAAGGACAACTCGGCGCTCAACTCCATGTTTGACGATCTCGACAGCATGCTCAAGTTCTAAGCAGATGCTCTCCTGCTGCTTGTTTTAATATCCGCTCTTTTATTTCCTTTTTCCATGATCTCTTTTCTGTCTGTTTCTCTTCGACAACTCTCCGATGCTGTGAGTGCGTGTGCCTTATGACTGTTCAGAAATCACCACCACTTTTTTTTTTCATCATTTTGTCCTGTTTCTCTCGCTCCCTCAGCAACATCTCTCGTCTGTTTGAGCACTCCACTGTGCATACATATTCGCCCATATTCATATTCACCTGGGCCCCAAAAAGCAGTCAGGCTCACTCTGCCTTCTTGGAATGCTGCCCTCGTTGGCAAGGCAGCGTCACACTGGGCCATCCACACCGACACCAGCCAGCGCAAATCGCTCAGTTTTCCATGCTCCTGCTGGATCCGGCATTGTGCCCGGTGCTGGCGAAAGCGACTTTCTGAGCGAATCCGACCGTTTCGACCAATTTGGAGCAAGATCAGAATCCGAAGCGCAGCAGCACCCAGCGGAGGTCGCACTAATGCATCCAGCAGTCTCAATACATGCTCAAGACAGGCAGTCTTACTCGAGAGAGTACCAACACGAGAGTTCTGATGGCGATGACGAGGACGATGACCGATTTCGCAGCAGCAGAAGCGTCGGCGATCCACCCCAGCACGAGCAGAACGAGCAAACCCGCATGCAGGCAGCAGCGCTGCACCAGTCAAGAACCCATGGACGTAACAGCTCCAGTCACATGACGCAGGCGCTCCGCCAGGGTAGCCAAGATCGCAGCACGATTGGCTGGCTGGACCAGCCGTTGCACGACGAGGCATTCACGCGCCAGTACGAGTACGCGCGGTGCCGTCGACCCTCGAGGATTGCGCACGAAGCCATCCAAACACTGTCATTCTCAACATTGGTGCCTCCTCAGCTCACAATGCCCGTGGCAGAGCCGTCGTCGTCGTCGTCGTCGTCCGAAAAGACCTCGCGCCGTGCAACTCGATTTTTGGGGTCGCTCTTGTATGGACGGCACGCGACCTGGACGTGGTGCATCCTGGTCGCTCTCGCTGCGATATGGGTCCGTCTTGCAAGCATATCGACACCAGAGGCCGTCGTGTTTGACGAGGTGCACGTCGGTGGGTTTGTGTCCAACTACGTGAAGGGCAGCTACTTTTTCGACGTGCACCCGCCGCTGGCCAAGCTGGTCTTCACCCTCTGTGCGTGGTACACTGGGTATGATGGGACGTTCGATTTCTCGACGATCGGAAGACACTACTTTGAGCAGCCAAAGCGAGACGTTTTCATTGAAGGCGTCGACTCTGCTTTTCTGCCTGAAAAGTCGCAGCCGCCATTCATCGCCATGCGCACAGTGTCGGCGTTGGCTGGTGCACTGATCAGTCCCGTTGCGGTGCTGACGCTGCGCTTGCTCGGACGCTCCTTGCCAGCCTCGGTCGCAGCAGGTCTGCTTTTGCTTTTCGACAATGCCATGCACACCCAGAGCCGTGCCATTCTGCTCGACTCTCAGCTCGTTCTAGCGCTCGCTGTGGCGATTCTGTGCTGGGTTGCATTTGCTCGGCGTGAGGTGCAGCACCCTTTTTCGCCTCGATGGTGGTGCAGCATGGTTGGCTGCGGTGTCGCGCTCGCCTGTGCAATCAGCGTCAAATGGGTCGGCCTCGGGCTGTTTGCCGTGATTGCTGTCGACCAAGGCGTAGCCATGCTCCGGGCTTTGGACCTTACCGTCGACTTGGGTCCGGGCGATGCTGGTATTGGCCGAACAAACTATGTTCAGCGCGTTCGGCACTCGCTTCGACAATCCTATGACATCGCGGACACTGCGTTGGCCATGTCACGAAGCACAGCCCCTCTGTCGTATAGTGAGCGCAGTCCGCCATCGACAGCTGCGATTCCAACTGCTGCGCGAGTATCGGCGCACCTGCGACACTCCGAGCTTGCCGTGCACGTTTGGGCCCGAGTCCTGTGCTTTGCTCTCATCCCGGCTGTGCTCTACGTGTCTCTTTTTTATATTCACTTTGCGTTATTGCCACGGCCTGGCCCTGGGATGGCCTTTATGGGTATGTCCAAACGATGCATTTCGCGTTTTTTTTTTTCGTTTTTTTCCCGCTCTTCTGACCCTGCAATAATGGAACTTGCGTTTCTTGGATTTGGACTTTGCTGCACACAGACTCTGAGTTTCAAGCCTTCTTGCAAGCGAACGGTCAACAGCAACCAAGCGTCCCCAGTGCCGAAACTCGGCTGCTCAGTGGTGCCAATGTGTCCATCGGCTTGGCTGGCAACCGCCAGTGGCTCGCCCATCTCATCCAAAAGCCGTCGGGGGATGTCGCAGTCGGTGCCAGGTTTTACGACACGTACTATGACATGTTGCGAATACCATCGTTTCGGCTCCACAGCGCAGCCGACCTCCGTCTCGTGCAGGCTGATGCGCCCGACACCGGCCTGGGCATACATCCCGGAACAGAGCTTCGTTTGCAAGCTGGAACCAATCCGCTGTTTTTGAGTATTGTGCGAGGGCCAGACGGCGACACGAGCAAAGTGCACCTGGGCGGCGTCGCGTCTGCCGGTCTTCGCACAGCAGGCTGGCGATTCGTAGATGCCAACCAGCGCGTGTTGCCCCAGTCAACCCGGGATCGACGCAAATTGGACATGTCCGCAGCGTCGCCGATCATGTCACCGGTGTTTATCGAAAGCACCTTTGCCGACTGTCGCCTCGCCATTTTGGATGATTTGTCGCACGGCAGCTTCGCCTTGCCCGACCGCAATCTGACGTGCGTTCCCAAGAACTCGCTGTCTGCAACTATGTGGAGTGTATTTGCGCCCATTCGTGTCCGTGAGTATTCTAACGCAAAGTTAGAACTTTGCTTGTTGACTCTTCCACTCACCGCTTTTTGTCAACATCACCAGCGGCTTCAAAGCCATACTTTGTCCCAACGTTCTTCAAGCTACATGCTGCGATGTGGCGTGCAAATGCTAATCTAGCCAGCACGCACTCTTACGCGTCCAAACCAAGCTCGTGGCCATTTCTCGAAAAAGGTGGGTTGAGATGTACATCGTTGAATTGTTGAATCCTGCTTTTGAATGCTCACAAACACAACCTCCTCCCGTTTTTTTGTTGCTAGGAGTCAGCTACTGGATGCATCAGGGAAGACAAATCTACTTTCTGGGCAATCCAACCGTCTGGTGGCCAGCCGCAGCATCAGTGCTGGTCGTGTTGGGCATGTGGATGGGAACATACGTGATGCTCCTCATCAGTTTTATACTGCGTCGTCTTGCAAGTATGTCGACTGGTTGAGGAATAATGCGGCACGGACAAGCCACTGACCGTTTTTTTTCTCGTTTTTTTTTTTGTTTTGTTTTTTTGTCGCCGTTCTCCAACAGCGTACGGCCGACACTTGTTTCATTCAAGAATCAATGGCTTGACCTACTGGATGAGCACCGTGTGCTCGCCCGCCACACTGCTGCTTGTGGTGTTATACATTGTGCACTTCCTCCCGTTCTACGCATTCGGCCGCCAGCTATTTTTGCACCACTACCTGCCGGCGCTGTATGTTGCAGTGCTGACTCTGTGCTCGTTGCTCGACGATGTACTGGCACTCGTCGTTGTTCGCGTCGTTCAGATGCAGCACAATCCCGTGATGCATCTCGTCACAGAGTCTGCAGAACTCCGAGATGCTCTGACGCGGTCGACAGAGCGCCGCGTGCGCATCGTTCGCTTGCTGGTGTACGGAGTTTTGGTCGCAATGGCGCTCGGGACTTTTGTTTACCTGCTCCCCGTCACGAGTGGCTTTCCCATCGACATCCCCGCTGGGCTGAAGGCACGTCAATGGCGTGCGAGCTGGAACTTTCAGTATCTTGGATGAGCTAGAGCCGTGCGTTTTTTTCTTGTATATGCTGTTGTAATATAGATGGAATTCTGAATTGATCTTGAACTTGAACTATCGTAAAAGGACGTCGACATTTTAAAAAATTACTTGACAAATGCAACAAAATCAACAAATTTGACACCACAACACGCACACGCACAACTTGACCAAGGGATTGCGTCCTCCAAGTTACTCGAGGCAGCTACCGAAGCATTTCTTGGCAGCATCGCGAGCGTACGGAATGTACGAAAGGGCGTACCTGAATAAAGACACAACGGCGCACAAGTGTGAACAACGACGCGCCAGGAGCAAAAAAAGGAGGTTGTGCAAGCTGCAGCTGACTGTCATACCAAAACATGGCACAGAACTCGCAAATGACGAAAAGAACGGTAAGACCAACGTTATGCCACTGTGTGTGGGGGGGGGAGAGAAAATGCGTCAGCAAGTCAGCACCAAACCATCGAACCAACCAAAACAACACCACGTCAAACAAACTGCTCAAAAGCCGCCTACCCAAAGCGCGGCACAGAGCGTCAGGCCAATGAACAGAATCACTGCAATGGTCGCCCAGATGCGCTTCATCTCGAACATGTTCTTGATTTGCTTGACGGGTCCGACAAGGAAGCCAGTGCTGTGTCGAACAGCGTGAGACGACATACAGACTGCGCCGACAACAACAACGAGAATCTCGCATATCGGGAGCAAGCACTCAAGGTACCTCATCAAGGACAGAATATTGCCGGCCGTGTACGCCAGCGCGAACAGGGTAATCTTGCCAAACGCGAAGGCGATCGTTGACTGTCATAGAAAACACAAACGGTAAGCATGCCCATGCTCTCGCTTCACATCCAGCAGCAACAGCAGCAGCAAAGAAGTACCAGAATGGTCAGGATGAATCCTCCTGCAAAGCATCCGACAAAGCCATAGATGCGAGTGGTGCGACTGAGCGTGACGGCTTCATTTGCCTATCAAACACAAGCAATATTGAACAAACGTATCAAGATATGCATATATCAAAGTGAGTGAGTTCACCATTGGCTCACGAGGGAGGATGGGTTGTGGAGCGAGTGCACTGCCCGTTCGGAGCTCCCGTTCTCACCGCCTCGCACACTTATTGCTGTCGTCAACCTCCTCCAACTGACAGTGCGAGGATTCGCAGAAACCCAGTACAAGTCGGGAAATGGCGACCTGTGCTGAGGCACACAGGACAAAGGCGCGAAGTTGACGTGTGTGCTTTCGGCCTTCTTCTGCTGTTGTGACCCTGCAGCTCGCTGATCATCGAACACAGACTCTGACTGTCTTGGTCTTCCGTGGCTCGAATGCTGCAATCGAACGTCGTCCGGTGGCTGGGAGGGGGGCTGCAAACCAACGAGACAGTCTGGTTTTTGAAGGTCGCCGACTTCTGGTTTAGCTCTTTGCCCCCGCCCCGGACCGCACTGAGATGGGGAGCAAAGCAGCAGAACAGCCGAATGACTCTCTCTTGATGGCCCGTGGAATTCGGGTCAGGCGAAAGGGTCATCATGGAGAATCGTTGGGTACCTCAGACAGAATGCCCTTCTCCTGCTCGTCGTTGCTCGACAACAGTCCCTTCAGCGAGTTCATTGTATGATGGGGGAAACTAAGAAAATAGAAAAACAAGTATAAAACGAAAAAACAAAGACTGGGGCAATTGAGCGGATTGCAAACTGTAATGAGGCAGACACACACACACACACAATGGCTCAGAATTGAAGCAAGCCAACCTCAACTGCAACAATCGAAGTGGGACCAAAACCATTGTTGCTTTGAAGGTGGAGCAATTGTCTTTGATACGAATATGAATTTTAATCAGACAAACAAAAGCGGTACAACGAGCTGTTCAACGAGAAAGCGAAAAAAAGAGTTTCAGTAGTCATCTTCGCCGAGGCCGTATTGAGTGCGGCCGGCCTCAGAGTACCAGCCGGCAGCGCGCTCAAACCCGTTCTTGCGCTCTTGATAGTCTCGGATGGTTTGCATGATTTCCTCGCGCCTGTTGTGCAAAAGTAAAGAGCAAAAGTGAGCAACTTCCTTCTGATGCAAGCTTAGCGAACAACTGTTCGAAACGTACGTGTTCATCACGAATGGGCCGTGCTGCACGATGGGCTCGTTGAGTGGCTTGCCTGCAATGAGAACAAAATGGGCCGGCTCCTGTGAGAGAGAAGGGGAGATCAAACCGAATGGTAAGTTTAGCGCAAAACTGAAAGCCTGATCAACAGCAACAACCGCCTTCCTTACGTCTTTCGTTGAGAAGGTGACTCCGTCTGCCGACTCGTCGTTGTCGAGCAATACCGTGTGGAAGGGCTTCTCCTCACCAGCCTGTAAATTCCAATCACGCAAATCAAAAAAGTAAGATGTCGTCGTCGTTGACGGCAAACACATCCCCGCTCCCACTGTCATACCCCCAGTCACAACGCTTACACTATCGGCGGGGCCAAAGTACGCCTTGCCCGAGATGGTGAAGGCAAAGCCATTCCAGCCTTTTGGAATGGCTTGGTTGAAGGACGAGTTGGGATCAAGCTTAAAGTCGAGGTACATGGTCGGTGTGCGCGTATACACGGCGCTGTCAATGTCCATGGACGAGCCCGCAATGACAGTCACCGTCACGCCGTCCTTGGTGGCGACCGGAATGTCCTTTTTGAGGAGCTCTTGGTAGTTTGGCTCAATCATCTTGTCTTTGCGAGCCAGGTTGACCCACAGTTGCAAGCCCACAGACTTGGTCAGCGGCACTTCACTGTGGACAATGCCTCGACCAGCCGTCATCCACTGCAAGTCGCCAGCGTTCAGGACGCCCTTGTGGCCGGCGAAATCCTCGTGTGCGAACTTGCCTTCGAGCAGATACGAGACGGTCTGAGGTCCAGAGTTTCCGCATCCATCAAAAGAGCAAAAGATCAAATGAGTGGTGAGCTTCTTTGTTTTGGTTTTCCAAGTGGATCAACAAACCGCATCTCAGACTTGGCACGGAGAATTCTTTTTTGGAGCGGATCGCGACAACAAAAAAACCACACAACGGTTGCGCGCTTACCTCAAAGCCGCGGTGGGGATGGTCTGGGAAGCCTGCTGGAGGAACGCCCGTAAAGTAGTCCAGCATGAGGAACGGATCGAGGCGGCCGAGCTCGGGGCGGCCAATCGAGCGACGCACGCGCGCGCCAACGCCTTCGCCTTGCTCAACGCCGAGGATGCTCTTGACGACGCGGCGCGAGAGGAACTTGATAGGAGTGGAAAGAGCAGCAGACATGCTTGGTGGCTCTATTGCTGGAAGTTGAGAGGAGGAGGAGCTGGCCGTGTTTGATGACTGAGGCAAGATGGATGATGGTCGCGCAATGCCAAGTAGAACAGCGAGGATCAGGATGATGATGGCGGCTGTTTGAACGAGAGGCAAGGACGCGGTGCTTTTGCTACTACTACTACTACTGCTGGTGCTGGTAGTGCTGGTGGTAGTGGTTGCGGGTGTCGCTGCTGCTGCAGAGTCGGGTTGCTTGTTGGCGGAGGATATTTTTGTTGCAATGCGAACGTTGCTTCTTTTTTTCGGCAAACCTTCTCTCTCTCTCAGACAATGAGATTAGCAAACTGAAGGATGAAGAAGAAAAAGGAAGAGTGAAAGCAAAACAAGCCACAAAAATTGAAGAGTGAAGTGCGTTGACAAATTTTGAAAAGAGCCGTTTTTATACCAATCGCGGAAGAAAAAAAGCTGTCGCAAACAAAATTGCTGAGAATGACGCGAGCCGAGAGATTTCGCAAACCACGGATCAAAAGCGAAACGGAAGCTTGGACGAGCTGCTTCTCGTTGATTCGATCGAGCTCTGTTGACTCTATGAGCCAGGATTCAAGAGCGACCCCGACGTGGACTGGACGAAAAGCGGAAAGGGAATGGGTGTTGGGCGTTTTGTCTGTTTTCCGTTTGGCTCGTTGTTTGTTCTTCTGCAAGAGTCGCTCATCTTCCATCAAAACCCATATTACTATACTCTAGTATGAATGAGCATTCGCTGCTTGACACAGCGCTGGCTGCGTGAATGATGCTAGTTGGAGAACGACGAAACAGCGGCAACCGCTTTTTTTCGTTTTCATTTTTGGTTGGTTTGTTCTTCTACTGTAGTCGCTCTTACTCCATAAAGCCCCATACTACTGCACAATAGTACAAACGAGCATCTCGCTGCTTGACTGCATGACGTTTTCCAAAGGCTCACGTTGCTGAACCAAACTAATCCTGAAGCGATTTTTGGGTCCTTCAATTTGGTGTCCAAACCGCCTCTTTTGATCTTCCGATGTGGCAACAAAGTTCACACACTGCTTCGTGAAGAATCCCCCACCAGCCTTTACCCCCGAAACCCCTCGCCCCACGTGAAAACATAAAGTGCAGTCACAAGGCACCAGTGGCTGTTGTCAGGAATGGTGCCCTTTGGTCGAAGCGCTGCGCGCGGCTGTGTCGGTTGACTCAATTGAGTCCCCTTTTCGATTGTTGTTTTTGTTCTGCTTGTTCGGTTTTGATTGTTGTTGTTTTTGTTGTTTTGAGGTTTTGAGTTGGTTTTTCGGCTTTGCGGATTCCATTCAACTTTAGCCACTTGCACCTCTCCGAACTGGCTTGGAGCGAACAAGTATTTTGGACGACATGTTGTAAGCTTGAACTGGCTGTTCGCATCAGTGAGCTGTTGTGTGGATGCTGTTCCTTGTGACATTGGCGATCGGATTCGTGCGCAAAGTGGATCATAATCGGTCGTGATCAGAAAAGGAATCGAGTTCAGAAACCAGTCCCCAAATTACAAAACAACACGAAAAAGCTACTTTGCTTTGCGAATTTTTGGTAACAAACAAAAAAGCAGAATTCCTTGAAAAAAAACAAACTGTTGGTCATCCGTCTTTATTTTGATCGAGCGCAGTCGCAGTAGCACAGCACATCGAGGCACAGGCAAAGGGGGGTTGGGGGTTGAGGCGGGGTTGGCAACTCTACACCGCACGCTCCCGACTCTCCCCGAACTCACTCACTCATTGTGTTAGGAAGTGCCTTGTGAGAATTTTCTTATCCTTATTTGAGCTGATCTGCGGGTTTTTCTTACTTGACTCCAGCTATCAGTTTCCGTTCAAACACGTTTCTCCCTCAACCTCATTAGCTCTTTGGGGAATTGTGACGTTGTGGGTGTGTGGCTGGGCCTTTTCTTTTTGTCTTTCACGGTCGCTCTTCTTCTGCGCTGGCTCTTCGCTTTGTATCTCTGCCACAAAGCCTTGGACAACGAATTTTCCATGAATCGACTTTCGCCGTTGAGTCGGTTTTTTTTTTTTTTTTTTTTTTTTTTTTTTTTTGATTCTGTCCGTGATTTTTTTTTTTTGTAATTTTTTTTTTTATTCCTGTTCGATTTGATAAGCAACTGCAAGAGAGAGTAATGACACCGTCGATAAGGGCAACGGGTGGGGGGTGCACTGGAGTACCCAGAGTGCGAGAATGGCTGGAAGACTGGTCGGATGGATGTGTAGATGTATGGATGTACGGAAGTACCTGATCTGGTTGTTTTGCCTTTGTTTGTATTGATTTTTGAGCTCACAACCGTTTTTGTAGTTCAGTAATTTTTTTTTGTTGTTGTTGTTGTTGTATTGCAGTCATCAAATTAAATTCTGTGCATTAGACAAAACCGCCGGCCGGGTATTTCTGAGGTAGGGCCCCGCTTTGAACGGGTGGTGATGTGATGTTTGTGCTTGACACCGCAATTGACACCCTCACCTCGCAATAACTCTCCGTTTGTGGTTTGAATTTTGTTTGCACGTGAAGATTACCACACCCCCAAATTGAAACCAATGGCTTGTCGGCCTTTGCTATTGCTGGCCGTATTGGCCTGCATTTTTACCGTGCCCGCTGCCGCGCAATGCAGCAACACTGGTGCCGTGGCAAATGTTGCTGCCATCCAGACTTTGCTCAACAATGCAGCCATGACCACCATCTGTCTTCCCGCACAAACCTACGCCTTCGGCTCTTCCGGTACCCCGTTGACGATCACTCGCAACGTGAATATTGTGGGCACAAACACAATCTTCACGATTGGCTCCAACGCGGCTCGGTTTTTCACCATATCAGCCAACCTCGCACTGGTCAACATTACCGGCCTGACCCTCGATGCAACAGGCTCTTCATACACAAGTCAAGGCCGGTGCATTTCCGTTGCCGCTAACACCCGTTTAGTTCTAGGGAACACCAAGTTCATCGGTGCAGCGTCGCTTCAAGGCGCGCTATATCTGACATCAGGTTCCAGTGCCGAGGGTACCGGCCTTTCGTTCTCTGCCTGTGGATACTCTTCGGGACTTTTCGGCTCTACTTCATACGGCAGCGCAGTGTATTTGGAAGGGTCGACAACATTCACTTGTACTGGCTGCACGTTCAAGGACAGTGTGAATGGATACAATGTTTACGGCGGTGCATTTTATCTGGCAACCAAGTCGTACGTTCGGATCTATGATTCAACATTCAGCACCAATGCCGCAGGCTACGCTGGTGGAGTCGCCGACGTGGAGAACAACTCTGTGTTTGAGGTTTTCAACTCGAACTTTACTGGAAACTTTGCGGATACAGACAGCAGCGGCGGTGGCGTGGTTTACGCAAAGGATGGCACCAGCGTTTGGTTCCAAGGTTGTAACTTCATGAGCAACTCTGCCAAGGGTCAATCAGGAGGCGTTATTTTTGCTGGCGCGACGGCAAACATTACCTTGCTTCAATCCACATTCACCACCAACACGGCGAGCTCATATGGTGCAATCGTCTACACTGGGACGCAACCTTCCATTAACATCATCGGATCGACATTCTCCTCCAACTCGGCGACAATTGGTGGAATTGTCTACACTGGTGGCACAGCCTCCATTACGATCAGCGGATCAACATTCACCTCCAACTCGGCGACTTCTTCAAATGGCGGTGTAGTGTACACCGGTGCTTCTCCTTCCATTACTTGCTTCAATCCACATTCACCTCCAACACGGCCAGCTCAAACGGCGGAATCGTCTACACTGGTAACACAGCCACCATTACGATCAGCGGATCGACCTTCACCGCCAACAAAGCGACGAGTGCCGACGCTGGCGTTCTGTACGTCGGAAACGGCGCCGGCATCATCATTGACAATTCAACGTTTACCTCGAATACGGCGTACACAGACGCTGGTGTGATTCGCACCGGAACCACGTCCCAAGTCACCATCACATCCAGCACCTTTTCCCAAAACTCGGCTTCGGGCGCTGGTGGTGTGTTCTTGCTGGAAGGCGCAAGCTCCGCGGTTGTTGCGTCCGACACCTTGTTTTACAGCAACCAAGCCATCAGCGGTGGAGTTTTGGATATGATTTCAAGCAACACTCTGCGCGCATCCTTCTTCCGCTGCAACTTTACGGCAAACCTGCTCTCGTCTGCGTCCGGTACTGGCGGCACAGTGTTCCGCGTTCGTAACAACCAGATTGTTGTCGTGGATACAACCTTGACCGGCAACGTTCGCGCATCGACCACGAACAATGTTGGCATGATTCAGGTGGATTCAACTGGAAGAGTCGGTGTCGTCAACTCGCAGCTGTCGGGCAACAGTGGCACCAAGCAATTTGATGCTCTTTTGGCGTCAGCTACCCTGCTGACCTTGGGCGCGAACATTACTCCATCCGGCACGACAATGATTAACGAGCCAAATCTTGCCGCGTATTGCATCGATTGCAAGGCGATCGCTCCTTTCCTCTGCACTGCTGTTCCAGCTTGCGCCTTTGTGTCCTCGTCGCGAGTTATGACACCGACATCCTTGTTGTCTTCGGCAACGCCTTCTTCTGCCACTCCATCGTCTGCTACGCCATCAGTGACGCCTTCGTCTGCCACTCCTTCGTCCGCCACTCCATCTGTGACGCCTTCGTCCGCCACTCCATCTGTGACGCCTTCGTCCGCCACTCCATCTGTGACGCCTTCGTCCGCCACGCCGTCGGTGACGCCTTCGTCTGCCACTCCGCTGTCCGTCACACCGTCTTCTGACACTCCATTGGTCGAGTCATCCTCCGCGATTCCCGCTTCGGTCACGCCGTCCTCGGACACCCCCTCGCTCACACCGTCCTCTCACACTCCCCCTGTGGTCGAGTCGTCGGCTACGCCTTTGTCATCCGATACACCAGTGTCTTCCCATACGCCAGTGCCATCCGATACACCCCTGTCCTCTGCGACACCTTTGTCATCCGATACACCTCTGTCTTCTGCGACACCACCCCTGTCCTCTGCGACACCAGATTCGAGCGAGACGAGCTTGCCTGAGGCCTCGAGCGCCACCCCTTCGTCCCATTCCGTGCTTCATTCTCAGACTCCCGTATCGTCCACCCGCGTGGCTACATACACGGGCGTCGGGCCCAACAGCCAAGGAGCATCGTCCAACAACACTGCCATCATTGGCGCGGTTGCGGCTGGCGTGGTGCTGCTCGTGCTGCTGTGCCTGTTCCTGGTTGTGCATCGCCGTCGTCGCCAAACCAAGTCAAAGCGCAAGTCACCCTCGAGCGATATCGAGCTCTCCCATCAGTTTGAGATTCACGGCAATCCGCTTGCGTATGCCACCCATACAAGCGACGCAGCGGGCGCGGATGGCAATGAGCTGTACAACAATCCGTTGTTTGCCAACCCGGTGTACGACGACCTGTCGGCCACCGCAGCCACGAAAACGTACGACGAGCTGATCGGCACGGAATCGACCTACGACACATTGGCCGGGGCCTCGACGTACGATAGCTTGCACGCCCCTGCATACGACAAGGAGCAGGAGGCCTTGTATGGCAATGTCGATGCTCCAGCAGCAGACGTTGGCCAAGCAGACTCTGGCCAAACCAACTATGCCAGCATCGTGCAGCGCGGCTCGCAACAGCTCGATCCCGTCCCGTCTGGTTCGGATGGAGGTTCGCAATCCAACTCGACTCTTCATTGATGGTGAAGATTGTGCGTGTTTTAGTGCTCACCCTGTAGATATCCAACTGCGATTGCCTCTGTGCATTGGCGATTGACCGTCTCTTGTTTTTTTCGTTTGTCTGTCTGTCGTTGTTCTCTCTTGTGTATACTGTAATTCACGTTGTTACTTTATTTTAAACAGACTTTTTTGTGTGTGATTGTTGAGTGACAGCTTCTTTGCATTGCAAGAGTAGCGGGGAATTGCAGGAGAGGAGCAGTGGATGGAATTGCACTTGTTGATTTTACCCAACCTCTGTCTTGCAGTTACGGCCATATCTGGTGGAATGCACCGCATCCCGTTCCGCTCTGCGAAGTTAAACCACCATGAGAGTAGTTAGTACTGCGGTGGGAGACCACGCGGGAATACTGCTTGTTGTAACTCCTTTCTTTTTGTTCCTGCCCGCTTTTTTTTTTTTTTTTTGGTTTGTTTGTTTGTTTGTTTGTTCTTTCTTGCATTCAAGGTTGAAGCAATTTCGCACTATGAATCCATCCAGCCAATGTATTGTAGATAGTCTAGCTCCGCCGCTTCACGCAGTTGCTTCGGTTCCATCTTCTGGCTAGCTTGTCGTTCTTGTCGCCGTTGTTCAGAATTCCATCTCATGTACTCAGTTTCTGCTTTTCCCTCACTTTTCGTTTTCATTCTTTTTATTTCTTTTCTTTTTCCCCTTGGTTTCTCAGATCCCAAATCAAATGGCAAAGGCAAAGAAGGAAACAGCTCCCACCAAGGCGAGCACGCCCATCCAGAAGCCCGCCACCGCTACCGCCACCGC
This sequence comes from Capsaspora owczarzaki ATCC 30864, assembly GCF_000151315.2. Classification (NCBI taxonomy): domain Eukaryota; class Filasterea; order Ministeriida; family Capsasporidae; genus Capsaspora; species Capsaspora owczarzaki. Next base: position 1,281,887 of record NW_011887296.1, on the reverse strand, counting down.
CACCGCCATCGTCGCGCCATCTGCAAGCAAACCCGTCACTCCATCGTCTTCTGCTGCCGCGTCCGCCAAGCCAAAGAGCAACGGCAGCAGCACCGCGACGGATTCGAGCAAGCCAGCCGTCCATGTGGCGCCAGTCAATCCCAAGCCAAAGCAAGCCACTGCGACCACGACTGCCGCTGCAACAACGACCAAGCCAGTCACAGCCAAGCCCGATGCTGCTCAGCCGACCACTGCCAAGGCAGCTGGCCCGACTGATGCCCTCGCAAAGATGTTCAAGGTGACAAGCGTGGCCGTCCCAATCGTGCCCATGGGCATGCCCGTCCCCACTCCAAAGCAACCAGCGAAGGCTGCTGCCAACGCATCTGCTGCCACCACTACTGTTGCTGCTGCTGCTGCTACGGCGAACGGTGCGGCTCCAGCGCAGACCGAGACGAGCGCCCTTTCCAAGAAGCAGGCCAAGAAGGCGGCTGCTGCTGCCAAAGCCATCCAATCCGCAGGTGCAAACGCCGTCCAACCTGCTCCACAACTCATGGCGAGTGTCGCTGCTGCTTTCAAGAAGGTGTGTGTCCCTGCTCGATTCCTTACAGTGACAGTTTCCGCCTCTCACGCACTCGTTGAATTTTGCTTGCTTGTTGGATTGCTCACCCCTTTCCCACGAGATAGGTCACCCAAAAGGCGATCGCACAGAAAAAGAAGGAGACCCAGTCTGCAGGCAACAAGTTCCGTGCCCGCAAGCCCAATCAGGCCGCAATCGCGCGTGAGGAGGGCAAGACTGGCTTGGCTGCTGCCGTCGTCCGCAGCAAGCGCAGCGCATCCGAGGCTGATGAAGGGCAAAGCGGGTCTGGCAAGGCGACCAAGAAGGCGCGACGAGCCGACGGGGACGAGGATTCGGAGGTCGATGGTGGCTCTGAAGCTGAGGAAGATGGCGATGATCAGGACGACGACGACGAGGCGGAACGAAACGACCCTCAACGTGCCGAACGCACGCTGTTCTTTGGCAACGTGGATGTGAACGTGACAGACAAGGTGCTGCGACGATTGTGCGCGCCGTTTGGTGTTGTCGTGTCCGTCCGCTTCCGCTCGGTCGCCTTCATCAGCCCCAAGCTCGATCGCAAGGTTGCTTTTGCTCGCGGCAAGCTGCACCCAGAGCGCCACGTCATGAACGCGTATGTTGTCATGCGCGAAGCCGCTGTTGCACGGCGGGCTGCCCTCGCTCTGAACGGCACTGTTCTGGAAGGCAAGCACTTGCGTGTCGACATTGCCAGCAACTCGAACAAGCCACACGACCACCGAAAGTCTGTTTTTGTCGGCAACCTGCCCATGAACGCCGAGGAAGAGGCTCTGTGGGAGGCGTTCGGCAAGTGCGGCGACATTGCCACCGTCCGCCTTGTGCGCGACGCCGAAACGAACGTCGGTAAGGGCTTTGGCTTTGTCTCGTTCAAGGATGCCGCCAGCATTGACCTGGCCGTGCGTCTGCACGAGATTGCCGAAATTGGCGGCCGCAAGCTGCGTGTCACCCGCGCTGGCAGCGAGGCGGTCATGAAGAAGAAGAAGGAAGAGAACGTTGCTCGTCAAGCCGAGGATGCGCGACGAAAGCAGATTGCTATTGCTCGCAAGGCTGCGGCCAAGGGCTCCAAGTCGGCCAAGCTTCGTCTGTCCAAGGTGCTCGAGACACAAGGAACACTCCGTTCGCGCTCAAACGGCGCGCCGGGTGCCGCCTCCGCAGGCCAATCCGGCGGCGCTCGAGCTGGCGGTGAGCGCTACTTCCAAGGCGCTGTCGCTGTTCCAGGATCCGTCCCCAAGACCCTTCTTTCCAAGGCCCAGCAACAGCAACGAAGACTCAAGAAGGTCCGCACCAAGACGCTCACCAAGAAGTGATTATGTTTTGTTGCGCAATGGTGTTGTTGGTCGTTTTTTTCAATTACAAAAGTTCTACCCTGCGATTCATCGATTGTGTTTTTGTTTGTTTGTTTGTTTGTTGTCATCTCTGAGAATTTTTGTGGGCCACTCTCTTTTTGACCGACACCACAAACACCAACCGGTAAACAAAACCAATGTCATCGGAAGAGATTGAGCGAGTGCGCGCTGAGGCTCGCGCTGCCGAGGCTGCGCTGCTGAAGGCCATGTCTGAAGGCGGCGGCATGTCGTTTGGCTTCAATTCTCCTGCCGCGCGTGCCACGGTCGCCCCGGCTGCTGCGAGCAAGGCGACGACGAGCGAGGTTGACAACGGATCGACTTTCTACAACTCGCCCAAGCTGAGCTTTGTGGGCGGTCCTCCTCCCTCTGCTGCTGCTGCTGCTGCTGCTGCTTCGTCTGACGGCGCTGCTTCGGATGGTCGCAAGTCGCTCTCAAAGTCGGGTATTCTGATGGTAAGGATCACTGAGCCTGAGCCAGCGATTCTATGCAAGGAGTATTTGAAAAAAAAAAACGATACTCAACTTTGATCATCATCGTCATCTAACACACAAACAGCTCGACAGCGATGACGAAGACGAAGACGAAGACGAAGACGAGGAGGAAGACGAAGAAGAAGGCGAGGAGAAAGCCGAGGACGACAAAGACCAGGGCAAGGAAGACGACCAAACGGATGACGACGACGACGACGAGGCCAGCACGACCAAGGACGAAGCGCCCGCGAGTCAGACCAAGAAGAAGCAGGAAGCCGAGAACGACGATGCTGATGAACCTGCTGCTGCTGCTGCTGCTGCTGAGGCGGATCAGGAAGAGGATGATGGCGCTCGGTAAGTTGCCCCAGTAACAAGGGCAAGAATAAGGGCGAATCTCTTGTGGTTTTGGTTGATTTGGGTACCCTGCTTGTTCCACGTTGGGTGGGACGGGCGATCGAGTGAAGCGCAACTGCTACGAAAGCAGAGGACGAGGGAAGATGGACGAAAGCGGACGGACGGACGCGGGGAACGAATGAGATTCAAAATCCGAAAAGGACCTAAACAACAACAACAGAACCAAAACAAATCCCAAAAAAAAAAAAAAAAAAAAAAAATCTGAATCTAACAATTTCAACATCACAACCAACCAAAGCACTATGGAAGGTTTGAGATGGGAAGGCGGGGGATGGGGGAATCCAGCGACCTCGTTCCGGTGGGATGCGAACGACTTGAAACTCACCTCTGGAACCATCCCCGTCCCTGGAACTGCAATCATATCGCTCAATCTCTTTGAAATTTTTTGGACTCGTTTTCAGAAACACCACCGTCATGGCGGACCAGCTCGAGGACTTGTACACACAGTTTGCATCGCGCACGCAGTACCGCCTGGCGCAGAACGCGGTCGTGTCGCACAGCATCCGCGACGTTGCGCTCAACCACTCGGTGGTGCAGGCGAACGACTTTGCCTTCTCGGTCAACGTCCACGTCTCGGCAGGCGTGACCCACCAGCATGCCTCGGGTCGCTGCTGGCTGTTTGCCGCGCTGAACATGCTCCGGCTTGGCACCATCAAGAAGCTGGGGGTGAGCGACTTTGAGTTTAGCCAAAACCACCTCTTCTTCTGGGACAAGTTTGAGCGCTCAAACTACTTCCTCGAGGCCATCATCAACACTGCCAAGCTCCCTGTCACTGACCGCGAGGTTGCATTCCTGCTCGACCAGCCCCTTTCCGACGGCGGCCAGTGGAACATGGTTGCCGCCTTGATCAAAAAGCACGGCCTCGTGCCAAAGAGCGCCATGCCCGAGACGTACAGCTCGAAGCACTCTCGCGACATGAACTCGCATCTGAACGCTCGTCTTCGTGAAGGTAGGTGAACTGTCGGGCGGTGGTCTCGGTTTTTGTTTTTTGTTTGTTTGTTTGTTTTCTTGTGCTTTCGAAGTCAGAGTAACTCACCAAACTGTTGATGCGCAATAGGCGCCAAGGTGCTCCGCTCGCTAATCATCCGCGGTAGCGACGAAGAGGAGCTGCAAGACGCCAAACACGAGATTCTCTCCACCATTTGGCGCATGTTGAACATTCACCTCGGCACACCTCCCAAGAAGATTGACTGGCAATGGCAGGACAAGGAGCACAAGTTCCACAAGGATGGTGTGCTCACTCCAGTCGAGTTTGGACACAAGTATGCGGGCGCCGACCCGCAAGACTATGTCTGTCTTGTGCACGACCCGCGCAAGACATCGCCCGTCAATCGCACGTACACTGTCAAGCACCTCGGCAATGTGCTTGGCGAGCCACCGGTCAAGTACCTCAATGTCGACATTTCCGTCATCAAGGACTGCGCTCGCAAGGCCCTGGAGGCTGGGGAGCCCGTGTGGTTTGGCTGCGACTTTGGCAAAATGGTCAAGCGTGACCTTGGCCTGTGCGACAAGAACTTGTTCGATGTGAGACCGATGATTGAGCAGGCGCTTTTGGTTCTTGGCTTGTTGCTTGCAGGAGGAATAAGGGTGGCTTGGTTTTTTTTTTCTTCTTCTTCTTCTTCTTCTTCCTCTAACTTGCTGGTGCTCGTTCTAGCTTGATGGCGTTTATGACACCAAGTTTACGCTGTCCAAGGAGGACCGGCTCGTCTACCACGAATCCAAGATGACCCATGCCATGGCCTTCACCGGAGTTGATATTGCAGATGGCAAGACTCGCAAATGGAAGGTCGAGAACAGGTAAGGGCCCGTTGTACTTTTGCCAAGTTTGAGATGGCTGGAAATCTCGAGTCCGTCATACCCACGGCTGCACTTTTTTTGGTCTTTTTACGTTGCTGGGACTTTGGCAGCTGGGGCTCGTCGGACGTTGGAAACAAGGGCTACTGGGCCATGACCGACAGCTGGTTTGACGAGCACGTGTTTGAGATTGCTGCGCGCAAGTCCTTCCTCAGCAAGGAGCTTCAAGCTGCGCTGGCCACCGAGCCCATCGTCCTGCCGCCCTGGGATCCCATGGGTGCCCTGGCCACCGATGAGGCGATGCTCTAACTTGCCACGTTTAGCTAATTATTTTTTTTTTGCTTTGCTGTTTTAAGTTTTTCCATCCCTTGTGCGCAAGAGATCTGGAATCGGCTCACAATCACCCGTCTCTTGCCTATCGAGGCCAGCTGGATTGGTGGTTTGTTTTTGTTTTTTGATGTTGCGCTAGATCTAACTGTTTGTTTTTTCGCTTGAAATTTATTTTTCTCAAATTCGATCAGTGTTTCTCAGGTGTGATTTGCAGAGAGAGATGCGCTGTACACTATTCACAAATTGAATTGAAACTAGAGCAGAAATGGCCAACTTTTTCATGCGTTCTGCAGCTGATGCTCGCGATCGGTCAGCGGGACGTAGATGACACCCATGAGGTGCTGCGTCACGATTGAGCCGTCAGGCAGTTTGTCAACCTGCTCGAGTGATTGTCCGAAGGATTGGCCGACGGGGATGACGAGACGACCGCCGGGTTTCAGTTGATCCACGAGCTGTTGCACAAATTCGAGAGTCAGATTTTTTGGTTTCAAGAGGTTCGGAGGCCTACGGCTTGGTCCACAGGCTCCCAACTACGCAACAGCACACTCACACTTTGCGGGATGGTGGGTGCAGCGGCTCCGACATGAATGGCGTCAAATTGGCTCCCAGAAATGCCGAGTCGACCGTCGCCGACGACAATTTCGATTCTCCCAGCTTCAAGCGCCTCGTTATGGTGGCGCTTGAGGTTGATGAGCGACATGTTGACCAGCTCCGGGATGTGCTCGATGCCGACCACCTTGCCGGCCGGCCCAACCTGCAATTTATTTTGAAGCGCAAGATGTTGGTGTTTGTCGTATATCATTGCGGATTTAGGCTCTCCTACTGTGCACGTACCATATGAGCCATGCAAGCGCAGAGATAGCCACTGCCAGATCCTACATCAAGAACGCGCATGCCTGGGCGAAGGTGACCTTTGAGGAGTTCGAGCACATGTGCGTGCTGAACGACCGAAAGCAAGGAGAAAGGTGAGCATTGTGCAGGAGCAGCCTACAAACAGTTGTCGCCTTCGTTCGTACCATATGCGGTGCGGAGATCGTAGCTCCATGACCTGCGTCGAACAACAACAACAACAAAAGCAATACGACAACGAATCAGCATTGGGATGAACGCCAGCCCCACATTGAGCAGACCAGAACCATCCCTGATACACTCTATATTACCAATGGGTTGTGGAGAGTCTTGGTATGGTTGTGTGAGGGTGAAATCGCCTCGATCAACGGCACGCATGGCGGCTTCGACCTCGGTTGACACGATAATGCCGTTTCCTATCAAAAAACAATGTCCAAACAGCGCCAAAAAAAAAGTGCAAGCATGCTATGAGCTCTTCGATTTTGACATGTCTCAGCTTGTGCGATACGCAACAAACAACGCAACGTTAGCAGTGGCAGTCATCAGTTTTACGCTGGAGAGCATCCACGAGGCCGTCGTTGGTCGTCCCGTGCGATCGCCACGCCATTTTCAGAGATGACTTTGTGCTGCGTGAAGCGGTGTTCTGACTGGAGCAAGCCTTGGCGAGGTCGGCGGACTCGGCGGCGCTGCGGGCGTACTTGCCACTATTGCTGTTGCCAAATCGCAATTGGCGTGGTTGCAGTGCACTTGACGGTGCGATCGAGGACACGAATGCAGCGGCTGTCGATGCAAGCAGCACTATCCGAAGCGGAGTGGCGTTGCGTCGATGACCGTGGAGGGTGGCGTGAAGCACGCTGCTGCTGCTGCTGCTGCTGAGACTGGCTGAGCGGAGGAGAGAATGAGCCAGGTTTGGGAAGGGAAAAAACAAAAAAATGGAGACTGCGCTTTCTGAGCAGTATTCTAAAATGGGGGAGAGCTTTCACGCCTGTTGGCTTTGCACGATTCGGGTGTTGGTTGAGCGAGTGAAGACCAGCAGCACCCTCACCAACGACGTGATCAACACTCGCTCATACAGAAACGCGAATCCAATCAATCTACTATAGCTCTAGGAAAAAGGCAAACGTACCTGATCCAGAGCCCATGACTTTGACACAAGGATTGCCAGTTGTTCAGCCGACCTGAACCAGCTACATTCACTCGTGCAGATCCGGTACTGCAACTCTCAACTACGGATTTCTCTCAAACAGAGAGCCATCGCCAACTCAATGTCCACTCGTGCTGCAGTAATCTGATTCGTATTCGAAACGCGGATTCAGGCAATATGAGAATCGACTGATTGATCAGTCCTTTGTTTTAAGCTCCTTTTCTTTTTCTTTCTTTCTTTACGTTTCGTTGCAACACACACAAAACACGGCAACCTTCGAACAGCCGCGCTTTGACGGGGTTGTGTGTCTCTTGTGTGTGCGTGTGTGTGTCTTTGAGTCTGATTCACTTGCGCGGCGTTCGGTTGCTCTGAGGCGGGAGGAGACACAAAACGAAGAAGAAGAAGATAGACGACAGCACGAATGGCGTCCAGCGTTGCCAAAGCATCGCCCGTCAGCAACCCTGGCAGCGCCAACCAGACTGGATCCGCCAGCAAGCTGATCAAGGACCACTACATTGACATCAAGGTCGTCGAGGCGCGCAACCTGCCAGGTCTGTAACGCTGACCATAAGCATTCGCCGATTGTGATGCTGAAGGAGTGCTTCTCTCACTCCCGTCTCTCGTTCTCTCGTTCTCTCGCCACCGCGTTCGGCATTTTTCGGGTGTGCGGATCGCTTCCCTCCGTTGTTGATGCTGCAAAATCCAATCGCTTTTTGATGTTTTGTGACTGCTGCTTTCGATTGAGCGCGTTTTCGACCTTTTTTTTTTTTTTTTCTTCGTCTTCTTTTTTTCGACCTTTTTCTTTTTTGTTTCTGTTGTTGTGGAACAAAAAAAAAAAAAAAAAAAAAAAAAAAAAAAAAGTGTCAACTTTTTCGTCTTTTTTTTTTTTTTTTTTTTTTTTTTTGAACTGCGGTCTGGTTTCTGGTTTCTGGGTCGTGTGTGTGTTTGGATGGATGGATGAATGGATGAACGAGTGATTGAGTGAGTGAGTGAGTGAGTTGATTGAAGGGGATTGAGGGGGGATTGAAGCGGGAAAGCTGGGCTGCGGTCGAGGCGAAACACCAATGCTTTTAGGCTTATAAGGCAGCTTACTGGAGTCACCAACTTGGACGAGAAGGGGGGGAGAGGGAGAAGAGAGCTCGCTGGACTGGTGTGGCTGTGCAGTGAAGCATAGGACGAAACACCAGCAGAGGCGAGGCAGAGCGAGAGACAGCGGCAGAGCGTGCAGCTTGTTAAGCAGTCAGTCAGTTAGTCAGTCAAAGCCAGGTCCTGTTCCGTCAGGTCATCACTCAAAACACATCAACTCGTCAACTCAACGTCCACACCATCGAAAGTACGGGTGGAAATTGAGGTGGTGTTTCAGGGATGTGTGCGCGTTTGAGAGCGACACAAGAGGTGTTAACAGTCGCTCGGTCTCAGATTTTTGGGTCTCAGAATACTAAAAACTCTTGTAGATGGAAGCTCTGCTTTGCTCCATCCTTTCATGACACTCAACTCGATCTTTGGTTTGCCTTGCTCTTGTGAACAAAACAACAGGCCTCCTGCAATCATGCTTTTGCACGGTAAGGCTCAATCGCAACGAGGCCGGTCGCACGCCGCACATCTCTGCTGGTCGACGCATCTCGCTGGGACGCATGAAGGATGCCGCTCCGTCAAAGGGCAACTCAAACCCTTACTGGGGCACCGATTTCCACTTTGAGCTCTTCCCAGAGTTTCACGACATTTCCGTTGTCGTGTGGGACGCCCGGCGCAAAGCAGACATTCCCACTGGCCAAGTGTCGATTCCAAAGGCCGTGCTGCAGGCGCGCACAGGCCATGTGCCTGTCGAGCAGTGGTACAAGCTCAAACCCGCGACCGACGAGGACCGCTTGCTTGGAGACATTCATCTGCAAATTGTGTTTGTTCCTGCGGCCAGTAGCGGCGGCGACCAGGCCACTGCCGACGATGCCTCCGCGGGTGTTTTGCGCGTCAAGGTGCTCGAAGCGCGCGATCTCTTTTACGGCGGCCGAGGCAACAGCGGGACAATGAAGCGCAAAATCACCGACATCAACCCCGTCGTGTCTGTCGCCCTGATTTCCCCAGTGCCAGGCGCCAGTCCGGTCGAGCACCGAACCCACCAGTTTAAGGCCAACGACGCTCCGACGTTTGACGAGCTGTTTGAAATTCCCGTGCGCAATGCCGACCTGCTCTCGTCCCTCCATGTCACTGTTTTGACCACTCCGAGCGGTAAAAGCAATCACGGCACGATAGGCCCCGGCGGGACAGTCTCGTCGCTGTCTGCAGTGATTAGCCGCGGCGAAGCTGCGATGGGGCGCATTGTTTTGCCGCTGGCCTCGCTTGAGCGAGGTACAGTGTACGACCACTGGTACGCCCTCTACCCAGCCATCGACGCTGGCAATGGCTCGACACCTCCGCACACACCAGGTCTATCGCCCAGTCCAGCGACGTCGCCTCTCGCTCCGAGCTACCCTACTCCAGGCGAAACCTCTTCTGGAAGTGGCCCCACCCGAAGCAACGGGTCACCGGCCCCGCCTGGCCTGGACGAAGGACCCATGATTCGGCTGCGACTTTCCTACATTGAAGAAGGCGTGCTGCCCGTGAGCGAGTATTCCGAGTTTGTCGACTTTTTCCTCAACAATCGGCGGCAGCTTGTTTTGGCGCTTGATGGTGTGACCAGAGACCGTTCGGAGACTGGCCAGCGTATTCTCGATCTCATTGGCACCCGGCGGTTGACACGAAGCTTTCTGAAGGAAATGATGGAGGTGCAATTTCGCTCTGCCATCGGCACCACGTCCTCGATTGTCCAGAACGCCTCTCTCGCCACCAAGGTGATTGAACTGCACATTCGAAACATTGCCTTGCCCTACGTTCGTGCCGTTCTCAAAGAGCCGCTGGATGAGATGATTCTCGAAGACAAGTACTGCGAAGTCAACCCGTTCTTTGTCGACAAGACCACCAATGTGAAGAAAAACCTCCAACTGCTCGCAGAGTACGCAACGCGCGTGATGAATGCCATCATGTCTTCCGGAAAGCAGTTCCCGACACCTCTACGCCAAGTTTGTGCCGATCTGCGGCATTGTGCGGCCAAGTGCTTCCCTAGCGATCCCAACGTGCGGTATTCTGCCGTCAGTGCCTTTATTTTTACGCGATTGTTGTGTCCTGGTGAGTGTGTTTTTTTTTTATTTTGATTTCTTTGTTGCCTCTTCTTTTTTTTTTTTTCTTTTTTTTTAAGTGTGCTTGTTCGTGAATGTCCCTCTGCTCACTTTGGCTCGTTCATTCCACTTTTTGGCAGCAATGATGGGACCCAAGGCATTCCACATGTGCGCAGACTTCCCCAACGAGCGTGTTGCTCGAACACTCACGCTTGTGGCCAAGACGGTGCAAATGTTGGGCTCGCTCACCGAGTACACTGATAAGGAAAGGTACCTGCTGCCATTAAATCGCGTTATCGAGGATAACACCAGCAGCCTGAAAGCCTTTCTCGACATGGTCGCTGTTGAGCCGCGCAGCCCGTCGGCCACGACCACCGAAGAGTTTTCCGTGTCCCCTTCCTCTGGGAGCGCAAGCCTGTCGGCCGCGACTGGCTACAGCTTGAGCGTCGGTGCTTCTCTCGGCGTCTCGACGCCAGTCTTGTCTGCTGACCAGGAGGTTGCCAAAGCTGCGGCGGCTCTGTTCCGACATCTCTGGTCGCTGCGCGAGGCCATCGAGGAGATGAACGACCGGCGGCAGGTACGAGGATTGTTGTTTGTATTTTTTGTACTTTTATGCACTTGCCGATGGAGAATGCGGTCACTCAATTCTTTCTATCGCACCAACTTGACATGCCTCTGTTCATCTATTGTGGCAGGACGATCCCGCGTTCGACACTTCGCGGCAGCTTTTGCAAATCCTGGACAAGCTGTATGCGACCCACGTTGCCAACCACGCCATGGTCCGACCGCTTGCTATTGCAGGCAACATTGACTTGCGGCATGTGCAGCTCCCGTCTGCGCTATTGGACGCGGCAAAAGAGCACTCGGTCACGGTTGCCAAGGCGCGAAAACGCACCATTTCCAACAACACTTCCGAAATCCATCCGCTGGTGTTTGGAGGGGCGCAAAGCAATGGCTCTTCGGCCACCAACCACGAATCGGACGCATCCGATGTCGAGCGCACCTCGGCCGACCTGCTTGAGCATTTGACATCCACCATCGCTCAACGCATCGCGGCGCTGCTTGCCGCTGCCAATGCCGGCAACAAGGCGCAGTTTGTGAATATCGCCAGCGACGCAGAAGTCGGAGTGCTCGCCCTGCTCGCTGCGCTGACACCGCGACCAGGCACCAAAGAGACGTCGACCTCCTCGACCCAACTCGCTGCCTTTAACGCCGCTCGCGGCACGCTGTTGCAGCATGTCCAGGCGCTTCTTGATCAGGCACGCACGGCCTCGGCTGAAGCCAAGGACGCACCCAGTGACGAGGCCGCTCTCAAGCTCATGATGGCACACGCTCAGAACGTGCTCTCATCGACGCGTGAAACCGTGCTGACGCTGATTGCCGTGCCCAAGTCGAGATCTCCGTCACGCGCGCGCGCAAGCGCCGCAAACGCTGCCATGCCCGTGTCGGTTGCCATTGCGGCCAGCGCATCGAGGCCGCACGGTAGCGTTGCAAACTCGTCATCACGCTCTCCAGCCCCAGTGGCCGAGTTGTTTGATGGCGCCTCGAGCGCATCCTCTCCTGTCGGCGCGGCATCTGCGCCAACCGAGACGAGCACATCCTATGCCAGGCAGCTCGACGATATTTGCCAGGAAGTGGAACCACCGACAGGCGAGGTCACGCTCGTGTTCACTGACATTCAAAATTCCACCGCCATCTGGGAGTCGGACGCCTCTGCGATGCGAACGGCCATCAAGGTTCACAACAACATTATGCGGCGGTGTCTGCGCAGGCACAAGGGATACGAGGTCAAAACCGAGGGCGATGCGTTCATGGTTGCGTTCCAAGACCCAGTGGATGCCGCTGCTTGGTGCATGGCGGCCCAGCTGGAGCTGATGGATGCTGAATGGCCACAGGTATGTGGGGCTTGACATCCCAGAGTTGGCTTTTTTGTCGAGGTGTTTGTTTCTGATTGATTGTTTTTTTTTTGCAAACTCTCATTTCTCCTCTTCTTCTTTCAGGTGACTTTGTCGTTTGCCGGGTGTGGCGAGCAACGCACTGCCAACGGCCAACTCGTATATCGAGGTCTTCGAGTGCGCATGGGAATCCACACGGGTGATGTTGGATTTGAGCTGGACGACATCACTGATCGGTACCTTTTGTTTTTTTCGTTTTTGTTTTGCTGCTCCTTTCACACTCAGTGACTAACTGCGCTTGCATTTGGTGGGGGGATTTATTCGTTGTTGCTTTTCGCTATTCCATTGCTTGGCCAGAATGGACTACTACGGTCCGAACGTCCGCCGAGCAAATCGGGTTTCTTCACTCGCGAGCGGAGGCCAAATTGTCGTGTCTGGCGCAGCGTGGGCCCAGCTGCAGCCAAAGTTGCGCACAGAAACACTTGCACCCTTCCACGCTGCCGGAAAGCCCCTGGGCGAGTTCAAACTCAAGGACTTGGAGATTCAAGAAACGCTCGTTCAGCTGCTTCCTGGAACCCTGAGCGAGCGAGCCTTCCCGCCGCCCGGAACTGCCGCCGCTTCACCCTCTGCCACACCTGGCGCTGGCGTGCACTCAGGGGTGGATGCCCTGCAAGTGCGAGAGAGCGCAGGACACGGCGCTCCGCGGCGCAACTCAAAGTACTACGAAATGCTTCAAAAGATCTCGCCCGAGGTCTCCCCGCCCACCGGCACCGTCACTATCGTGTTTACGCACGTGGCACATGTGACGGAACTCTGGGAGGCCAACCACACGGCCATGTACAACGCCACCAAAATCCACAACGACCTGGTGCGCACGTCGCTGCGTTTCCAGCACGGGTATGAAGTGCGAACGGAAGGCGCCTCCTTCCTCGGTGTCTTCCAGAACGTTGTCGATGCTGTGCAGTGGTGCGCCATCCTGCAAATGAAGCTGGTCGCTGCCACTTGGCCGAGCGACATTCTCGACATGGAGCACTGCAAGCAGGTGCGTTCGTCCAGCGGTCGGCTGCTCTTCAGTGGCCTTCGCGTGGGCATCGGCATGCACACTGGCGAAGTCGGCTGCGAGCTGGACAATGTCACGGAGCGCATGGAGTACTTTGGGCCTGCCGTGAGTCGCGCAACGCTGCTCGGCAATATGGCAGACGGTGGTCAAATCATTGCCAGCGAAGGCACCATCAAGGCCCTTCAAGCGTGCGGTAGCGATATCACCGAGCAGCTCGAGGTGCGGTTCACCTTTGCTGGCGAAGTCGTTTTCAAGGGCCTTGGTTCCGAACGGCTGACCGAGGTATGTTTTGTTTGCTTTTGTGAGGAAGGCAGACAGGACGTGTGATTGAAGTTGCTGAAAGGCACCAGAGCAGAGCGTGCTGGTAGAAAGCTTCGTCGTGGAGGGTTGAGAAGGAGGATAGCCCGCGACCTTTGTCTCAATTTTGCGCTTTTTTTTTTTCTCTGCAAATTTGCCAAAACGTTAGATCTGCCCGAACTTGCTCAGCGGACGCCAGTTTGTTCTGCAGCCAGGAACTAGCACATTGGTCGCAGAGCGGTCGTCGTCGGGAAACTTTGACGACGTGCTGCGCGCCATCAAAAACTTTGATGCAAAGTCGTCGCGAACACCACGACACTCCTCGTCGTCCGCAACTGCCCTCAAGCCAGCCTCTTCCTCCCTTTCCGTCACGTTTGGCACTGGTTATGCCACGCTGTCATCGTCCATCCCATCTCTCGCTGCTGGCAACAGCGGCGCCATGTCCTTTGTCTGCCATGACTGCAACGGCGCGATTGGGACTGGCACCGAGTGGATTTCTGCCATCGGTCGTGTCTACCACAAGGAGCACTTTGTTTGCCACCAGTGCAAGCAGCCGTTCGGGTCGGGTCGGTTCCTCGACAAGGAAGGTCGGTTGTATTGCGAACACGACTACGAGGCTCTATTTGGCCGCGTGTGTGCTGGCTGCCACGTTGCCATCGCCTCTGGTGAGAATGCCATCAATGCTCTCGGTCGTTCCTGGCACGCTGATCATTTCAGGTATGTGGATGGTATTTCGGGTTTCGGAATTCGAGATTGAGTGGTTTTCGTTGTGCTTATGAAAGTGACTTGGTCGAATCTCTCTGTCCTTTCCCCACCCCCAGGTGCACGCATTGCTCTGAGAAACTCGAATCCAAGTTTGTCGTCCTGGACAATTTGCCGTATCACAAGCATTGCGCTGAAAGCGGGCCAGCGAACGCGTGCTCTGGCTGCGGCAAGCCAATTGATGGCACGTACACGAACGCTGATGGCCAAAAGTGGCATAACGAGTGCTTGAAGTGTCGGGTAAGGCTTTGCTCTCGTTCTTTTCGAATTTGGATTGGCGCAAGCATTTTGGCTCTGTGTCTCACCCTAACCCTTCCCCCCTCCCCAACTCTCTCCTCTCAGCACTGCTCAACTCCTGCTACTGCCACGGACATGTTCATCCAGAACGGAAAGCCCATCTGCGGCAAGTGCCAAGCAAAGCCATAAAACAGAATGCAACAGATTTGCTTGATGCAGCGGTGCCTTTGACTCCTCCCTCGCTATCTCTCTCTCAATGTTGGTCTGCTGTCCCATCCCTTATTCAATATATTCCATGTACATTGCTTCTCCACCGCAACATGTTCTCAGTCTCTGTTTTTTTTGCTCTCAGTTTTCGCCAAAATGGACATCCCGCACCTCGCGCGCAAGCAGTCGTCGCAGTTGCTCTCGACCTCGCCCAACCTGCTCTCTGTGGACGGCCAGAAGATGTCTGCATCGGCTGCGCAACTCCCCGGCAGCGCCGTGTCGTCTTCAGCTAGCTCAACTGGCTCACTGGCTCACTCGACTGGCTCGAGCGCGTCGTCCGCTGTCTCTGCCTCCGTCGCTGCGCTTCCAGTCACCTGCGAGGAGGAAGGCGACGTTTCATGCACTTCCAAGGTCTCGCGCAGTGCGTCCGGATCGAGTGACGCTGGCGCCCAGCACGCGTCCACCAAGCGCCGCACCATCTTCACGCATGGTCAGTCACCACAAGGCCTCCAAAGCCATCCCAAACACACGCACAACACAACAACAAACACCCCCAAGCAAGCAAAGCTGAGCAAACAATCAAGACGAGCTTGGTTGTTTCTCAATCCATGGCTTGGCTTTGGCTTGAGACGGGTTTTCACGCGGTGTTGCCAACAAGCCACAAGAACGGAGCATTACAACACCCCAATGCTCGTCACTCAGTGTGCAGTTGTTGTATGTGCATGTTCGAAAATGTGTCTCACTCGATGGCGCTGCTGGAAAAAAAAAATTGTCTGGGTTTTGGGATGTAGGTCGTCCGCCGTGGTACAATGTGGATGGTCAGCTCAAGGAAGCGTTTGTCATTGGCATTGCGGGCGGCAGGTACGCAGCAGCACTGGATGGATCATCCTTCGAGTGACATTGAGTATTGATTGGTGTCTAACTGCTGAAGGATGATTCACTGGACTTTTGTTTTGGGTTTGTGCTTTGCAGTGCCTCCGGAAAGACCACTGTTGCGCAGATGATTATCAAAGAGCTCGGAGTGCCGTGGGTGGTGCTTCTCTCCATGGATAGCTTTTACAAGGCATGTCTGCTGGTCATTCCTGTTGCCTTGTGAAGGAGCTCCTCTTTCTGCGACCGTGATACTCGTTTGAATTCTCACCTTTTTTGGTTGTCTCGTTTTGGGTTGGCAGGCCTTGACTCCTGCTGAAATCGAACGCGCCCATCAATGCGAGTACAACTTTGATCATCCGAACGCCTTTGATGTCGATCTGCTGGTCACGACTCTCAAAAAGCTCAAGGAGGGCAAGGTATGTTGTGATTTTGGGTTCGCAAGATCGGTGATCCCTTCAACTGACATTCAACCATAAAACCCGTCTTGACAGAATGTGGACATCCCAGTCTACGACTTCAACACGCACAGTCGTTTGCCAAACACGCACACCATGTATGGCGCAAACGTTATTGTCTTTGAAGGCATTCTGGTACGTTCCTAGTTCTTTGATTTGTCCTTTTTGTTGTCGTTGCTGTTGACTCAATCGCCTTGTTCTCGAAATCATACATGTTAGGCCTTTTGCCGAAAGGATTTGCGAGATCTCATGGACATGAAGGTACGATTTGGCTTTTTGGAAGACTCTCTGCAATGACACTCCCCTCATTGTTGCTTATTTTTGCTTTTCTCTACCCACCCAGGTCTTTGTTGACACCGACTCGGACATCCGCTTGGCTCGACGACTCAAGCGCGATATTCTGGAGCGTGGTCGCGATCTCGCTGGCGTCATCAAGCAGTACAACAAGTTTGTCAAGCCGGCCATGGATGAGTTCATCGCTCCGTCGATGAACCACGCCGATGTTGTTGTGCCTCGCGGCTCAGACAACCATGTTGCCATTAATTTGATTATTGATCACGTGCGCATGCAACTCAACGAGCGTGGTTTTCTCTTCCGCGAGAAGATCGCCACGGCTCGCAAGGACGGCCCCATGCCCGACACGCTGCACGTCTTGCCTCGAGGCAGTCAGGTAAGGGGTGTCTTTTGGACTAAGTTGCCACGTGGAAGCTGCTGTCGAGTCGCTTACGTTTGAATTTTTTTCTCGAAACCGTGTCTCCACCAACTCCCTCCTGCTCCCTCCTACTCTAGGTTCGCGCCATGCACACAATCATTCGCAACCGGGACACGCCACGCGATGAGTTTATCTTCTATTCGCAACGGCTGATGCGTCTGCTGGTCGAGTACGCCTTGAGCTTTTTGCCCTTCCAGGAGACGATCGTGACCACGCCCTCGAATGCCCTTTTCCAGGGACAGCGGTAGGGAATTGATTTATTTTGTAGCTCGATTCTGGTGAGCCATGTTGCTCATTTGGCCTCTTTGTTTCTCCCTGCTTGTTACTCGTGCCTTTTGGTTTCAGCTTCAACGGTACCCTGATTGGAGTCTCGATTGTGCGCGCTGGTGTCACAATGGAGGGCTCGCTCCGAGATGTCTGCAAGGACATTCGTCTTGGCAAGATTCTCATCCAAACCGACGAAGAGACTGGCGAGCCCCAGGTGAGGGGCTAGTGGTTGCGCGAGTGCGTTTTTGCGAGTCTGGTATGCATTCGTCTCACAAATGTATTCCCCTCTCGTTGGACAGCTGCACTACTGCAAGTTGCCAAAGCGCCTGGCCGGTGCCCACATTTTGCTCGTGGATGCTACCATTGCCACAGGTGCTGCAGCCATGATGGCCATCCGAGTCCTGCTCGATCACGACATTCCAGAAGAGAACATCATGTTCCTCTCCCTCATTGCCGCGCCGTCAGGCATCCACAACCTCGCCTACGCCTTCCCCAAGGTCAAGATTATCACTACTGAGGTTGATCGCGAAGTCAACGAGCAATTCCACATTATTCCGGGCATTGGTGAGTCAGAACCATGAATGAATGAATGAATGAATGAATGAATGAATGAGTTGAATGAATGGCCCTTCATCGCGTTGTTTGCTTATTTTGATGTTGCAATCGTTCCAACGCTGTAGGCAACTTTGGTGATCGCTACTTTGGAACGTCTACCTAAACGTCGTTCATCCCCACCAATTCAACTTTCGTGTGCGTGTTGACGTAGTAAACTTTACTTGTTTCTCTTGCCCTGCAATAGTCCATCCTCTTTACTTTTTTTTACCTCATCCATTGGTCTTTGTCTTTTCAAGTGCTTTGGTCAGTCATTGTTTCCCTATCGGTTGCCATTGACAATTTCATAGCCGCCACATTGCACTCCGACTTTCACTCCAACCGACACCCATCCCGTCCTGTCTCCTCCTCTACATCCACACCGCGCCCCCCCCCCTCCCCACCTCCCCAAATCCATGTCGAGCAGCACTCACGCCGGGACTGGGACTCCGCCGCCTGCCCCGCCAACGCCGTCGCATGCGGTGAATACGCCTGATGACACGCTCGTCCAGATGCACAAAATCCTCGTCCCTTCGCAGACCAATGCGTTCTCCATCTCGCTGCTCGGAGGCGAGCTGCTCAAGTGGATGGACACGTGCGCCTGTCTCGCGTGTAAGTCCAGCGAAACGAACAACAAGCAACGAAACAAAGCGAAACAAAGCGAAACAAAAGCGAAAACGTTACGTTACGAAAATTTGGGTCAAATTTTGAGAGATAAATTTTGCGGGTTTTTTATGATTCAAAAACGCTGCCTTTGTTGTTTTTTGCTCGAGCAGCCGAACGCCATTCAAAGCATCCTTCCGTCACAGCAAGCATGGACGATCTGCAGTTCCGTGAGCGTGTCAGGCAAGTCGTCCTCGTTCCTTGTCGATTCTGTTGTTTTGTTTTTTTTATCAATTTGGGTCACTCACGTTTGGTTTTGTTGTTTTGGTTTTTGGTTGTGGTTTTGTTGGTTTTGTTTTGTGTGCGTTCTTCTCGTTTGTGAAAATTCAACGCAGAGCTGGTCAACTCGTGCGCATTAGTGCCAAAGTCACACGCGCGTTCAATACAAGCATGGAAGTCGCGGTCAAGGTCTTCTTGGAAGATCCGCTCAATTCCGGCAGCGTTGCCATGTGCGAAGCATACTTTACGTTCGTCTCGCTGGACAGCCAAGGGCAGAAGGTGGCAATTCCAGCACTCGTCCCCGTGTCCGAACAGGATAAAGATCAGCACAGTCTTGCCTTTGAGCGTCGTCAAATCCGGTAAGGTTTCGTTTGCCAATTTCTTGTCCGCTTTTTTTAAAAAATTATTCGTCGCGCTGACGGATGTCCACCATTTTGAACACCACCCCCATGCTTTAGTCTCGATCGAAAGACGTCGATTGAGAAGGTGGCAGAAATTCTCCAAAACCAGGCAGCTCGCCGCTCTTCCATCGACATTGCTCCGGAAAATCTGTCGTCGTCGCGAACTCTGCTCGATGGCAGCCGTACCGTAGTTCCCGCAGGTCTAACCATGGTGGAAAGCTGGTACGTGTGTGGATTGTTGGTTCTCCCATTGAAGAACAGCCCTGTCTCACCCGCTGCGTCGGTTTTTTTTTTCTTTGGTTGATATGCGTGGGATTTGCTGTTGCGAAACACCACTTCAACAGGGAGCTTGTGTTGCCTCAGCATGCCAATCACCACAACACGGCTTTCGGTGGTCAGATCATGGAGTGGATGGAAATGAACGCTACTGTCTCTGCAAGGTAGGAGTCGGTTTTTGGTTGTTTTTGTGAGGTTTCAGATCTTTCTTTTTCCGCTGCGCTCAATGCTTTGGGTGTGGCAGCCGACTGGCCAAGTCCTACCCGCTGCTGGCAAGCATTGACGACATTCATTTCCTCGGACCCATCAAAGTGGGCGAGCGTATCATCATTCGCGCTCAGGTGAACAATTCGTTCACGACCAGGTGCGTACTCGACTCTTGCGGCGGGATTGGGGAGTTGTTTGATTGCCGGGTTTTGCGCAATTTAGCTGAATCCGCTTGTTTTGTTGTGTTTGCTTGAACGTCAGTATGGAGGTCGGGGTGCGCGTCGATGCAGTGAGCATTCACGATCCTCAGCCGCGCCTTGTCAACACGGCCTACTTTACTTTTGTGGCGATTGATGGCGATGGAAAGCGAGTCAAGCTGCCTCCGTTGTCGGTTGCAAACGCGGACGAGCGTCTCCGGCACGATGAGGCCATTGCGCGTCGCCAAGTCCGTTTGGATCGCAAGAAAATCCGCAGTGAAAAGGCAGAGCTCGCTGTCCATTGCACGGAGGTATGGAAAGAGAGAGAAATTGGCTTTTGTGTTGCTACTGTGGTTTGTGCGTTGATGACTCTTGTTCTGGAATTGGTTTGCGCTCACCCGTTGCTGCTTTTTTTTTTTTTTTTTTCACTCTCCCAGGACAATCTCAAGGAATTGTGCCTGTCGAACGTGTCCAATCTCACGATTCTGAAATCAACCCGCGACTGGGATGTTCTTTCGGAGCGCGACGGCATTCAGTTCATGACCAAAGACGTGGGCAACACGCTGGTCGTGCGCGTAGAGTGTTTTGTCTCGGCCAGCGCCGGCGAAGTCTACCAACTGCTCGAAGACATGTCGCTCCGCTCAGAGTGGGACAAGTTGTTTGTCAGCTACGAGTAAGGCTTTTTGACTGCCGGTTGGAGTTGTAGCGGTGCTTGTTTTGTGTTGTTTTAATTTCGCTAACTTTGGGCTTTGGCTTGGGCTTCTTTTTTTTTCTGGTGACTTTAGCACTCTTCGCAAGATTGACTCTGACAATGACATTTTTCACATCAAAATGCGCTCGCCGACAAGCCTGGTCGCGGGTGCGGCTCAACAGCCTCCGCAGGATTTCGTGTTGCTGACCTCGCGACGTCGTCCGACCGACTTTTCCAAGCACTATGTCATTGCCCATCGCTCGGTCATTCAGGAGAATATGCCTTCAGTCCAAGGATATTCCCGTGGTGAAGTTGGCAGGTACAGATGTTTTGTTTGTTTTGGATTTCTCTGGCTGATGTTGGAACGGCGATTCGTGCCACACAAGCTCTTCATCTCACTCGTTTGCACTTGTATGTTTGCCCACTTGTGCCTCCGTGCAGCTCTGGCTTTATCATCACGCCAACGGGCTCCAAAGGATCGGACAAGACCCACATTGTGTACTTGAACCAATTTGGTTCGAGTGTTCTCAGCTACATGTCTGGCGACATGATTGGCGTGTCCAACATGCTCCACAACTCGCTCGTGCGCCTTCGTGAATTTGTTTGTAAGAGTCACGATGAATGCAGAAATGCGTTGGTTTTTTGCTCTTTGTGTTGTTGTTTTTTATTCTTTTTTCTTATGCTTGTCCTCATTTTGTCCGATGCAGCCAACAGCAACTCTGTCAAACACCTGCAGGAGACCGTCCTGAACCGCATGATTGAGCAAGAGCAGCACAATGTGGACTCGTTGTCTGAGCAGTGCGATCGCTTGTTCCAGCCTCCTGCCACACTGACCGCGGTAAGGGCATCTACTCCTCAACATGGCTTTTTCGCACTAGTACTCATTCCTTTTGCTTGTATCCGATACAGGACTTGGTGGCCGCACAAGCCCGCTTGGTCGAGCTCAAGAAGCAACGAACGGCCATCATGCAAATCCGTCGCGTGTAACGTGCACAAGTGTTTGGTTGCAAGTGTGTTTGTCTGGACGTCAATCAACAAAGAACTCTGCAACTTTGAAACGCTTGAAGAGAGTCAATTTGGGATGTAACTTGATTTTGCATTATCGAACAGCATGTCAACCAAACAAAATGAAGCACATCAAAGAGACACACGCACACACGCACACACGCACACACACGAAATCCAAAAACAACAGCAAAACAACAAAACAACAAACAGACATCTGCGCAGTCAACAACCCGCGATTCAGGCGAGATTGGCGGCAACGGCGGTGGCAGAGATGAGAAGGTTCTTGAGGTAGGCGACCTCGGCCTCGAGACTGCCGACACGGTCGCGCAGAGAAGCATTCTCGCCGCTGAGACGCTGGCACTCTTCCTCGGTGGCGACGACAGCCATGCGCTTGCGGGCGCGGCACTTCTTGACCGCGTCATTGTTCTTCTTGCGCTTGTCCAGGTAGTCGGCGAGCGTTTCGCCGGCCTCGAGCTGGCGGTCGGTGGAGAGGTGCACGGCGGGCGATGCCACAGGCGACACGCGCGGAGAGCCGGACAGCGACTGCGACGCGCCAGACGAGCGAGGATCGCGGAGGGCTTCCTCGGCACGACGCTTGCGCGGAGAGACGGACTCGTCAATGAACGACATGTTGTTCTTGGTGTTGGTGTGATGGGTGGGAGCACGGCCAGAACGCTTCTTGACGTCGGCGTTCGAGTGGAGCGAAAAGTCAAAAGTCTGGCTCAGCCAAGCGGGCTCGCTGGCAAACGAGGCGCGGTCTGCGGCGTCACTAACCGCGGAATCACTAACGGACGAGGCGTCCGAGGCGCAAGGCGACTGCTTGCAAACACGCGCAAGGCCTTCAGAAGCTGCTGCAGCCTCGAAAGCGAGGAGTGCGGCATCGAATTCGAGCATATCGCTCGAGGGAAAGTCGTTGAGGTCGCCGCGGAATTGCGGGACAAATGAGGGTTCAAGCATGAGCATCATGGCAGAAGTATCGTCGGCGATGGCAGAGATCGGGGCGGTACAAGGGAAGTTGAGGATTTGCGAAGCAAAGCTGGGCTCAATGGTCATTCAAAAACTTGAACGGGAACTTGACAAGGAAGGGGGAGAAGAGGTGAAGCGGGAGACGACGCTTGACAGAAGAAAAAGAAAAAGAAAAAAAAAAAAAAAGAACGGAGCGATCTCGAAACTTGAGACTTGGGGAAGAAGAGGGGCGCTTGAAGAGCAGAAGAAACCAAATAAACACGCGAGGTAACAAGCGCTTTTTTGGCAGGAGGGAGGAGAGGTAACTGTTCTCCGAGGTAGTGCCAAAAAAAAAAAAAAAGACGACGAAAAAAAAAAAAAAGAAAAACGCTGACCGGATCTAGTGTAAAAGTCTAGTCCTCAGGATGGGGTCGCAAGATATCGAAGAGTTATGTACGGGTGCGGCAAAAGTTTGCGGTGCTTTTGCGCAACTAGAAAAAATAAGGGGGGGGACGAAAAAAAAAAAGAAAAAAAAAAAGAAGAAAAACGCGGAAATAAGAGCACGAAGTCGCAACAAATAACGGCAGCAGCAGCAGCAGTTCAAGTCTCAGAGGAAGATTAGACGGTCAAGCACAATGTCAAAACCGAATCAAAAAGAAAGAAAATAGGCACAGGGGAGAAAAACGGAAAAGAAAAGGGAAAAAAAAAATTGAGAACTTGAAGAAAAAAAAGGTTGGTCACTGCTGCTTAAAGCAAATGTCAGGTTGCGAGTCGTGGAGGGGGAGAGTAAGAGGAAGATTCTGAATCGTCACCAACGGTGTCACTGAACATGCTGCGGTAAAACGGCTTGCTCAGAAAAGGGGGCTTGCGGGAAAAGGAAGGCTGGGAAAATTGGACAAACGACGCAGGTTCAAGGACGTAGGTTTCTTGGACGTGCGCGATCTTGTACAATCAGAAGAACTTGAAAAAAACGGGGGCGATTTTGATCCACTCGAAACAAATTAGTTGGGAGATCAAAGTCGTGCTTTTTGGCGCAGAGTAGGGGGCTTTTTCTCAGCAGGTAGTTTTGCGGCAACTACGGAAGGAGGTCTACAACAACGACCGGATCAAGTGAGTGGATGTTCAGGAAAACTCGTCAATCATCAATAAATTAGAACATATTCGTCACCAAATCAATCGAGAGTAAAGGATGACTGCAGCTCTTCCAGAAAAGGGCGGATCACAAATGTACTACGTCAGAAGCGGAAAATCGAAAAAAAAAAAAAACAATCCAAATAAAAAAGCTGGCTGAGAACACCTTCCATTCGATGCTCGAGAGCTCCAAGTGCCGCCGCCGACACCGCCGCGCGCTCGCTCCCAACCCCATAATTCAAGTGAGCTGAAGGTGCTCGCGGCTGGCGTGGTGGCGATGAGCTCTGCGTTTTCGTCGGCATCTCATGACATCATCACTGCTGGCATTGCGTCTTCGGTTTTTTTCCGTTCACTTTGTGCTTTCCCCCTGTCTCCTCCTTGCCCATTCTCCCTTCCGGTTTTTACAAAGTCGAATGCTCTGTCGCTCATTCAAGCTGCACCACGCGTCAGACGCAGCCCTGCGAGTTTACAACAAAAGCGTGGACGCCACAAATGGCGCTTTTTCCGCCATACACGCCGATCGCCTTCCACCGCCTTCGTGCCACGCCACGCACGCGTATTTGACCCTTCACTTTGTGAGTTTGTCTTGCTTTTTTCACTTCGCTCACAGCAGCAACGACGGAAAGCAAGCAAACAAAACCAAAAAACCAACAGCAAAAGAATTAAAAATAAAAATAAAAGCCGCTTACTTTATTGCAACGGAAAAAAGAAGAAAAGTGTGCATTGCGCAATGTTTGTTCCAAAAAGGGTTGAATTTCCAACTCGACAAAAAAGCCAACAAAACGACAAAAACCACATCAAAATCAAAATCAAAATCAAAAGTCAAAAGTCAACAAGTCTCATCATCAACTCCGCTGTGACAGAAGAAGCTCCAGTTGGATTGGTTGTGGAAAGCGGTTGTGAAAGCTCAAAGTTTCGACCGATTCTCATTTCAACGCGACAACACCATCCTCGAATGCGCTCTCTCAATCTCGCATGATCCGTGTCAGCACTGGGACGGATGGAAGACGTTTGCTGTCCAAACAGTCTGTATTTCTCAGAATCTCGTTCTTAGCCCAATCACACGTCACGCCCTTTTCGCCCAATTGTTGTCTGAGCCATTTGTTCTCTTTCTCTTTACTTTCGCCTGTGCTGCACCCCCACGACCACGCCATAACTACAGGAAATGGGCAACGTGCTCTGCTGCTGCTTTGACGGCGGCGACGAAGAGAGCGACCCGCTCCTCAAAGGATCATCGCAATCGGGTCAGAAATCCGTAGCCTCGCGGAGACGCGATGGGACGCTGTCGCCCGACCCGCGGCCGACGAGTCCAGGGACATTGGCGCAGTCCCGCATCGACAGGGACGACGCGGACGACCAGCAACACCAGGACGACGGCGCAGAGTACACTGAGAAGCGCCTGATTGAGCGCGCCAAAGTAAGGCCGGGCCGATCCGCACTCCGCACACGCTTGGTGCTGCCCAAGCCACTGTCATGCAAGCGGCAGATTAGTTGGTTGACAATGCTCATTGAGGAAGGATGGAACTGGGAGTTGGTGTGCCGCCCCCCGTGTGACCAAGGAAACCTCTCGTGATGGCTGTCCAATTGGTCGAATCTTACGTGCTTTCTCATGCTCATCATCATCTCTCAGACCAGAATGTTGCTGAATAAGAACGCTCACCTGTGTATGTGATGCTTGAATATGTTTTTTTGTTTCCTTCTACTTTTGCCGCTTTGCAGCGCGAACAACGCACGAACGCCGTGCTGCAGGCCAAGCAACACCAGCGAGCAGATCGCGCAGCTGCATTGGCGGAGGAGCGCAATAGGAAGCTCGAGCAGCGCGCCCGACGTCAGGACGACGTCCAGCGTGACAAGGACGAGCGGCGAAAGCGCCTGGGCCTGGCTCCGAGCGGATTTGCGGCAGACAATGTCTCCATCCATTCGGAAGACAGCGTTCAATCGTTCTCCTCGACCCGCACGACCAAGAGCACCTCGACGTCAATGTCTAGAGCGAGCCAGCGATCGAATGCATCGACTTCGGCGCTGCCGGGATCAACACGCATCTCCCCAAGCAACTCGTTGCTCGACATGGAGAGCGCGATTCCCGATGGCATGTCATCCGCCGCTGCTGGCGTACAAAGTGCAACACCAGTGGCTGGAGGAGCTCCTGTTGAAGCTGCTGATCCAGACGCGCCGGAAGTGCTGACCATTGATGCTGGCATCATCCTAGACCAGGGAGATGCACAAGCAACTGACTCGAAAGCCGCCACGGAGACTGACGCTACGGAAGAAGCGGCCTTGCAGCACGATTCAACTCTGACAGTGGATGAGCAATTGGAGGAATTGCAATCGACGTTGGTCGATCCCGCACAGGAAGTGACGCTGGCCGAGCTCGCTCCTGCCCCGCACATGTTGGATCTTGCGGGTGAGAGTGCTGCAGTGGACGATGAAGCGCGTGGCGACTCGGCGGCAACGACCGAAGAAACAGTGGCTGAATTGCAGTCTTCGCTGGTCGATCCTGCCCTGGAGGTCACCCTTAGCGAGCTGGGACATGCATCGGAAGAATCGACTCTTGCACCTGTCGACAGTTCGGCGGAGCAGGAGCCGACAGCGGCAGAGGAAGAGTCGTCCGAGGCTGCTGAACCTCTCTCCAATTAGGGCAATCTGCGTCGGTCGACCCCCGCATTGAATGCCACCCTTTGTCGGCTGAACAAGATGCACATAACCACGACGAAGGTGCATCCTGATGCTACGAGCTGGCTGATTCATCTGCGATTTCGTTGCCCCAATTTGATCAACTGAGTCATTTCGTGCTAAACAAAAATAACAAATCATCGATGCTTTTTTTTTTCCGCTTGATCTGTTGGTTCGACCCCCAATCTCGATCCTTCGCTGGTGTGTGTGAAGCAACGTTGTTTTTTGCTCACTTTCAACCGCGTCTCACACTCTCTTTCGCTCTGCACTGAGCTGTTCCATTTTCGTTGATAACGGCAGTCTTTTTTTTTTTTTTTTTTCCTTTTTTTTTTCGGTGCTGACTTTGCAAATCGATCAATCATCCGCTGCACACAACCCACTCCCATGCAAGCCTTTGAGGATATGGTTGCCAAAGAGCGAGGCCTGCTCGCCACAATGCGACTCGAGATAGAAAGGTGCTTCACAGGACAACGACTCGTTTGTTTCACTTGTTATTTGTTTTGTGTCTTTATTTTTTATTTTTTATTTTTTATTTGTTTTTTTCGGTTGCGAAGTGAGATTGCAAAACCACACTTCTCCAAATCGTTCGTCCCACACCCCACCCAACCCCGCCTTCGACCCTCGCATTCACAAAACCCTCGCTCCTTGTGGGGATCGTAGAGTTTTGGGCGACCTCGTCAGCCTTGGACGATGAGTGACTCGGATTGTGCGGTTGGCTGGTTATTGATTTATTATTTTGATTTTTTTTTTTTTTTGGCTAATCTCCTTGCACTGATTCATCGGGTGAGACTTCCACGCGTTCGGGCGTTAGGATGTGTGACGGGGGGCGGGGCGGGTGTGGTGAACAATCACGCTCTTTCTCTCGCTCTGGCTTCCTTGGCCGCCCTCTGGTTGCTTGGGGGCAAGTACTCGAGGGACGTAAAATAAAAAAATTGGAAGACGAAGAAAGTGGTAGTTGGAGCACGCTCGATCAGTTAGAACAGCGTATCAGCCACCGGTTTTTGCTTGTTTCATTTTCCATACGCGCTCCTCACTGCCGGTCAAATCGTTGTTGTTGGCAACACTTTTTTTTTTTTTTTTTTTTTTGGTCCTTGTGTGCTTGATGTGTGTTCACCTCCTGCTGTTGCTCGCCCTTCGCATTGAATGATGTGACTCACTTTGGTGTCTCGCTTGTGTCTGCTTGTGCCATTCGCAGCATGTACGAACCGCCGCCTGCTGCAGAGAAGGCAAGTGAACCGAGATTCGCATCTCGACGCCCTTTTTTCTTTTTTTTTTTTTTTTGCTCTCTTCCTCGCTCCCCTCTCCCCCAGTTCAGACACAAACACACACACACATGAATACTTACCCTTGTGTTTGCTTGTTTACTGCATTGACACTCTCTCGACGACGCGCCATTTTCGCCGCTTTGGTTCCTGTTTGTATTCTGATTATTATTGGTTGCGGATTAGCGTCTCGCGGAGCAGATCGCCAAAGTCCAGGAATACGAACGCATGGCTGTCGAGCAGCGAGCACAACTGGCAGCAGAAGAGGCTGCTGAGGCGGAAGCCACGGAGGAGGAAGCGAGCACGGCCGACGGCGACGTGGGCTCACTCCGAAGTCGAGGCAGCGTGAATGACACGGATCAAGGCAGCAGCAAGCAGCAAGACTCTGGCACTCAACTCGACTTTGATACAGAACGACTTGAGACGGCCTCGGAAATCCCTGTGAGTTCCTTGCTTTGCAACCTCGAAGCAGAGTTTTACTCCCAGTGGAGGTGGAGGCGTGTTCTTTGGTGGCTCACAGTGAATTTTGTTGGGTCACTCGGCGAAGAACACTGTGCGAGCCAATGCCGCGGTCGCCGGTCAGCTGCAAGCTGCCATTTCAAAGAAGGTAGGGTGATGGTGAACCAATTCGTGCTCCCGAAACTTTGTCGCTCATTCGATTTTTCGTCCTCACTCAAACTAAAACTACAACCTCGCGCGCAGCCACGAGCAATCGAACTGTGCAATCTGACACACCAAACAGCGTCCCTCCCAATATCGTTGGCCGGACTTGAAACAACGATTGCAACGCTGGTTGCCACCCAGTCCTCACTTCCGAGCCATTTTTCCACCTATCTGACCGTTCCGAGGCTAACAGGCCTTGTCACACTCAACTTGACCAACTGCGGAATCACCGATCAAACATTTGCGCCTGTGGGGGCGAGTGCCGCAGCAGCTGGGGACGCACCCGCCATGGACCTCGGCATTTTCCAGCAAATGCCAGCGTTGCGACGGCTTGTGCTCTGCCAAAACAAGCTGACTGCAATCCCGCAATGCGTATTGCAGTGTTACACGCTGCACACGCTTTCGCTCTCGTACAACAGCATTTATTCCTTCCCTGCGAACATTGATCTCATGCGCAACCTGATCTGCCTGTCGCTCAACGCCAACCTGCTCACCGAGCTTCACCCTAGCATTTTGCGACTGCGACACCTCCGCAGCCTCTCCATTTCGAACAATCTTTTCGCCACCGAGCCTCCCGAGTACAAGCAGCTTCAGAACACGGTCGCGATTCTGTGCATCCAAGGCAATCCGTACCTGGATCCGCGAGGGGCTTCTCTTGGCGGGCTGGTACGTAACTGGGCGCCTTTCTCTTTATCTGCATTGTGTGAAGCTCGTGATTGTCGGGTTTCTTTGTGCTCACTATTACGGTACCATCGTTTCAGGCCAAGTTCAAGCAACAACTGTTGCTAGGGGGCGGTCAGCGTACGATGAATCTTTCGGGTTTGCCCGCCGGTGCCCCGCTGACTCGAAGGCTCACCACTCTGGTTAGCGAAGCGCCATCCGATGGTGGACGCGGCACACGATCCGGCTCGCTCAGAAGTGAGTCCACCACCAGCTGTTGCGCCGCATCGTGCTGACCTCCGGTTCTGGATTTGTCGCTGACTTGCCATGCTTTTGTGTGAATTCTTCTTTTTGACTGTGCTGCAGCGTCCGCAAATCGGGCGTCCGTTGCGGGTGATCTTGGTGACTATGAACGCCGCGCCGGACAGCTGCGCCGATCTTCCTCCACCTCCGTGATGGGACAGGTACTACTTTTCTTTCGTGCATAGCTTGTCGGGGCTCTTTGTTTGTTTTTGTGATCCGAAGCAGAAGACGAAGCATGTTGTGCATGTCGCTTGATGTGGCGTCTCACATTTGTACGACATTTTTCTTTGTGGTTTTTTTGTTGTTTGGACAGCACCTTGCGAATGTGGCTGGAATCGGACAGTGCACGACAGTCGCAGAATGGTTGGAATGTCTCAAACTCTCGAATCACCTGCCCGGATTCACAGCTCAAGGCTTTGCCGATCTGGAAAGTCTGAAGAATCTCAATCTCGAAGCACTCACGCAGATTGGTGTCTCGAGCAAGATTGAGCGTATGATTCTTTTAACACAAGGTGACGATCGACATCTGCGGTGGTCGGGGATTTAGTGGACGGGGATTGGTGTTTGTTGGTTTTGATCTCTGACCGTGTTTGGTTGATTGTGTGTGTGGGCTTGTTTTTTTCTGAATCTGTTGGAACTTTGTTTGTTGTCCTTAGCCGAAAAGCTCAAGTCTGCAAGACCCGAAACGCCAGTGTAGGATCACCAAGGTTCAAAGGAAAATGTTGTAGCATAAATTTTGTTGGCGTTCACTGCGCATGTTTTAATCCCCCCCCCCACCTCTTCTGTTGTTATAATCGTATTTGAGAATATTCAGCTCATGTAATTGTGTTTGCTTTTTTTATGGCTGCATGGCAGTTTGCCGCCGGTATTGCAGCGGTTTTGTTGAATTCTGAGGGGATTTTGTTTTGGTTTTTGCTTTTGCACTCACCCCGCCCCCTCTCGTTCTCACGCTGAAAAAGAAGCGCTGTGATGTGATGGCTCGCGATTTGGCGAATGGGTTGCTCATTGTAACACTCCTGGCCAACGGAACGGTAGCAAGTGCACGCTTCTGAAAAACATAAACACCAAGCTCTATATTTCCAAACGGCAGAAGGAAAATAACCACTTCTGCTTACAGGTGAATGCCACCAGAAACTTCAATGCGCTGGCCGTTGACCCAGCGAGCATCCTCGCTGCACACAAAGTTGACAACGCCACCAATGTCGTCCGGAACGCCAACGCGGCCAAGGGGCGTGTCGGCAGCAATGTGGTCCTTCACGCCGGGGATGCTAAACACATGGGCGTTAAAGTCCGTCTCAATCGCGCCGGGAGCGACAGAGTTGACGCGGATGCCGCGGGAGCCGAGCTCCTTGGCGAGGTAGCGGGTCAGGGTGTCGATGGCCGCCTTCATCGAGCCATAGGCAGAGTATCCGGGAAGAGAGAAGCGCGCCAGGCCGGTCGAGAGATTGACAATGCGGCCGTTGTCAGCAATGAGCGGAAGAAGGCGCTGAGTGAGGAAAAAGACGCCCTTGAAGTGGACGTTCAGCAACTGGTCGAAATCCTCCTCGGTGAACTCGGTGAACGGCTTGGCAAGATCAATGCCCGCATTGTTGACCAAAAAGTCGAACGTCGAGCGCTGCCAAGTGACCTGGAGTGCCGCCTTCAGCGTCTCAGCAAACTGAGCGAAGCTCTTGGTCACACCCGTGTCAATCTCGAGCGCGACGGCCTTGCGACCGAGCGCCTGGATCTCGGCGACGACGGCGTCAGCCTCGGCCTTCTTGGAGCGGTAGGTCACAACGACGTCGGCGCCGTTGCGCGCGAGCGACAGCGCCATGTTACGGCCGAGACCGCGCGAGCTGCCAGTGACGAGGGCAATCTTGTTCACGTGACGGGACATTGTGGATGTTTGTCAAAGACGATGGTGGGGTTTTTGAAAAGTATCTGTGATGAATGAGTGAAAATGGATGTGAGTTCAACCGAAGGCGGCTGTGACTGTGAGAGGTGATGGGGGGAGTGCTGCTTAGAATTCTCCGTGTTTTTGTGTGTTCGTGCGCTGCCTCCGCTTCCAGCAGACTGCTGCTGCTCCTGTGTGTGTATGTGGGTGATCCCGCATGCAACCAACCGCACAACGCTCTCGCTTGCTCTCTCAATGGCGCGCTCTCTCCAGTCAAACACTCACCAGAATCGAAGGTGATTTTGAAGAGTGAATCAAACCTTTTAACAAAGTTGCGCTTTTTAAATGGAAAACGACGTTAAAAACCAAGTACTTAAAATTTCCGCGCTTTTTCCACTGCCGACTAGCCTGGTTTTAGTCTCTGATTCGTTCATGCAGCGAACTTGCTTACGTACTCTTGCCTTCCGACTTCTCACTCACTCTCTCGCCAGAGTGGCAGACCATCCCGCGTTGCGAAGGTTTGCTCAAATCTTCCGCAGTTTTTTCCGCATCACCCCGCACTTTTCGCGCCCGTCTCCGCTTCCTCAATGGCGCCCCCTTCCCGCTCCCTCCGCATTTCGCCCTACCACTTGCCGCTGCAATCCGTCCGCACTTCTTCCGCTTGGAGGTGGGGACGCGGGAGGATGACAAGATATGGGAAAACAATAAACGCATGGAAGAACGGAATCGACGGCGAATTCGTCACCAGCGACCAGTCGCTCAGCGCAGAGATGACCCACCGCCACCGACTCAGCAGTGAAAATCGCACAAAGTTGCGTGCTATGAAGAGTGGAAATTGAAAACAGACAGACATCGACGCTGCTGCTCATTGACGGTGCAACCAAACTTGCAATCCAAGCTCAGTCTTACTTCTTTTGAATCAGATTGGCGATGTTGGAGCTCAGGCGATTGCTCAGGCACTCAAATTTAATACGACGGTGACTAGTCTCTTGTGAATAAATTGTTTGACCAGTGCGTCAAGTCCGTCCAATGCGTGCAGAAACCGCTGAATGAGGAGAAGAGCGATCCTTCTTCTCGGTTTTGCAGCAAATCCAACAAGCCTCGCGCACTTGCACACATTGTGACTTTGGATGAGCGTCCCTGAAAAGCACCAAGCAATAGAACCAGAACGCCGTCGAAAAGCAAGTCATTCCGACCACCGAAACGGCCGTCCGTCGTCTGTCGATCGTGCTGATTTGGATTGGATTTTGTCGCTTGGTTTTTCAAAGCATCGGAATCTCCGTCGCGTTACGATCCCATTCTGACCAAAAAACCGAGTCATAATCGACCGAGGATCGCTCATGTGCGTCGCACATTCTCATTCTCAAATTTGACTCACAGCATTCCCATCGCGTTTTCGGTTTGACACTGGTTTCGATTTTGGCTGATTCTTCCTCCCATCGGGACCAAACATGACAGGGACGCCAACTCACTAACACAGCACAGGGGGGAATCTGCCATCCCCGAATTTCTTGTCGGACGGCTTGACACATCGGGCGTGTGCTCGCTTGGGCTTCTGTGAAGCATGACTGTCCAATGAAAAAAAAAAACGCATCGCAGCGGTTTGTGCGTTTTCGCCTGGTCGCTCTCGGCCACCTCAACGTGATTGGTGTTGTCAAAAGCAAAGACAAAGGTGTTTTTTGCCAGCTCATCACACAGCAAGAAGATCGATCGACACAGTTTGTTTGCTTCAGCACTCCGAAAAAAACCAAAAAATCTCAATAAAAAAAAAACCTCACACATTTCCGCCCGATTTTGGCAGGTGCGATTTGGATTGTTGCAAGGTTTTGTGGCATACTGCTGCTGCTGCTGTATCTGCCTTCCTCTCCCATGTGTGAAATGAATGGTTCATCACAAGAATAAAATACCTGTGCCATGACGAACGAGCGCGGCGTCACTCAAACAGCCGATTCGATTTTCAACCCGAGCGCAGTCAGTTTTTATCCATCAAATTTTTTGTTTCATTTTTTTTTTTTTTTTCACCTCGGATTTCGGATTTTGGATTTTTTTTTCGTTCGGGTTGCATCTTTTCTGCCGCTATTGCAGGTCAGTCATCGCATTGGTACCAACAACGCATCCATTCGTCTGCCTCCATCCTCCTCCCCGTCGAAACCCTCGTCCACGCGGTCTGCAGCAAAACTAGGTGAAGGAGGGGCGAAAAAACGAGAGCGGGGCTAGAACTTTTTGTTTCAAAACGAAAAACTGTTTCACATTGCATCAACGAAAAATAAATAAAAAAATTGTTGCGCTTCGACCGCGGTTGACTCTTTTTGTTTGTTGATTGTGTTCGCTTTTCGAGCAATGCCCACTGCTGCTGCTGCTGCTGCTGCAGTGCCACGGTGAAGCGCAAGTCGCGCCTGCTGGATTTCGGGGCAGTGTGCGCTGTGCGTCATCGCCTCCCGCGTGGACCTTTGTGACCCGCGTTTGGTCTGGTCCAGGCGACTTTTTGGGCTTGGAACCTACCGTTCCAGACTTGTTTTTGGCCTAGCGGGCATTTTTTGATGCTTTTTTTTGCTTCACGTTTTTTTTTTATTTATTTCCCGTTTAATTGTTATTTTTGGGCGTTGGCTGGCGCTTGCATTGCAAATTTGATTTTTTCGCGCCTGGCTGCGGCTAGCGTTTTCATAGTGTTTCACTCGTCTAGTTTTCCCGCCTAGCCGGCGGTCTAGTTTTTATTCTTGTTTCGGTGGGTTTTTTCGCTTGCTGGCCCCGCCTCTCCCCTTCTTTGGTCCTCGTCCCCTTCCCCCCACCCCCACCCCCCAACACGTCAACCACCCCACAGCCGCTGCAATGCTTGCACAAACGGCTGTTGAAGTACGATCGTCAGAGTGCGACAAAACAAGAGGGAGTTTTTTTGGTGTGTGCTTTTTTTATGCGTTATTTTTGTTTCAATCGGAAGCGATCAACCAACCAGCGTGAAACAATCTCGTACCTTCTTTTTGTTTTTCTCCCCCGCCCCTTTCCCGCATCGATCTGCGCCTTTGGATCTGCGCCTTTTGGATCTGTGCTGGATCTGGTGGCTTTTCAAACGCGGGAAGATTGAGATGGCACGTGTTTAGTGAGGGCATGAAGGGGCATCGCAGTCGCACTGGGAACCCGCAAGAGAGGCAGGTGTCCTGAGTCACTCGCTATGGCCGAAATGCTACCTGTCATTTCGGTTTTGGTTTGTTTACGGATTGTCGGTCCTTTTTTTGGTCGTTGTTTAATTCGCTTTTCTGCTGCGGCTCTTCTCCATTCCTCCGCCATCTCTCTCAGTTCCTCCTGAGCTCTCTGCGCCCCAGAACCCTTTTTGTCGTGCTCTTTCGACAATCGCGGGGAAGGCGGGTTTCGAGATGCGTGACTCTGTGATTGCATTCTTCGGCTTTTTCTTTTTTTTTTCTTTTTTTCTTTTTTCTTTTTTTTTTTCTTTTTTTTTTTTGTTTCGAATCGCATGGATTGCATGTGCGCTTTTCGGTCTTTGTTGTGCGCTTTCGTCTTGGCGCCGCTCTCTTGGACGATGCCGTTCAGTGACAAACAGTTGTGAGAGCAGAAGCGGCATTTGTGCTGGCTCATACAAATCGAAGGACACAAACCTCGAAAGCGTATCAAAACGAATCAATAAAAAATCCATGAAGAGCGGCAAAGCAGCGATCATGCATCAAAAAAAACGCAGTTTCGCCCTCATCCATTCTCCCTCGCATCCTATCTCTCAGTTCTTTGCTCTCTTCTCTTCTCCCTTCATCTGATCTCGTTCTGAGTTGTCGTTGCTTTTGGTCATTTTCATTGTAGCTCATTCGTTGATTTCGTTTTTGTTTTTGTTTTGATTTTTTTTTTTTTTCGGTTTTTTGTTTTTTTGTTTTTATCTCGTTTTTTTTTTTTTTTTTTTTTTCTACTGTCGATCGGTTGATTTTTTTTTTCTCCTTCTCCTTCTTCGTTGTTTCCTTTTCTCTCCAAACGCTTTGTATTTGTCATTCGCAGACGCCTTCTTGACCGACTCTCGCACAATCAGCAGCCTCAGCAGCAACAACAAAACAAGAAAGCGAACTGTTTTCTTTTTCTTTTTTTTTGTCGGGAATGCACGAATTCGGCTCAACTGCCTCCTCATCCACGGGAGCATTTTCATCATCATCATCAGCATCATCATCATCATGTTCATCATCATCATCATCAGCATCAGCATCGTCAGTCGTAGTCGTCGGATCGCGCGCTCGAAAGATGCTCGGCTCGGGGCTGTCGTCGCTGTCCATGCCGCCGCATTCGACCTCCTGCGCCGCGCAGGCGTACGACGACAACGGCCCGAAATCGGCCTCGTCCATTCGCTCGGACGGCTCGACGGCATCGTCGCTGTTCTCGACCCCGCTGTCGGACTCGTCGTCGTCGTTCTCGAGCGACCTCGACATGAGCAGCAGCGGCAGGGTCACTCCGCGAACGGCGCCGATTCTCGAGCAGGACGAGCTCAACACGTCGTACTCGTCCATGGCGTCGGTCTCGTCGTCGACGTCTTCGTTGTCGGCGTCATCGGGCGGCGTTGCAACCATCCTGGCCCTCCAGCACGCAGCATCATCATCATCCTCGGCAGCAGCAGCAGTGCCCCCACGGCGACGGGCGGCTGAGCGCAACAGCCTGAATTCGAACTGTTTGAGCTCGTCGGCGCCGTCCTCCAACCGCGGCGGCGGCTGCCTGTCTCGCAGCATCAGCTACCAGGCGTTGTCCTTTGGCCCGCGGTCGGTCAGCCGCAACGGCACAACAAGCGGGTCGGAGGCAGAGCTGCTCTCGCCCGATCTTGTCGGCCAAATCGCCGGTCATAGCCACAACATTTTCTCCTTCGGCAGCCGATCGGTCTCCTCGAGCCACAGCCACAGCAACCTGCCAACCACGAGCAGCAGCCTCAGCGACCACGACCGCGACAGCCACGGTGGCAGCACCAACAGCATTGGTGGCGGAGCGTCGTCGCCATTCGCGCTGGCGGAGGTGGAAGCGTACACGGCAACGCGTCGCCGCAGCCTCAGCGTCTGCCCCCGCTCTGCCTCTGTTCCTCCGACCTCCCTGTTTGCGCAGTAAGTTTTTTTCTTTTTTTCAACCATAGCGTTTCTGCTTTTTCTTTACTTTTGTGCCTCTTCTCGCTCTTTTCTCTCTCTCTCGCTCTCTTTCTCTCTCTCTCTCTCTCTCTCTCTCTCTCTTTGAGCTGCATTGAGTTGATTCAATCGCTTTTTTTTTTCTTTTTGTTTTTATTTACTTGTTGGCTTTAATTGATAAACAGCAAACTGTTTTGTTTTGTTGTTTACGAGTTTTTTTTGTTTATCAGTTTTTTTGTTTATCAGTTTTTCGATTTATTCGTTTTCGTGTTTTTTTTTCTTTGTTTTTTCTTTGTTTTTTTATTTGTAGCTTTTTCTTTGAATTCAACTTTTCGCTTTCAATAACAACAACAACAACAACAAAAATCCTTTTCGTTCGCTAACAATCATCGTCGTTGTTTGCTATGATGACAGGCACGGTGCTGTGTCACCCATGCAGCAGCGCACAGAGTCGCCGCGCCCGATGACCTCGGAGCCGGCCGAGACGGCCAAGCGAGTCGGCGCGCGTCGGTACTCGCAGACGTTCGCGTCCGAGGAAGGACGCAACAAGCGCCATTTGTCGTTCAGCCACAACGATCTGGCCTCTGACTTGTGCAGCGCGGTCGCCACCAGCCCCGCCACGGTCTCAGAGCTGGCCGATCTCGGACTGGCACGGCTGGAAGCAAACCCTGCCGACCTGCGTCCCATGACGCAGGAGGAGATTTTCTCCTCCGAGCCATTCGGCAGCCCCGTGCGTCACGGCTTGTACCCCGTGCTGGAGAGCTCCTTTTCGGCAGCGTCCACCCCGGCACTGGGCCGCGTGTTGACGTCGTCGGGAGCAGCAACGCCGGTGACGGATTTGACCTCCCGCGTTAGCTCGCTCTTTGTGGCTCCTCGTGGCTTGGCGCCCGCTCCAATGGCCGTGGATGACGAAACTGCCGACGACAACAACGCGGCGCTGCCGGCTGTGCCCGAGGATGTGCACTTCCAGGCCAACGTCCCTGATAATCTCATCGACTTTCAGGCACTCGACCCGCTGGCCGACCGCGTGTTGCTGTCCACCAGCTACGGCAGCGGCTGTCAAGCAACCCCTGAAAACTCGGACAGCTACATGATCTCTCCGGGGCAAGCCGCCCAGATTATCAACGACTTCAACCGAGGCTTCAGCGAGTACAATCATCTGATTGTCGTTGATTGCCGCTTTGCCTTCGAGTACAAGGGTGGACACATTGACGGCGCCATCAACTGCGATGTCTCCGTGTCCACTGCAGTGGACAGCTTGCTCAACCAGCTCTTCCCGGTCGACAGCCGCCCTTATGCATACAAGGATGTCTGCCTGCTCTTCCATTGCGAGTTTTCGCAAAAACGTGCGCCCCAAGTGTAAGTAGGCCCCCCCCCCTTTTTTTTTTCCGTGTGTGTGCTGATTGTCTCGTCCGTGACGAGTTTTTTTCTGACTTTGCATGCTTGTTTTCTTGCTCTGTTTTTTCAGGTTTACAAAGATGCGCGATCGCGATCGCGCGCTCCACGAGTGGCCCAGTCTTCGCTTCCCCTCGGCATTCGTGGTTACGGGTGGCTACAAGGCGATTTACACCGAGTTTCAGCAAACAGTAAGTCGCGACGAGCTGTGTTGTAAGGCGGGTGAGGGGGGTAATTTTAATGCGGAAAAAAATGCTCACTTTGAATATTGTTTTCTTTCATTCCTACTTTGACTCTTAGGGTCTTTGCAATCCCGACAGCTACCGTCCCATGCTTCATGACGACTATGGGCGGCATCTGGCTGTATGCGAACCTCGGTGGAAGCAACTGTCGCACAACCAAGAATTCAAGCGTCATCACTCGCTCACACAAGCCCCGCAAGTCCACACGCCCGTCCTGAGTCGTGCAAGGTCTGCGCCAGTGTGCTCGAATGACGATTCTACGCTCAGCAGCAGCAGCGAGGGCGATGACGATCCGCCCCCTGTGACCCGAACGGCGAGCTCTGCTCGCGTTCTGTTCGATGACAATGAAAACCCGTTCCCGATGGCTTTGCCGAAGGCTGACTCGTTCCATGAGTCCCATCCAACTCGGGTGCTTCACGAGCGCAATGCCAACCATTGAGGTTGTTTTTGAATTATTTTTTCTTCCTTTTTTGACGAAGCGGGTGCCCCTCACTTTGTCTCCCCCCCCCCACATCTCCTCTCTCCCGTCGATTAATTCGTTTCTACTTTTTTTTTCCCTTGCTTTTGTTAATTTTGATTGTTCTTGCCTCTTTTTGCCTGGTGTTGCACCCCAGGTTTTGTGAGACTGGCTCTCATTTCTTAATACTCTTGTTGATTCGTTGTTGCCGTTAGTAGCTGGCTTATTTCAGCCCGCCGTTTTTCCTTGTTCTTTTCCTACCGACCCACCACCACCACCACCACCACTGTGTGGCCTCGTGTGCGTCAAAATACATTTTGAGATTTCAAAAGTCAATTTGCAACAATGTTTTTGTTTCAAAAAATTTACTTTGTCTTGAGAACCAATCCCAACTACGAATATCATATCAAAATAACAACAAAAACCAACCCAAAAACAAAACACAAAACAACAAAAAAAAAACAGCAGTCCAACAAGGCAGAACAAACACAACAACGACGACGACCGAAATGTCCTGTAAAATACAACAGATGGAAAGAGAGAAAGAGAGTGGGCCCTCCCCTTTTTCCTCCTCCATCCTCCTTTTCTTCTTTTTCTTCTTTTATGGCTTCATGGTGCTCGAGGAGCTAGCGGGGGCAGGCGGAGGCGGATTGTTCTTGCGAGCAAGCTTGGTGAGCTCGTCCATGTTGGGGCAAACATAGGCCGACTCGAGATACGATTGAAGCTCGGGCTTTGGCACAATCCAGCTGTAAGGGCGGTTGGCAAGCTTGTCCAGCCAGTCCACGCGACGGGCAATGGTGCGACACTTGTCAAAGTTGACCCGTCCGTCCTGGAAGAAGGTGTCGTTACCGTCATTCAAAAAGACCAAGTCTTTCAGATGCAGTGGCAGGAAGGGCAGGAGCGGCGTGGTGGTCTTCTCCTTTTGGTGAATGAAGGTGCGGTAGGCACGCATGTTGCGCGAGGGATTCATGAGGTTTTCCACCTCCTGCAGAGGCGCCAAGTACTTTTTGGGCACGAGTTCCCATGCTTTCTTGAGCTTTTGCACGGGCTGGAAGTTCAGCGCACCATAGATGGCAAAGCACGTGTAAATGTTGTCGAGCGCAAGGCAGTGGCTCAAGGCTTGCAAGAAGAGCTGGATGAGTTTGGCCTGCTCCTTGAGGGTTTCGTTCTCGCTCAGCGAGCAAATTTCCGTGGCAATCCAGAACGTCTCCTTTTCCAGGCGGTTGACAAAGGCGTCAAGATGAGAGGTGCCGGTTTGGTTTGTGCTGGCCTTGAGCTGCTCCTTGCGGCTCTTGCTCGGCCACAAGTAGTTGATGTAATCGTTGCGGCTGATGCGGGAGAAAATGTGGTGGTCATAATACGTCAGCTGCTCGGCCAGCTCCTTGGGCTCCATTTCGATAACAATTTTAGGAAGCATCTTGGACAGCTTGGTGGAGGTGCGCTTGAGAAGCTCCGAGGCATCCTCGCCCTGCAGCTTTCGCTCCTCCCACCGCTGACGCTGCTGCTGAACGGCATTGTTGATGGACTGGTAGTACGCCGTGTATTCGCCTTCGCGCAGGCCGTTCAGGAAGGTGTGCACCTGCTCTTGCAGCACGGGGTCCTCCTCGACGTCCATCCAGTGGTGTTTCATCCAGTGCAGAATCATGGTCAGCACCTTGGGCCGAGTGGACGACTTGAGCTTGAGCGTGGACGAACCTGTTGCAGACATGCCAAAAATGTCGGTTTGCGAGCCGCCAACAGCCGACGTCATCGTTGCAGAAGCGTCGCTGACGCTCTCGACCGAGCCGGCGCTTTGCAATGGCGGCTGGCCATCTGGGCCGGCAGCCGCGATTTGGGCGGCGGCCCCAGCGTTACCAGTGCCCTTGAACTTGGCGACGAGCGCCTCGAACAGGACGATGGGCTTGAGGAAGCTCTTGTACGTAAGGAAGAAGGTGTCCGAGTAGTCCACGTCCTTGTCAATGTCTTCCGTCATGCAGTCAATGAGACGCTCAAAGGTCGCCGTCATCACGAGCACTTCGTCGCGATCTGTGCGGTATGTGATTTGCGTCTCGGGGTTGGTGTAGGTGAACTCTGCGCCGGGGGCCACAATTCGGGGCAGCGACTCAAAGTCCATGGTCGCCGCGGGCGTTGTGCCAGGAATAAAGTCTTTGGAACGAGCCGTGCCAGACCCTGACGTCAAATCCAGCGCGCCAGCCGACGACTTGCGACCCTTGCTGGTGTTGGCTCGGAAGAGGAACTTGCGCCCGCTGTTCGGCGAGCCTCCCGTGCCGGTGGACGTGGTCGAGGCCGCGGCCCGCGCCGCCAGGGCTGGTTTTGTACTCGAAGGTTGCCTCTGCGCTGCCCGCGTCTGCTGCTGCTGCTGCTGCCTGCTGTGGTACTGGCAAGGCGCTACTGCTGTTGCTGGGCTGGAGGACGGGACTGCCATCGTTGCTATACGTGGGGTGGACAATGGGTGTGTTGTAGCTGGGGCTGCTGCTGCTGGAAGGTGAGGATGCTGGCCGTGACGGTGCCGCTTGGGCTAGTGCGGCCAGTCGGGCTTCCGAGCGGTTCGAGCCCGAGGTCGCTGAGCGACGGCTGCGAGAGGGAGCTGAGCGAGTTGGAGCGGGAGGAGGAAGACTTTCGTCGGAAGAAGGACGAGAGACCGCGGCGTTCCCGCTTGCTAACGCTGTCTGTGCCGCTCAGAGTGCTATTTGGGGATGATCCTGCTGACGAAGTTGGGGACGACTTGTCAGACCCAGGGTCGGGGCTAGTGGGGGATTCGCTGCCGTCCTGGCTATTGACGCGCGTGGCAGTTTGGTTGCTAATCGAGTGTGATCGCACAAGTCGACCACGCTGGGGCTCGCTCACGGCCTCGGCAGTGGCCAAGTTGCGCACAGGCGAGGCTGGCAAGCCCGTGCTGTCAAACACTGTCGAGTCCTCGTGGATGCTCCTTCGCGCGGCCATGGCCGCCTGTGCAGAGTACGAATCGCGTCTGGCAATGTGTTTGCGCAGCATCGGAGGCGAGCCCGGTGTCGATCCGGTGCGAGATGCAGCAGCAGCGGCGGCAGCAGCAGCAGCAGGAGAGGCTGTTGCCACTGTGGCATCGGCAGCGGCGGTCGCATTTGAGACTGGTGTGCTGTTATTGGCTGACGAGGAGGAGGAGGAGGAGGAGGAGGAGGAGGAGGCTGCCTCCGCGCTTGCCTGGGCGGCGTCGGCTGCAGCGCCAGTCTGCTCATCGACGGCAGTGTCTGAGAGTGAGCGCGGCGACATGGATTCAGCAGAAAGCGTCCGTTTCGGCAGCGACAGGGCAGAGCTGGATGCGAATGAGGCGGTCAGCGGGGCGGACGGCGGTGGTGTCGGGATGCCTGTCAATGATTGGCGTCCGGCTGCGGCTGCGGCTGCGGCGGCTGTGGTTGTGTTGATGGTAAGGCAGCTGCCAGACGGCGAGATGGGCGACGTTGGCGGAAGTTGCGATGAAGTAACTGCTCCAAAAAAATGAAGAAAAAAAATAAAGAAAAATAATAAAATAATAAAAATAAAAATAAAAAGATAAAATAAAAAAATAAAGTGAGTCAACAACAATAACAACAACAACAAGAAAAAACCGCTTTTTCACCACTGAAGCGTAAGCAACAAGAACCAGTTCAAAACTGATGAAGGGAAAGAGAGAGAGAGAGTGAGGGAGGGAGAGGGAGGGAGGGAGGGAGGGCATGAGGGGTGGAATAAACCAACTGAAGAGAGTGGTTTGTGATCAAACAAACAACAATACCGCAGTTTAAAAAAAAAAAAAAAAAAAAAGTCAATGAAAAATAGCAACAATCATAAACAGAAAAAAAAAAAAAAAAAAAAAACTCAAACGAGCGGGGTTTTGGAGTTGGCAAACGAAGAGCTCATCGCGTGCAGCTTGTTGAGCGAATGAAGCCACCCCAGAGAGACAGGGAGAGAGAGAGAGGACGAGGGGAGGGGAAGCAGAGCAGGAGAGAACGGTTGAAAGGAGAAAAAAAAACAAGGAATGAAAAAAAAAAAAAAAAAACAAAGAGGTGGAATTTTTCGCAAGCAACAGCAGTCGAAGTGCTGCTGCTTCAGAACGCAGCAAGGGTGTCACTGAGGCGTGTGGTGAGCTGCATGTGTGGTGCGACCGCTGCAGCCGCACAGGGACGAAGGAGACGGGGGAACAAACAAATTCCACCACCAAAACAACAACAAAAAAATATTGTTGAAAAATTGAAATAAAAAAACCCCTCACACGACCGCTGGCTCCCTGTCCCGCTCGGTCCCCGACTCTCGCTGTCCACCCGCTCTGTTAAAGGAGGACTTTGGCTAGTGCTTGCTGGTGAAGCAGTCGCACGGAGGCGAGGCAGGAGGACGTCGTCGGAGAAGGAAGCAACGGACGGAGCGAGAAAACACCCTCTCACTGCGCTTTCAGGCAAGAAAGCATAGAGAGTATCCGGAAAAAACGCCCGAAACGAAAAACCCCATACCAAGCGCAAGGTACCAAATGGTACACAACAAGAAACGCACCGAACGAAAAAAAAAAAAGTAAAAATAAAAAAAAATAGAATGGTTGCCCAAGCGACTTGACTTCAAAAAAAGCATGTCGATGCATGAACGCATTCACGAAAAATGAGAACGACGAAAGACAAATAGCGTGGAAGAACAGTCCTCCACAGGAGCAGAAACGAAGCAGAGACGAGAAGAACGGAAGCAATCAACACGACTCATCGGATTTTGCTGTTGCTCGGGAGTCACAGCCCGCTGACAACGCCCGTGGGCCACATGCCACTCCAATACATACACTGACACGGGCAGGAATGAAAAGCGTGTAAACACAAGAGACAACAGAAAAAATTCGCCGAAACAAAAAGGAGTCGGCCGAGAACCTCCACATTTCGCTATTCCACT
This sequence comes from Capsaspora owczarzaki ATCC 30864, assembly GCF_000151315.2. Taxonomy (NCBI): domain Eukaryota; class Filasterea; order Ministeriida; family Capsasporidae; genus Capsaspora; species Capsaspora owczarzaki. The sequence goes on along the minus strand of NW_011887296.1, from coordinate 1,239,221 downwards.
CCCAACTGCGCTCGCAGCAAACCACGAGGCGACACCCATGACAAAGGTCGTGTGCATCAAGAAGGAGCAGCCCTCGCGACGGCATGGAATGAGCCAGAGGCTTTTTTGCTCGAAACCTCAGATCAAAATCGCTGCGGTTTCAGATACCAATAGCGGCAATTCCAAGCCCCACCCCCGTGTGAACACAGGACGCTCCGCCAATCACTTCACGGCATGGTGCAATGCAAAAGCAAACCAGGAAACCAAAGAATGTGCACGTCGCAAGAGAGAGAGAGAGAGAGAGAGAGACCGACAGTGCGAGAGAGAACCGCACGACAACAACCTACCGCATGCATGGAAATCGGCGCCGTCCAATCCGACAAGTACTTGGTGTAGGTCAAAATCGGACATGATTGGCACGCTGTCGGCTGTGAGAGGAGGGACCGGCATTGTTTTCAAAGACAAACAATGCAGGCAGGAGATTCAATCAGAATTCAATTCAGAATTTTTGAAGAGTGAGCTTTGTTGGTACTGAAAATGAATTGGGGATGGTGCGAGAACACAAATGGCACACGAGAGTGCGATGGTGGACTGCCAAGACAGGTTCACGTTGTGTGTGAACTTGGAGGCGAAATACATCCAAAATCCAAAGAAAAAAAAGTGCAACCCAATCCGTATCTCCGTTCCTCGGGTCAACGTGTGCGCAATAGCAGTGCAACGTCAGCTGTAATCCAAGAGTCACTCGGTAGGATGTTGGAGCGGAACGGACAGAAAACTGCGCCAAGTGCGAAGATGGAGTTTTGGTGCGAAGAGACACTTGTCCGACACGTGCGGGAAAGTTTCCAACGAGTGTCGCCGTTGCGTTACGTTTGGGTGGGAGCGGTGTGGTTTTCCCCTCTTCCGGGGGGGGGGGTGCACGTACCTGGGTTGAGGGTGCTTGAAATGCTGAGTGCGAGGCCATCGAGCGGCAGTGATGGAACGTATAGCAAGGCGAAACGATTGAGCAACCCTTCCAATGTCGCTGTGGTCGCTGAAATCTCGATCTGGATGCTGCGCGCCGGATCTAGGACGGGCAGGCCACTGTGCATGTTGGCGGGAGATGGGTAATGTCGAACGATCGAAATGTCAACCAAGCAAAAGATCCATCAGACTTGGAAGTGAGTGACAGAGGACACCAAGCAAGTACAAGATAAGTGCATGAACGTGAGAGATGCATGAGGTAAAAGAGGTAAAAGCAGCCCGAGCGGGGATGAAATATCAGCTGACGGCACATGTGTCCGAGCGAGAAGAAAAACATCCAGACGGAATGTTCAATCTCGAAGATCATCGCAATGGCGTTCAAAGGGGGGGGGGGCAATGGAGAACCGAACGAAAAGCCAGGATGATGCATTTCAGAGACGGCATTCATTTTTGAATCAGCAACGTGTGGAGAGGTCAAGGGGGGTGGAGGGGGTGGAAGAGGTTAATAGGACAAGATAACGGCATCAAAAAGCGCCACGCGGGGGCTCTTTGTTGTCACTCGTTCGCTCTCGGATTGGCTTCGACATGCTCCAAAAAGCAGATCAGAAGAGCAAGACCAGTGTGATTGAGGTAGGAGACCCCAAGCGAGCACTCAGCCATGTAAAGGTGTCAACTGCACATTCACTCACGTGTGTCACACTGGAGCCCCCTACCACGCACGCACACTCTCTGACTGGAATGACGATGCCGAAAACGGGCACTGAAGCACCACAAGCAACAGCAAACAGTCTGATTGGTTGCATGGGTGGCAGAGCGAGAGGCACCACGCGATTAGTGTAAATCAAGTAAGCAGCGGCAATTATTGCTTCTTTTTGGCTTCCATGTTGTTGTCGGACATTCCTTCGCTTCTCTAGTAGATGGACTACGATACTGATGTGTGTGCCATTCATAGCGTGGTTGGGGTCTGCTACCCAAACATCCTCCGCAAAGAAAGAAAGGAGCAGAATCGCCCCCCAAAAACACCTATTGAGCACGATTGGAACGCAGTGTGACTGACACACACTCATTGGCTGCCGTCGTCTGAGACAGCCCGCAGCACAATCGTCCCGCAACAGAGAACAGCAAGAGAACAGCAAGAGAACAGAGAGAAGAGAGGAGAGCATGGCAAACGACCGTGTTGTAATGCAAAGATCGATGCTCAAGTCGAAGGCGTGGTTGGATCACAAAAAGAAACAGGATCACAAAAGAACAAAAAAACAAATTCCATCGTGGCGGGTCAAGGCAAAAAAAAAAAAAAATAATAAAAAAATGTTGGAAAAACAAAAAGAACAGAGAAGGGGAGCGGGGTGTTTGAAGCTGGGATGGTGAGAGTGTTGAGAGAGAGAGAAGAGAGCAGAGAGAAGGGAGGAGAGACAGACAGAGCAAAACGGAAGAGCAGAACAAAAAGGGCGTGGAACGCAAATCCCATTCGATCGCTTTTTTTTTTTTTTTGGCCTCTGTTCGCTTCTGTCCATCCTCGCCACCCCATCGACAGACACGTATGAATGAAACAAAATGAACGGAGGCGATCGCCAAAAGTAGGAAGACGCGAATGTGCGAGAGAGCGAGAGAGAGCAAGAGCAATGTTCACACCTGGACGCAACGAGGGACGGACTGCGGCGATGCTGAACGGTGACGCGAGAGGTCTGCCCGCTGATGCCGCGCTTGAGCGTCGACTGGGTCACGGCGAAATCAACTCCGTCTGCACCCCCTGCAATGGCTGCCTCTTCCATCCGCGCCTTGGCTATCGCGGCCACGGCAGCGTCTTGGCTCGCCTTTCGCTTGCTCTTTGGCGACGAAACCATGCTGTTGGATGAAAAAAAAAAAAAATAGAAAAAAACAAATAGACTGCCCTTATTGCTGTAAGATCCAGATCAAAGCAGCAGTTGAGTCAGGATGGATGAGCAATAGAGGTGGAGTCATGGTGAAGGATGAAGGATGATCATGGTTGACACACGACGGTCGACAAGCGGCGAGTGGAAAGCGGATGGAGAGGATCTTGAAAACGGATCTTTGGATCTGTCTGCGTGACGCCGGAGTCACCCACGGCGAACGGCAAAGTCAGCACCCCCTCCGACCCGACCCGGACGCACATGTCGCGTGGACAGGAAGCAATCTGCAAGACGGAACACATCAGCGCACGCGAAGAGTCAGAGAGAGGAAGGCAGAGAGAGTCAGACAGCAAAGGAGGTGGGAAAGGGAAAGCGAAAAACCAATCCGCAAGATTCGCATCCGCTTGAGAACATTCAAAACACTGCATGACAACAGTGACAAACAGCGAAAACAACCACAATGAGCAACACGGCAGAGGGGGGGGGGGAAACAGAGCAAACAGAATCAATGGGACGATGGCTGGGAGTCCAACAGCCCGAGAGAGAACGAGAACAGCCAAAGTTCGTCCCATTTCGAACATTTCGAACGGTAGAATTCGCAACAGCAAGTGCAAGACAAGCCACCGAAACTTGTGTCAACTCAAAGCAGCACCAATCAACAAAAAGCACAAGCGTCCTTTGGCATGTCTGAGCGAACACACACACTTTCCAACTCTCAGTCCTCCCTTCTCAGTTTAGTTTTTCGCTCCAGTTACATCCAGAAGTCGAAAATGGACTCTGCTGCCACACCGATGCTGCTTCAGCCGCCACGAATCTACCCACTAAGCACGCTTGATGAATTATTGCAATGGAAGTGCCCGCGCATGCCATGGGAAGGAGCGACTACGGACGATGAAGCCGAGTTGCGAGCACCCAATCCCAATCCCAATCCCGATCCAGCGAACGCGGCCACTCTGGCAAACCACAAGAAGGCAGACGCATGGCATCGTGCTTGGGTTTGCTATGCCGCAGAGAGCACGTGGGACGCTCCGTCGACGACTGCGGGCGACGTGGACGGATTGCGGCCAAAACGCAATGCAAGTCCACCCGCGCGCCGTTCGCTGCTGGTCTGCCACGACATGATGGGAGGATACCTCGATAGTGATGCGCTGGTCCAAGGCCAGCCACGCAGCGCTGTTCGGAACCTTAACGAGCCCAGCTACAACATGGTGCATTGGCAGACAGTCGACCAATTTGTCTACTTTTCGCACCATCTCGTCACCATTCCGCCGCCTGGCTGGACGAATGCTGCTCACAAGCATGGCGTCCAAGTCCTGGGCACGTTCATCACCGAGTGGGGCGATGGGGCAAAGCTGTGCAAGACCATGCTGGCCAATCGCGACGTGATGGTGCAGGCGGCCAACAACCTCGCTGCCATCGCCCAGTTCCATGGCTTTGATGGCTGGCTCGTCAATATCGAAAACCCCATTGCCGAGCAGGACATTCCGATGCTCGTGGACTTTGTGACCCACCTCAAGATTGCTGTAAAGCGCGTCCTTCCCAGCGCTGTCGTCATGTGGTACGATTCCGTCACCACCGACGGGCACTTGTCCTGGCAAAACGCCCTCAACCGGAACAACAAGGTGTTTTTCGATGCTGCAGATAGCATCTTTCTCAACTATGGCTGGACGCTTCGCGGTCTGCGGGAATCTTCATCCGCGGCTGCCGGCTCGAGCAACTCTTCCCCGCATGACGTATTTGTGGGCGTGGATGTCTTTGGGCGCGGCTGCCGTGGTGGAGGCGGCTTCAATGTGACAGAAGCCTTGGAGGTCATCCGGGAGCACAACCTCTCTGCTGCCGTATTCGCACCGGGCTGGGTCTATGAAAACCTCGACAAGGCGAAGCTTTGCGAGCACCAGCATCGATTCTGGGCAAGTGTGGCTGCTGCGCATGGCGAGCCACTCCGACCAATCTCGGCGCTTCCGTTTCTGAGCACCTTTGACAACGGCCACGCAGATCCCTTGGCAGTCCAAGAACCACACCACACTCACGCCGCACCTTACATGCATCTCAGTGCTCAGACCGTTCAGCCATCCTTCCTTCCGTTGGTGTTTTCTCATGGCGCCAAGGAGTCTCCCAACGTGACCAAGGCGCTTCAGCTTGCCGCGAGACAGATGGGCGAGCCTTGGGGAGTAGACGCAAGTGAATGGCTCGCGAGTGTTGCGCATCCAGATGTGCTTCAATCTGCCTTTCAGAGCTGCAGGCCATTTGATGGTATCTCGGGCGGTCTTCAAATCTGTGGCACGTTGCATGCAGCTCGTATTGAACGGCCAGCGACAGGCACGGAAACGCTGGACGTTCACTTCTTCTTGCGCGATCATTCGCGCACACTCCGCCTGTTCAAGACTGACTTCAACATGGAGCTTGAATTGACTGTTGGCGTCGCCATCGCGGGAACCTTGGAGCAGCTCGACGTCTACCTCCAGCTCTTGACCGACTCCAGCGTGCAAAGCCGGTATCTTGATCTCTCGCGCCACTTGGTGCTCAATGGCCTAGAGGTGCCTGCCGGTGAAACAGTTCAGCTCACGCCCAACTCTGCCATCACGCAGCCGCGCAAGTCCGCACAGCGGCCAGGTGGCTGGACGTTGCTCGAGTTTGAGCTGGGCGGTGATACGATCGGGCGTGTCTGCGAAATGCGCCTTGTTGTGACCCCACGTTTCAGTCAGCCGTCAGCGTCAGAGGCGTCATCATCACTCGCCGCTGTGGAACCAATCCACTTTCAACTTGGCATGGTCAACGTCGCTCCAAAAGCCTACCTCTCGCAGGAGAATGCAGCGTTTGGCCTCGCGCCCGTCCAGCCCGGCGCGTTCCATTCTTGGAATGTATCCCTCGCCAGTCCCCTTCGGGCGACCTCCGATGCGCTTGGCTTTGATGTCCAGTGGCAGCCTTCGGCATGGCTCCTTCAGCGCACTGCATCCACGCCGCAGCAGCTCGCGCAACTCGTCCACGCCTTTGAAGTGGAAGCTTCATTCTTTGTTCCCGGCCAGCCCCCATCAAGCTCGGTCACTCTCGGCCGGGCGTACGCCTGGAAGTTCCGTGTTTCGAATCTGGCCATTCCCCGCGGCACGACTCAAGTGCGTGTTACCGTCCGAGGCATATCTCGCGTCCTTTCTGAAGCTGGTGCCGGCCATCTCATCATCCTCGTTTAAGTCGGGATCCAGCCATTTTTTGGAGGAGAATGATTCGATCTTGCCATTGTACAGTTACGTTCGAGTTCATAAGAACGCCCAAAGCAACAAAGAGCAGGCAGGGGCATTTGCAGTGGCTCACATCGTGTCGAGTTCATCATCTTCCAGTTCAATCGTTGCTATTGCATTGCGTGCTTATTCCAATAGTTATTTATTTTATTTTATTTTGTTTTCTCCCACAATCCAGTCCATTCAAAAAATCCACACGACCACCAACATCCATGAGTGAAGCAGCAGCAGCAGCCCCAGCAGACAGCGTCAGTTCCAAACTGTCCATGTCGCTGGACGACATTATCGCCAGCCGCCCCAAGGATCGCAAGAAGCCCGCCTCGTCCGACGCCGCTCCCGCTGCGGCCGGCACCAGCACCAGCACTAGCAACGGAGGCGGCCGTCGCAGTGGTCCCCGCAGCAGCAACAGCAGCAGCAGCACTGGTGGCGATCGTCGCGCGCCGTCCCGCGATGGCGGTCCCATCCGAGGCGATCGCGCATCCGCCCGTGGCCGCCGTCGCCAGCCATTCCCTGCCCATCGTGTGAGTGCCTTATGGAGGCGGGGGCGGGGGGGTGTTTGTGGAACGGAGGGAGGCAGGGGGAGGCGGGAAAGTTCTGCCGATAGAGAAATAGCAGAGCGGTTTGTTTGGACTGCAGCTGGGTTTGCTTACGATCGTGCTAACCAACGCGTCTATGATTGGGTATCAAAACCGTTGCTTACTCTTTTGTATGGGTTTTTTTTTGTGTTTTTTTTTTTTTTTTTTTGTTTTTGTTCTTGTTTTTTGCTTTGTCTCAACTCTGCGCTGCTGGATCGCCCCTTGCGCTTTGGACCCTCTTTGCCTACGCACTGTTTGCTCTCACGATCTTGTCCCTGGGATTAGCAACGCGACGAGTTCGAGGACGACGAGGACGACGAAGACAACTTCCAGGCGGACGACTCTGGACCGTTCGCAGCCGCCGCGTTCATCCAGGCGCCCGTTGCGATTGGATCGGGTGTGCATGGACGTCTGTCTGCCGCAGGATCCTCGTCGGAGGTCTCGCTCGTGGTCGGCAACCTCGCTGCCAACATTAACAAGAACGACATGTCCGAGCTCTTTGCCAACAACAACCCGACCAGCGTCAACATCTTCTCTGCACCCGGCTCAGACACTGTCATTGCCCACGTCGTCTTCAGCTCGCTGGCTGCTGCCAAGGCTGCCCGTGACAAGTTCCACGGCCTTCAGCTTGACAGTATGGATGAAGGGATTTTTTTTTTGATTTTTTTCGTTTTTGTTTCGTTTGTCTCGGCTGGGTCATTGTGCGCCTTCATGCTCACTTTTTGCCCTTCTTCTTTCTTCTTGTTCTTCTTGCTCTTCTTGTTCTTGTCTGAACAGACCGCGTCATGGTGATTGGTTTGATCACATCGTCGGCTTCGTCCGCACCGGCCGTGCCTCAACAGCAGCAGCACTCTGGCTTTGCCCAGCCAACCATCATCCCTGTGCAGTACGTTCTCGTCGAATGATGCTGCGCGTGTGTGTAGATGGCACTTTACCAACACTGCTTTGTCCATTTGCAGAGCCTTGGAGCAACTCTACCAGGGCTACCAGCAGCACGCCCCGACATACTCTGGCGAGCGTCGCCACAACGATCGCTCGAGCAGCCGCGGCGACCGCGATGATCGTCGTGGCGGCGATCGAGGTGCTCGTGGTCGTCAAGACCGTGGTGCCCGCCCAGAGCGCCCTGCCCGTCAAGAGCGTGCTCCGCGTGAGGCGCCTGCCAGCAGCGAGACCCTCGACTCGCAGCTCGACAGCTACTTTGCTGTACGTAGAAAGTTAACAGAGGCTGTTGTACACACTTTTTCAAGGACTCACTCTTTGTTTGTGCGGTTGTTCAGAACTGAGGTTGAGGAAGATTTGAGATCAAAGCGCAGCACGCTTCTCTTTCGCCTGGTTTGTGCGAGTCGTCCCCTAAGTTGATTGGTTTTGGTAGTGGAATTGCTTTTTCTCCGTCTTTTGTGCTTTTATTCCAAAATGCAACATAACATGCAACGTTTTTTGGTTTGAAAATGTCTTGGCTTTTGTTTCGGTCGTGTTTCGGCCGTGTTTCGGTCGTGTCTCTTGGTTTCTCGACTTGCTGTTGTCTTTTGCAAGAACCAACTTGCATTGCCATATCTCCCTTTCTGAGCTGTTCTGAGCTACAAAACGCTCTTCGGTTGATTTTTTCAGTCTTTGCGCTCCTTTCTCTTTAGTTGATCTGATCTGACCTGATCTGATCCCACAAACATGCCTACCGCATCTTCCGGCGTCTTTCAATCTGAATTCTGAATTCTGAATTCTGAATCGTCATCCACCACACCCTCTTTGTTTCTTTTCTCAGTTTTTTTTTTTTTTTTTTTCCTTTTTCAAATTTTCAAAACCACGGCTATTTCTTCTTCTTCTGCCGCCCTCACTGCTGCTGCTGCTGTTGCTGCTGCCTCTGCCTTCCGCATCTCAGCATCCACTGCACTCGTCCTCTCCTCCTCGTCCTCCTCCTCCTCGTCCTCTCTCTTCTCATCCTCATCCTCAGCAGCAGCAGCAGCAGCAGCAGCAGCAGCGGCGGTCGCTCCCACTCGTGGTCCCGCCTTCTTCTTAACTCTTCCACCTCCGACCAGCGACTCTGTGCTGCTGCGGCCTTCCAACAACCACCGCTACCGCTGCTTCTCATCGTCATCACTGCCACGCTCAGCCACCCTGCTGCAGCTGCGCTCCACTCTGGCAGCAGCATCCAACAACAGCAACAGCATTAGCAAGCAACTGCAACCCGCTGCTGCTGCTCCGACCGCCGCCGCGTTCTCATCCACTTGCTCACCCACTTGCTCATCCTCGACGCTTGCCCAGTGGAAACCCGCAGGAATGCTCGCTCTCGAACGCCAGCTGCTCGCTGCGGCATCGACGGGCGACGTCGTGACTGTGCGCCGCTTGGTCGAGATGGGATTGTCATCATCCGCTTCCCGCCTCGCACTCGACGCGCCAGACTCGCGCGCATGGACGCCGCTCATGCTGGCCTGCCGCGGGGGTCATGTCGAGGTCGTCGACGCTCTGCTGGCCTCCCGACGCGTCAACCCCGCGCTCACAAACGACTCGGGCATGACCGCACGGACCATTGCCGCGTTTTGGGGCCATGTGGACGTAGACAAGCTGTTTGACAAGTACGGCCATCACCATGCCACTCCATCTGCATCTACGACGAGTGCTGCCACTACGAATACTAACACTACTGCTGCCACAACCACGACGACAAGCTCAAGCACCTCAAGCACCTCAAGCGTTCCGCCCGCTTACCTCCCTTTGGCCGAGCACCTTCGCATCACTGCTCCCTCGACGCCTTGCTTTTTTGGCGCAAGCGACATCGACCGGTGCCACTTGCAACGATCCGACGCTGCTTGGCTGGACGAGGCGCTCCAACACTCGGCCACCCGCTTCCTCGCGTTCAGTGAAATGCGTCCGTTGCTCAAACTCCCGACCGCGAACGTTGACGACGAAGCTGCAGTGCAAAAGGGCATGCGCATCGCTTGGCTCACCCATGACGAAGTGAGCTCCTATCTCGCTCGTGGCGCGACTTGGATTCTGCTTGGCGCAAAACCGCTCGAAGTCGCCGCAAAGAATCTGCCAACTGCCTCATCGGACGACGTGCTCCTTCCCGCGTCTGCAGCAGCCGGTGCTTCCCCTGCCAGCGACGTGCTTGCCGCCGTAGAGGCCTCCTCCTCCTCCTCCTCCTCAACAGTCGATCAGTCCCCCCTTGTGACCATTGCTGCCTTGACCTCACCGTCCACTGCCGGAGCAGCTTCCGCGTCTCGCCCCGCTTCACCAAGTACTCAAACGGTGCCCAAGAAGCGCAAGCCCGTCTTTTCTACATCAGTCAAGCGCGTGCTATTTGCCATTGACGTCTCCTCCATCCAGGCAACCACCACCACCACCACAACCACCACCGGCAACGGCAGTCGACCAGCCTCACGTCCGTCCTCGCAGCCGCCGAGCCCCGGTCCGGGGTCGAGCGCGGCCACCACGCCTCTGGCGTCCGCGGGTGCTGCTCGACCACTCGCTGCCACTGCTGCTGCGCCTCTGCGCAACCTCGAGACGCCCTTGGTGCAAGAGTTCCAGCGAATGCGGCCTGCCTCGTTCTTGTTGTCGCCTGGTGATGCAGCACTTGTCGGTCAGGCTGCGGCAGTCATCGACTGGCATGCTCGCCACAAGTTCTGCGCCGCATGCGGCAGCGCCACTCAGCCAGCGGAGGCCGGGTACAAGCGCAAGTGCAGCAACGTGGAGTGTCTGTCGCAATCGGGCGTTCACAACTTTGCCTACCCTCGCGTCGACCCTGTTGTGATTATGCTCGTTCTCAGCCCCGATCGCAAAAAGGTCTTGCTCGGACGCCAAAAAAGCTTCCCGCCAACGGTCTATTCGTGTTTGTCCGGCTTTATGGAGGTTGGCGAGACCATCGAAACGGCTGTCCGCCGCGAGATTTACGAGGAAGCCGGCATTCTGGTGGGCGATGTCACCTACTACACCAGCCAACCCTTCCCCTTCCCATCGTCCTTGATGATTGGCTGCTTTGCGCAAGCCCTGTCCACCGACATTCAACTGCACGACAAGGAGCTCGAGTCCTGCCAATGGGTGACGCGCGAGCAGCTCCTTGATGCACTCAGCAAGTCAACAGACACCATGCCCACGCCCGCCCAGCGATCGTCCTCTGCCCCTCGCTCCCGCACCAACAGCGCCAGCGCCAACTTCCGGCTACCCCCTCCGTTCGCCATTGCCTATCAATTGGCCAAGGCCTGGGCACACTCGACCCAAGCCCATTTGTAGAAGAGCTGCTTGGTTTTTGGTATTGTGTCGTTCAGTTGTGTCGTTTCCTCTTTTTTTTCGTTTTCTTTTTCTTTTTCCTTTTGTTTCGTGTTTACGATTGGTCGGCAAAGCTGCTTCCAAAGTAAAAGCTGCATTTACTCCAAATTCAAAGTAAAATTGGTTGTAATTGGTTTGGTTGTATTTTTTTGTGATCATCGATCGAAACCAATGCTCCGAAAGAAACTCATAACGTGGTGGACGGAAGCGAATCGTAGGCTCGAGTCGTGGTGCTCCCGCTCGCAGCATCAGAGCCGAGTGGCGACAGGGATGCGCGTTGACGGCTTTCGTACTCGGCCATCTTGAGCATTGCCGACGCCAACTCGGTGCGGAGCAACCGCGCCGTCTGACGTTCACAGTCCAGGTCCTCGAGCACGTCCTGAAGGGACATCGAGGACGATGGTTGCTGGGACGTGGGTGCTTGTGATGCACCTTTGCGCATCCGTTGGAACAGGCCAGACGCGGCAGAGGCTGAATGGACCAGCTCTGGTGGATTGGCGGGAGGTAACGCAGCACTGGCACCAGCACTGGCACTCACATGAAGCGGATTCTGAATCGGGGCGTTGAACGACGTCGTCGTTTGCCGCGAGGAGTTCGGATGGGCGGCGGACCTGAGGAGTAATGGCGGCTTCAGGTCTAACGAGACTGGATGCAGGACTCCTGGCTTCTCGGGGCCGACAATGAGCATGCTGGATGACTGACTGCGCGAGCGCGTCGCATTGTTGGACGAATTGGACGTGGTTGTAGGAGTAGGAGTGGTGGTGGTGGTCGTGGTGGCCGTGGCGGAGTGCGTCTGCTCCTCACGCGGTGGCACTGCCGAAGCATCAAACTCGACACTTCCTGAGGCCCCAACCTGAGAGAGTCGGAACGACATCATGCGCCGACGCTGCACCTGAATGCCGTGAGACAGCATTTCTGAAGCGCGAGCGGGTCGCGACGGCAGCTCGTACGAGGCGGAAAACTCTGAGCTCTCTACCATGGACAATCCGGCGAGGGCAATAATCAAAGCCAGGCGCAACTCGGGATTGCACAGGAAGGCAGTAGGATGATACAACGCCAAGTAAGGATCCGCCTCAGCCATCGCCCTGTCCACCTGCTGCGCTAAAATTCTGCGCTCGAGGCAATAGCGAACCCAGGCCCGGCCTCGCGCAAAACCCGATCGAAGCTCTTTGAGTTGGACGATGGGCTCCAAGTCTACCGCCTGCTCGGACAGTTGCAGTAGCTGCCAGAAACTGGACTTGCCGAGGGACATTTTCAAGCCGTGGGCCCAAATCCGCTCCAAGGTCAGGCAGAGAAGTGTCACCAGCGTTTCTTGGTTGTGTCTGGTAGAATCTCGCAGCTGGACGGTGGAGTCTGCCTGGGACGATGACGCGGCTCCGCCGGGCTGGCGTTGGCTTGGGTTTCTAGTTGCGGCAGAGCTCTCGGCGCCATTGAGACCATTCGTCTCGGCTAGACCAGTCACATCCGCGTTGGCAACTTGGCCATCGTAGGATAGGCTGCGTCGGTGCAGCTTCTTCTCAAATAACGTGGTACTCAGGCCGAGCTGCTTGGCAGAACCATTATTCGGATTTTGTCCCAAGCCCAGCCTTCTTGATGATGTCTTTGCTGCCGTGCTCGATGAGGAAGAAGATTGTGAGCGTGCTGCGGCGCGTTCAAACTTTGCGGCGACCTCGGGGAAGGAGCTGGTTGCGTGCAGCTTGATGAGGCGATGAACAATCGCATTCACGGCCGCAAGCATCTCGGCACAGTACTTGTCATTGCTTGAAAGAACACTTTGCTGGCTGCTGCTATCGGGCAGCTGCTGGTAGGAACCCCTCCCTCGGAAGGAGTCTGCAATCAATCGATTGGCAGCAGCGCCACGAGCCGCTGTTGGGGTCGACGCGTCCACGCTGGTAATCGGCATGGTGGACGGTGACACAAAGCGCAGTGTCTCACTGGAGGCGGTGATAGACATCCCGGATCGACTGGCCACCTGAGGCGTGGTCAGGCCAAAGGACAGGCTGGCCGTCGCCTCGCCCTCGTCCATCTCTGCTCCATTGGCAAAGCCACCAGCGTCGAGTGCGGCGGGAGCCGACGATGCAAACACAGACACGGGCTCGAAGCCCTCCTCGTCCAGCAAGCGGCTCCGATCCTGCAAGGTGCGTCGCGGAGTCGCACGCACCGCAAATGCTGCTGCAGCCATGTTGTCCATTGCCACATTTGGAGTCGTGACGGCGATGTGGGGGTGCTGCGAAAGAGCGTCTGCATCGCTGCCGTCAGAGAGCAGAGTGTCGGCATGCTGCTCCACACCAAGGGCTGTTCCAGGGCCAAACGCTTCGGGCGGAGCGACAACAGCCGCAGCGGCTTGCGAGGCGGGTCCAGTTCGCGCGTCCATCGGACCAGAAGCGGACACACTCGTGGTCTGGGTGGACAAGAGCGGAAAGTGGCCTTTGGCGAGAGAGCGCGGGTGATTGGCAAACATGGCTGGCCGAGGCTCCGGCGCACGAAAGCCGTCTTTGCGACGACCAGAAGTAAACAGCAAGGCGGTCAGATTGTGGTCGTCGGTCGAGAGAAATCCGCTGCTTGCATCGCCACCCATAGAAGCCGTTGTAGGAGTACCAGCAGCGTTGCCACCACCACCACCACTCGCCGAGGACATGAACTGATTTTGGATGGATCCAGCGCTGGCACTGCTGCCAAAGGCAGAAAGCAACCCTCGGATGTGAATCTGATCCAGCGAGTCGCCGTCAAGACTAGGCGCCAGGAGGGGCGGTGGGCGAGTCCGCCCGACAATGGCAGTCGGTGGTGGCATCACCTGGCTGGCAGTGGCGACAGGCAACGGCTGTTGCGTGGGCGCCACCAAGTAGCGGAAGCGATAGCTCGACTTGCGCAGGCACAAATCAAAGAACTGGAGCTCGGGGCTGACTCGGCGATCGTCAATGAACGCATGGAAGGCCTGGGTGGAAAGCAAGTGCACCAAAAAGGAGCGGTCGCTGCTGGGCTTGTCGGCGACAAACCCAGCCGTGTCAAAATTGGTCAGCCAGCCGTCGTCTGTGCGAGCTGTTGCTGTCGTGGCCAAGCGCAGCATAATCTTGCGCGTGACGGAGGCGAGGGACGTGCCACCAGGTGTTTCAGAACCGTCTCCGCCCATCGACAATTGCAATGAACTGACGCTGCCACCTCCAATGCTGGGTCGACGTGTGCGTTTCCGCATGAAAGCCGCGATGGTCGAGCCACCCCGAGACTCGCCGCCCAGAATTGGCTCGGGATACAACTCTGTCGAGGCAGACATGCGGGTCAGCTCGTCCGAAGCGGTGCCCTCCAAGGCAGGGGGGTCGTTGCCAGGAGGAGGAGGATTCAAAAAGGACGAAATCATGTGCGTCAAGCTCCCAACACGAGTGCGAGATTGATCCGAGTTGTTCTGCTGTTGCTGTTGTTGATGCTGCTGCAGCTGCAATTGCTGCAGGGCGAGCCGCGACTCTGCCTCACGCAATGCAATGTCTTGATCGACACTGGAAACGCTAAAGTGACTTGGGACGCTCATGTGAGCCGAAAAGCTATGTCGTCGCCGTCGCAAGCCAGCCGGTGGCAACTGCAAATCTTGGCGGGTGCCTGGCATCGATGATGATGGATCTTGGCTTCGATCTCTTTCAGAGGAATCCTTCAATCCAGCGCCCGCCGCGTCTGTCTTATCATCCGCCCGGCCATGGACCACTGCTTCGCTGTCCACCACAAAGTCCTCGTAGCCGTCAAGCACGCCGGCGAAAAACTCAACAAAGGCCATGCGAATAACCATGGTGAGTTGTCGCTCATGGGCGTCCAGAAACGCAGCAGAGTTTTGCGCCTCCGCAGCACTGTCGCCAGAATGGGTGGCCAGACGCTCTGCTTCGACAGAGTTGAGGTGAGTGGCAAGCGTCGAATAGAGCTTTGAGTAGAGCGTCTCGTAATGAGTCAAGGGCAGCCGCGGCACGGGCTCGTCCGTCACCGGAACAATCACCGTTCCTGCGTCCAAGTCAACCCAGACCACTTGCTCGACCTCCTCCGGCGCCAGGCCGGCTTCCTCGACACTGAACGAGCGAAAGACCTTCTTTTTCTGGACCTGGCGATCAGTGTGTGCATCATCGTCGTGCATCAGGTTCAAGTTGCCGGCAGAGTCACGCCGTGGCGGAGACGTTGACGCCGACCGGGGCAGGGCCTCTGCCGATGCGTTCGCCCGGTCGCTCTCGTAGCTGTCGGACAAATTAGACGCCTCGGGCGCAACGCACGCCATTCCAACGACATAGGGCACTGGCGACTGCAAAAAGTGCCGGAGTTCAAGTGGAAGAATCGGAATAAAGATGTGCTGCCAGTGCAATGGATACAAGAGCGACTCTGCCGCCAGCACGCATGGCGACAAGAGCTCCAAGTCGCGCGATTTGAGGACGATGCGCTGTTCCGCCAGCAGGCACCGAAACAGCACGAGGACGTTATCAAGACCTGCAAGCGATGAGAAGAGTGTGCAAGGAACAGTGGGGAGTGTGAGCTGGCAGTGTGAGCTGGCAGTGAGGCGGAGTGGTCGTCGGACTCTTACCAAGACACTTGAACAACGGCATGAAGGAAAAGTCAAACAAAGGAAGCTCGTCCGTCGCTGGTCGTGTCACAAAGATGCTTTCCCGGCACTTGAACTCGACAATCTGGTTGGGTCGGGGAAGCGGGACTTCCTCCACTACTCAAAGATAAAAAAAAATCGGGAATTTTGCGAGTCGAGAGAAAGTGAGTCGATCCAGACGAATGCCCTGAATATCATGCCCACGTCCCTCATACATTCAAACTCACCAAGGTTGTGCACAAAGCATTCGAGGGGAATGTCCGTCTCCACTTCTACAAAGCTCGAATGGAGCTGGGTGAGATACTCGCGGAAGGCCGTAAAGGCCGGGTAGACGGAGGTGATGCACAAGACTTTTGGTGCAAACAATGGGGTGGACTCGTCACCAACTAGGAAGGGCAGAATGCTTGGAGGGACTGCCGCGCCATCAAAGTGCTCAATCTTGTAAATGTCACTGAGCATGCGGAGCGCAATCCGGACGTTCGGCGAAGTGACGCGCTCGTGGAAGAGCAGATTGGCGCC
The DNA here is from genome assembly GCF_000151315.2 of Capsaspora owczarzaki ATCC 30864. NCBI lineage: Eukaryota > Filasterea > Ministeriida > Capsasporidae > Capsaspora > Capsaspora owczarzaki. The sequence goes on along the minus strand of NW_011887296.1, from coordinate 1,223,254 downwards.
GTACAGCCGCGTTCCGTCCGACAAGGTCATTACGAACGTGTAAAAGACGGGCTTTCCTTGAGAACGTGAAAAGCGAATGCCGTTCGGCAGGCAGAACAACCCGAGCATCTCTGGATCAATGCAGTCGACCTCCTCCTGCGAGGATGCTGGATGCGCTTGCAGTCGATCTGCAGGGTTTTCAGACACTAGCGATGCGGTACTATCGAGCCGACGCGGTTGCGCCCGCCAATGCGGCCGACTCGCGGGATTGACTTGATCTTGATCTTGATCATCGTCGAAGTCTTGATCATCATCGTCGAAGCCTTGATCGTCATCGTCGTCGTCGTCGTCGTCGTCATCCGAGTCGGTTGACGTTGCAGAGCTTGACTGGTCTTGCAGGGACATGGAGAAGGAGGAGGACGGATGGATCGCGTCCGAGTCATCGCTCCGACGACCCGCGCGACGCCATTCGAGCGCCTGCAGCTCAGCGTCCAGAACGCTCGCATCCACGCCGATCGGGATGCCCCTGTAGCTCGGCTGCTGCAACGCAACGCCGCCCATTCCAGAGGCATTCGTGGCCGTCATGGTGGTCGTGGTCGCAGTAGCAGCAGCAGCAGTAGCCGTCGCAGACTGATGACGGTGATGACGACGCAGTCTCCGCCTTCGCCGCCTTCGCCGCGCTAGGATGGACGAGGTGACGCTCGACGCATCGTCATCCATTGCATTGGTGCTATTCTGTGACGACGCAGCAGCAGCAGCAGCATCAGCAGCAGCGTCGATGCGATGAATGTCCCGCTGGCCGTACGACGAGAGCACTGCGCCCTTGAATGCGAGGCAGAGCGGTGGCAATGCTGAGGACGACGAAGCCCACCCAGACGCAGATCCGACTCCGACGCCATGTTTGGGTGTTGCTGTTGCTGTTGCTGTTGCTGTTGCTGTGGTGAAGGTGGGGTCGGAGTGGGGCACGGGCGTCGCGGCGCTCACTGGCTGGATTGGCAATGGAAGCAGCTCGTTCGCGTCATCGAGTCCGAGCACGGCGAACTGGCGGACGAGCGGCGCCATGGGACCCAGCAAGCGATGCGTTGGGTCTGCGTTGGTATGATGCATGCCGGCGTGTGGGGCGGACGGCGTGGCAATGTTGTTGTTGGTCCCATGCGGATGCGAATGAGTGCGCGCTGGCATTACTGTGCAATACAAATACAAGACTGGAGAGTGAACCTTGTACAATGCGGATGAATGATTGAAAATGACATGTCTGAGCAATCTGAGCTCTTTAGTCTCAGTCCCAGTCTTCCTTTTAGTCACGAGCCGTTGTTTTTCTTTGTGTTTGGCTTTGGCTGCTTCTTCCTCAAACCACTCGTTATCTCTAAACAATGGACGAAGACGATGAACCCCAAGGCAGCGGCGGCAACCAGCAGTCGCAGATCGAGCTTGGTAAAGCGGAAAGCTTTTGGGGGGGGGCTTTTTTGCGCTTTTTCCAGTGCACAACCCCGCCGTCACTCCACTCTGCAGCTAGCTGTCGATATCATGTCGCTTGACCTCTTGGCTTCATTTGTTGCTCAAAGAGGCGGGGGCGAACGGAGCGTGCGTTGTTTGGCTATCGGGAGCGAACGAACGAAACAAAAAAAAACCCGGGAAAGTTTCGATTTTGGCGGGAAAAACCGATACTCACTCTGGTGTGCTGCCACACTGCCTTCATCTGCTCTGCCATCTCCTCCTCACAGACAACCGCACCGAGCAAGGCTTCCTGAGCTTCTACCGTGGGCTGCCTGAGGCACGTTGTCGCTGCTGCATGTCGTTCTGCCAGTGCTGTGGCTTTTCGCGCCAAACTTGCGTGCATTTCACTCATCTCTGTCCATGTCTCTGTCGTTTCCTTTTTGTTTGCATTTGTGTCCATGAGCAGAAGTCGGCAACAACTGTTCGCATCTTTGATCGACAGGTGAGTCTCCATCCGTGGCGCTCGCTGAAAAGGCCAGTTCATCGTTTTCTCACCTTCCCTCTTCTTCTTCTGCTTTAGGACTACTATTCGGTGCATGGCGACGATGCAGTGCTCGTTGCCAAGGAATTTTACCATACGCTTGCTGTGATTAAGCACATTGGAACAGGTACGCACGGCTCCTGATTTTTGCCAAAGAACAAGTCAGTCTCAATCATCACTCACAAACTGTGTCACTGTCACTTGTAGTGCCCTATGTCACAATGTCGCAGCTCATGTTCGAGACCATTCTCCGAGAGCTGCTCCTGTTGCGCCAGAATCGAGTCGAGGTTTATGCGCGTGAAGGCGGCAAAAACAGCAACGCGTGGGTCTTGTCGCGTCGAGTATGTGTTTTCTCTGATTGGATTTGGACATGTTGTGTGTGAGAGCATTTAAGTCTGTTGCTAATGTTGTTGTTGGTGCTTTCTTGCTTTGCAGGGCTCGCCTGGCAATCTGCAGCAATTCGAGGACATGTTGTTCACGGGCAATTCGGAAATGTCGACGTCTGCTGTTGTGATGGCCATCAAGCTGGGTGTTGATGATGGAAACAGGGTATGAATGCACACGGAGGAGATGGTTGCTCCTGAATGTCAACGCTCACTGGTCTCCACCAACCCGTTTTGTAGATGGTCGGCGTCTCGTTTGCCGACGCCACGCAACGCACAATCAGCGTCTGCCAATTTGCAGACAACGACCAGTTCTCCAACTTGGAGGCGCTCACCGTGCAAATTAGCGCCAAAGAGTGTCTGTTCACCTCGGAGGCCGGGTCTGCCGATTGCGCGCGTGTCCGCGTCGTGCTCGAGCGAGGCGGGATTCTCGTCACCGACCGCAAGCGTGCCGACTTTGCCTCGAAAGATCTGGTGCAGGATTTGAATCGCTTGCTGCGTCTTCCCGAGTCGACATCTGCTGCCTCTCTCCGTAAGTCGCGTCCAACCGGCTCATCGTGTTGGCTTTTTTTTTTGTTTTGTTTTTGCTTTGCGTTTTCCATGCTGTAGCTAACTCTTCCTCTTGTGTCATCGACTGCTTCTTTCTGCTGTGCTCAGCTGAAATGGATTTGGTGTACGGAATGGCCTCTACCGCAGCCCTCGTCAAGTACTTGGAGGTATGCAATATTTGAGTTTGGGCTTGCACTTTATTGGTTGGGTCCACTGGTTTAACGCTTGTGTCTCGTACTCCACGACCAGCTCTTGTCGGATGCGTCAAACTTTGGTCAATTCCGCATCAAGCCATTTGATCTCGGCCAGTACATGCGCTTGGATGCCGCCGCTGTGCGTGCGCTCAACCTTGTGGCCTCGCCGTTGGATGGTAAGGAAACGAATAGATTTGCAGTGTGTTTGCATGTTTGAAAGCAAGCCGCTTCTCTCAACCTCTTGCATTCTGCCTCTTCAGGAGGAAACAAGACAATGAATCTCACTGGATTGCTGAACAAGTGCAAGACTGCTCAAGGCCAGCGTTTGCTCGCGCAGTGGGTCAAGCAGCCATTGACAAACCTTGCCCAGATTGGTAAGCACGGACTTTGTCACATTTCATTGCTGGACTTGAATTGCAGTACCTAACAGTCGCGTGTCAACTCTTTTTTCCATCGCTATGACAGAGGAACGCCTGAACATTGTTGAGCTGCTCGCTGAAAATAGCGATCTTCGCGTTGCCCTTCAGGTTTGGCCTTTTGTTTTGTTTGGTCTTTTGTTGTTTTGTGCTTGGCTTGAATGGTGCTTTGAGGAGCTGATTGTGTGTGTCTTTGATTGGATGGTATTCATTTTTGCTAGGAGGATCACTTGCGACGCATGCCAGACTTGCATCGCATCTCGAAGCGCTTCCAGCGAGGAAAAGCCACATTGCAGGACTGTGTTCGATTGTATCAAGTCTGCGTGCGGCTTCCGGCACTTCGCACTGCTCTTGAGGGCTACGTCAATCATGCGCAGTACGGCGCAATTGTCAGCGAGCGTTTCGTCAACAGCCTCGGGGTAGGTTCTGCAACCCTTTGTGCAATTTTGTTTTCCACGGATGATTGTCAATGTCCAAGTTACTCGGCACTCATTCTTTGTCCTGTCGTGTTGAACAACCCCCCCCCCATCTCAGGAAATTATCGCCGACTGTGCAAAGTTGGAAGAACTGGTCGAAACCACCATCGACCTGGAACGCACTGAGCAACACGAGTTTGTCATCAAGCCGACCTTTGACGAGCGTCTTGCAGGTGAGTGTTGAGGAGTGGAAGGGGGCTGAATGATCGCAACTGACTCGTCCTAACTGGTCGCGCCGTTTCTTGTTTTACAGCGCTGCGTGCTCAATCGGACGAAATTGGCTCGCAAATCCACCAGCAACTCAATATTGTGAGTAAAGTTTTTTGTCATTTTCAAAGGCGCGTTTGCCCATTTAACACCTGAAAATGCTCACTCACTTTGTCGTCCTTGGTAGGCTGCGCGTGATCTGAGCCTCGAACCCAACAAGGTGCTCAAGCTCGAAAACAATGCACAGTTTGGCTACTTTTTCCGAGTGTCCCGCGCTCAGGAGGCAGCGCTGCGCACTTCCAAAAAGTACACCACTATCGACACCAAAAAGGATGGAGTGCGCTTTGTGAGCCCCAAGCTCCGCGCGCTGAACGATGAGTTTGCGCAACTCAAGAAGGATTACGACGACATCCAGTCGACGTTGGCGACCGAAGTGATCAAAGTTGCAGGTAAAACCTTGAGATTCGGCTGAGCTATGCAAGCCCAAAAAGGAGCGAAAGGGGAGGGTGCTGTTCTCACTTTTGCGTTTTTGGTTTTGGCAGGCGGATATTGCGAACCTTTGGAATTGCTCAATGCACTTGTGGCTGAACTCGATGTGTTTGCGAGGTAAAGACGCTGGATGCTCCCCCCGCTGTTTGTAACGAGGTACACGCTGTGTCTCATTGCACACTGTCTTGTCTTCATTTGCATCAGCTTTGCCCATATTTCCGTGTCCGCACCAACGCCCTACGTTCGTCCTGTCGTCTCAGCCAAAGGTGAGTCGTTTCGGTGTGTCTTTTTGATGAACTTGTCCGCTTGATAGACTGGAGGTTTCACGGCCATTGTGATGTGATTGAGTGCAGGTGAAGGAAACATCCGACTCTTTGGAGCCCGCCATCCTTGCTTGGAAGTGCAGGACGATGTGGCCTTCATTGCGAACGATGTCGCGCTCGTTCGCGGCAAGTCTGAGCTTCAGATTATCACTGGGCCCAACATGGGTGGCAAATCCACTTACATTCGTCAAGTATGCGTCTTTTTGTTGGGTTCCGTAGACAGGAGGCGAGGCGGTCTTGATGCTGACTTTGGTTGCTTTTTTCAATGGCTGTTCAGGTTGGCGTTGTTGTGCTGCTCGCCCAAATTGGTTGCTTTGTTCCGTGCGCATCGGCCGAAGTCTGCATTGTGGATTCTATTCTTGCACGTGTCGGCGCTGGCGACAGCCAGCTGAAGGGCGTCTCGACGTTCATGGCCGAGATGCTTGAAACGGCGTCGATCTTGAAGGTATGGAACGTTGCTACTCGTCGTGAAGCACTATCAAATCTCACGTCGTGCGTGTTGCTTGTCCAGTCTGCGTCGAAAGACTCGCTCATTATCATTGACGAGCTGGGTCGTGGCACGTCTACGTATGATGGCTTTGGTCTGGCTTGGGCTATTTCCGAGTAAGCATTGCCAAAATGTTTCGCATCTCCTCATTTGCTGGGCGATGCAATTTTTAACAAGTTGCTGGTCGCAGACATATTGCCACCAAGATCCATGGGTTTTGCTTATTCGCGACCCATTTCCACGAGCTGACTGCGCTGGCCGATACTGTCCCAACCGTGTCCAATCTACATGTGTCCGCCCTGACCGATAACGGCACGCTGACTCTCTTGTATCGAGTTCGACCGGGCGTGTGCGATCAGAGCTTTGGCATCCATGTTGCTCAAATGGCTGACTTCCCCACCAAAGTGGTTGAGGTGAGGTTTTTTTTTTTTTTTTGGTGCCTTATCCAGCTTGTAGGTTTTTGTTGCGAAAGTTACTGATGCGACTTTCAAACCTTCGTCATCATCGGCGTCGTCATCGGCTGGGGGTGTTAGATGGCCAAGAGGAAAGCGCTCGAGTTGGAAGATTTCCAAGGCCACGATCATGGCGATGATTCAGCCAACGTTGGTGGCGATGCGAAGCGCATGCGCATGATGGATGACACTGCCATTGCTGTAAGGAAGGCTGTTTGAGGAAAACCATTTGCTTTCATGTTGCTTCTGTGAAGACTGATTGTTTCAATTCCAATCAGACATGATGGATTGACGCTTCGAAGTGAGCACGCGGAAAACAATGCCATTCTCGAGCCTGTTTGATGAATACTCTTTGTCATTTTTCCAAAAATAAAGGATTGTTGCTTCGTTGAAGGCCATTGGGGGGAAAAAGTACAAATTAAAACTTCTTAACTTGAACATAAATAAGGCACTACAAATAGGCTGGACAATGAACTAACTTGAATGTAACTAACTTGAATGTGAGTAAGGCGTTAAGCTGGAGGCTGCTGCTGCTGCGTGGTAGCCGGTGCAGGCTCGGATTGGGACTTGCGAAAGTAGGTCGCAATGTCTTGGTCTCCGCTCGCACGAGCTGCAGCCCCGAGTTGGGCAGAGTCCTGTCTGCGGGAGGTGGAAAGCTTGCGTTTTGCACCGACTCCTGCTGATGGCGACGCGGAACGCCGTCGTGCAGACAAGGGCGACGATGGGGAAGACGAGTATCTTCGCAATGCTATTGGACTGGCTGCTGCTCTCGATGCCGGTGATGCGGCTGGACTTGCCGTGCTCAGAGCAGCAGCAGACTCTGTCGACAGAGTGTCAGCGATCGGAGGCAAAACAGCTCCACTTCCATCTCCAGCGGGCAGAGACGGTGCCGTCAGCGAACGACGGCTGGAAAAGAGCTTTCGTTGCGTGCGCAGCCGCCCGTTCGGAAGCAATAGATCCCCGCTGGGCTCTTGGAGTGGAGAAGGTGCGCCATCAGATCGTGGCGCGTCCGAGAGCATTCCTGGTGAGGTCAAGACGGACATGTAGTCGTCAAAGTCTGCGCGAAGCGGATTTTCACTGCCGCTATCGTCCTCGTCCGAAGACGTCCAAGACGAGTGCATGGAGATGTGGCTGGTGACAGTCGCTGTGCGAGCGAAGCGTTCTGGGGAGGAAGAAGCCGGCGGTAAACTGGACGCGGGGTTGGCAGCCCACTCTTGAGCGAGAAGCTCCGAACTGAGGGCCTCGGAAGCCAGACCACTCGGCTCAGAAGATGAAAAGGCCGCGGTCGACTCTTGCACCATCGCTGACAAAGGAGATGCGGATGGCACGAAAGCTGGCGATCCCGCGGGCGACAAGGACGCCGATAAATCCCACTCTTCCATTGGACTCGCTCGCAAGTCGTCTTCGGATAGAACTGCAGTTGCCAAATCCCGGGAAACTAGGAATTGTCGGGAAGTGTCGATACCTTCGACAGTAGCCTCTGCTCGATGCCGGTCCAAATGCCAGAATCGAACCATGCCAGGGACCGACCCCGTCGCAATCTGCTCCCGACACCATTCAACAGCTAGCTATTAGAACAGAATTTACACCGATGACAAAAATTGGTCAAGACCGCGTACCGTTGACTCGAGATTATTGGCCCAGGCTGCGCAAAAGGTGGTAGAATTGGTTTGCAGCACCCAAGGTTGTCGGTCTGGAGCATCAACCTGCAGATCATAGAGTGCGTAAATCAGAAAATGAGTTTGCTCAAACCTTGTCCGTTTAGACTCTCCCCTCTTTGCAATTGAAGGGCATCGCCTTACACGCCAAATGTACGCGTTGCCTTCGTGCGAGCCTGAAAGAATGTGTTGGCCGTCGGGACTAAACTTGGCATTCACAAAATACGACGTGGATATTTTGCGCAGCGACTGAGCGCAGTACTGCACGGCTGGTTGGTCCGGATGCGACGGCAAAAAGGTCGAAATTCTGTCCGCAGAATAAAAGGAAGCAAAACGCAGCGCACAAAGCGAACAAACGATTGTTAGAAACAACATTGGAGAGAAAGTTTTCGACGGCTCATGCATGTCGCTCACCTGCCATCAGAGCTGCGAGCAAGGACTCGCGTGCCACTTGCATCGATATCAAGGCTGGTGATGCCCTGGCCAGTTGGCACAATCGTTGCCACTGGAATCGGATGGCCTTTGAATGCACTGTAGGCTTTTCGGGCGTCCCAAATGCGCACCGAGCTGCCAAATCAAACAATGGTGAATGAGTGATGAGTGCGATTGAGTTGCCGTGCCAACAACAACTCGAAATCATCCGGCTTTTGCTGTGAAAGGAGAAAAATTCAACCAACTCACCCGTCGCATCCAGCGGACAAGATTGTTCTCGCGTCAAACAGCATCATTGCTGCAGTTGTTCCAGACTTGCGCTTGGAGTCGGGGCTCCAGTGTGCTGGACAAATCTGATTGGTTGGCGGCCGAGAATCACCCACAGGTCGCATGCGCACATCCCACATCATGACAGCACCATCACGAGAGCTGGAGAGAAACACGCCTACCGTTGTTGGAAGCAAGGGGGAGAGTGCTCGCTCGTCAGTAACGCAACACAACAGTCCTGACATGCATGAGCAGATCGAGCAACGACGTACTGGAGCTGTTGGGAACGAATCTTGCCGTCTTGACCGTCAGCGCATGACCCCGAAACAAATTGTAGTTGAGCCTTTCGAGGTCCCATAGCCTGATGGTATGGTCGGCAGATGCCGTGAGTAGCCCGTCGCCATGTTCGTTCCAGGAAATGTCGCTGATGACTTCCGTGTGTGCGCTCCAGAAAGCCCGTCCATTCTCTGTGTCAGTGGAAATGACCATTAGTTCACAACCATCCTATACTGTTCTGATTTGGTTTGGTTCATAGGAGGTCGTCGTCGAGCAGCTCACCCCAATCACTTGTCTGCGTTTGGTTGGATTTGATCAACGAGACCCAGCCGGCCTCGTCAGCCACTGCAAGCGTTCCAGACTTGGATCCTGTTCAAGAAAGCAATTCTGTGAGCATCAGATTGGGCAAGATTGGTCGATTGGGCGAGGAAACGAAGCCGGGTGATGACAAGAAAGCATCATGAAAATTTTGGCGGGAAAACCCAGTCGACAAAAATTTGGCGGGAAAAGTTACGCTGTCCAACCCGTTCTGATCGTGTGCAGAGGAGGGCGTCGTCTGTGCACTTACCAGGGCCAAAGTTGCACTCCATGGGGGCAAAAGCTCGCTCGAGTGTATCGTTGAGCGGAATGGCGTGCTCTGCCACGTCCGAGACGTACCAAGCGGGCAGAGATCGAGGCGCGAGCACCGAGGCGAGGAATCCTGCCTGCTGTAGCCCGACGCCAGCCTGCCCGCGCGACGACGACGACCGCGATGGATGTAGCAGTCCGAGCTCTCGAAGGGCGAGGCGTCGTGGCAGTCCGAGCGTTGGAGCGATCGTCGTCGGAAACGACGAGCTGAACGCGGCTTGCATAGGACAGTGATTTATGTGATGTTGACGACTGGGCTCGTGAAGATTTACAATGAAGCGTCCTAGATTGAGCAATAAGCCGTTTGCATTCTGAAGAATGGGGTTTTTTGTCGGGAAATCTATGCCAGGACAAGACGCCAGCTGATCGTGGCTTGGTTGGAGTTTGTTCAATTTACTGCCAGGTCTGGGGGTAGGTCTGGGGGTGATAGCGCTGTATTTTGCTCAAGCCATCAACAGAAAAAGCTCAGACTATCGCTTAGTAGTAGCCGGTGAGGCGGATTTGCCATTGGAAAAGACACGAGCAAGAACAGAATGATCCATTGCGCGGGTGCGCTCTTCGGGCTCTGGCACTGCTTGCTTTTGCCTGAATGTGCGGACGATCGGAGCAGCGGCCAGATGAGCTTGAATATCGTCTGCTTCCGAGCGAGATTTCTGAAATACACAAACAGTGGCAAGTGAGCATCTAAGATGTTCTATGATTCAAGCAACGCCAATCAACAAAACCAAGCGGGAAAAAAAAAACCTTGTACCTTGCTTGTGTGCACGGCAGAAGGTGCGTCATCTTCTCCATCATCAGCTTGACGCTTCTTGGCAAACTTGCGGCTCTCGACCTCGCGAATCTTTTTGGATTTGTCGACATTCTCCATGAAAAAGTTGTTTTCGCGTTTCGACTGGGCGAGTTCCGTGCGGAGGCGTTGGTCTCGTACTGCGTTCTCGTACGCTGGGTGCAACCAACACAAAAACAATGAACAAGAGACAACAGTCAGGAACTAGGAGAAACACGAATCGCCAAAAACACCATGTTAGACAGCTCACCGATTTGTTCCGTCAAATGGTGCCACTTGAACTTGGGCAGGTACTTGAGCAGCCACAAATCGTCATGATAGAAGGATGACTTTTTGCCGCCTATCCGTCCGTCAACACCGGAAACACGATCAGAATGCAGCAATTTCCACACTCGCTTTTTCGTTCGTTCGTACGGACTTGCCCTCGCACTTCACCAAAACAAAGCACAGCAGCCTGCTGACATACCAATCATAGTGCCATTGAGCGAGGCAGCAACAGACTTGGCGACACCCTTGTCGGCAAACTCAATCCAACCTTCGGAAAAGTTCTTCTTTTTGTTGCCGCCTTTCTTGATACGGCGCTTTCTCGCCTCGGGATCTGCGGTTGAGTGATGCAAGAATTGAGCGTCGTCACACAGTGCCCCCACAGCTGTAGTTGCTCGAAAACAAATTCGGATACAAACGACATTCGACATGGATCTCACCTTCTGGCTGCAGAAAGACGCGCCCGATAGCTCCATAAATTTGCAGCAAGTGGCGGATCTTGTCTGGCTTCATATGCGGCGGCACCCTGCTCAAGTACAGGACGCCCGACTTTGCGACCTTCTCGTTGAACGATTCGACCGAAGTGGCTTCAATCACTGGTCGCTTCTTGTCGTGCTTCTTTCCGCTGACTTCCGCGAGCTCCTCCTCGCCATCGCCATCGCCGTCGCCATCCTGATCATGATCATTGTCGTCGTCTTCTTGGTCTTGGTCGTCTTGGTCATCCTCGGCTTGGTCATCATCCTCCACGTGTGACAGCTCGTCCTCGTCCTCGTCCTCAAACTGGTCGTCCTCATCGTCGTCCTCGAACTCGTCTTCGTCAATGTCGTCGTCGTCGTCGTCGTCATTGTCAGAGCCGGTCGACTTGCTGGCAGTGATGGTCGGACTGCGCCCTTTGCCTTGCTGTACTGGCTGCTTCACCATGAGATTTTGCTTTGGCTTTGGTGAGCTCGCGGATCCATGACCGCGCTCTTCGGCAAGCATCTGGCTCAGCTTGGCAAACCGAGAGTCAACCTCAGCGACAGCCGGCGAAGCCGCTCCATTCGATCGCTTTGGCATGGTGATGAAAAAAGGTGTGGGCGAAAAAATTCTAAGACTGGGCCATCCAAAAACATGAACACGGTGCTTTATCAAAAAAGATTCATGATTCAATGATAATCCAGTATCAACGCTCTGATTGAAATCGTATGGTACTCATGCTGCAAAATCATCAAAACCTCTCAAGCTTTTAGTGGCCAGCGGCAGTGTACGAGGACCAACCGACTTGCTCAAGCTTGTCCACCTTGCCGAGGACTTCGCGCTCCATAGACTCTTGGTACTGAATCATCTTTTCGAGCAATGAAGGCGCTTGGACGGAGAGAATGCGGACGGCGAGCAGTGCGGCGTTCGTCGAGTTGCCAATCGCGACGGTGGCCACTGGGACACCGCGGGGCATCTGGACGATGCTGTACAGGGAGTCTTGACCATCGAGGTAGCTGAGGGGCACGGGCACGCCAATCACGGGCAAAGGGGTGATGGCAGCAACCATGCCTGGCAAATGCGCAGCACCGCCTGCAGCCGCAATGATGACCTTGATACCACGGGTGTGTGCCGTTTTGGCAAAGTCCATCATTCGCTGCGGAGTGCGGTGCGCCGAGACAATGGTCAGCTCGAACGGCACGCCAAACTGCGTCAAAATCTGGGCCGCTGCCGTCATGGTCTTCAAGTCAGAGTCAGAGCCCATAATCACGCTCACGACTGGGGCAAGTTTGAAGGTGGATTCGAGCACGGGCGAGTCTGCAAACGACGGGCCGAGCGCGCGCAATGCGGCCTGGACGTCGGGCATGAACGGGCCAGTGATGGTCACATGCCCAACCTTGCGCCCGTTGCGGACGCCCTCCTTTCCATACCAATGAATGCTAGTAGACGACGGCAGTGAGAGCGACGAGCTGCAGTTCATTTTCAACGAAAAAATTCAGAGTGAGGGGAAGCAAACAACACCTTTCACCGTCAAACAAACACGGCAATCAATTCAAACCCAATCCAGACTCTCGTCATACCTGCACAATGCCCAAGTGTTATCAAAGTCCTGGTCGGAAGAACCAGAGCCAAGCACATTCACCATGACCGATGCACCGACGCGCATCGCAGGCGAGCCAAGTGGCAGTCCCATCACGGCGCGAATGTGTTGCTCAAACTGAGAAGTGTGGCAAGCTTCGATTGTGTAGTGGCCCGAGTTGTGAGGGCGTGGGGCAATTTCGTTGAGTAGAACGGTTCCTGCAAGAACGCGAATCAACAATAAATAAATAAATACAAAACGTGAGTCGTTGATCAACATCTAACGCAGGCTGCTGGGTCTTTGCTCAACACGCATCTCCAAAGTACTCACCGTCAGCAAGCAGAAACAGCTCGACGCCAAAGATACCAGCACCGTCGAAGGTGGCGATCGCAGCTTCGGCAACGGCGGCGGCACGCGCAAGAATCTCGCCCGAGATTTGGGCGGGCGCAACAACCGTGTGGCAAATGCTGTTGCGTTGGAACGTCTCGACAGCGGGGTACGAGACGACCTTGCCGTCGAGCCCGCGAGCCACCATAACGGCAAGCTCGCGCGTGAATGGGACCCACTTTTCGGCATAGAGGCCGCCAGCAGCAGCGCCGGACAGCGAGGCGATGGCTGCATCAATGTCCTGCTCTGACTTGACGACAGCGTTGCCACGACCGTCGTACGCCAGGCACTTTGCCTTGAGCATGAGCGGGTATCCGAAACGGGCAGCGGCGTCCATGACACCCTGGCGGCCGCCCGCGACGACCTCGGCAAACTCGCCGAGCGCAATGCCGCGCGCATGCAAGTGCTGCTTCTGGACGAACTTGTTCTGGATGATTCGGATGGTCGCTGGCGATGGCTGGATGGAGCACTTGGCCGCCGACGCCTCGAGTGCGTCCACGTTAACGTGCTCAATCTCGACCGTCAGCACGTCGCACTCTGCAGCGAGCTCGGCGATGCACTCTGCGTTCTTAAAGTCGCCGACGATCTGCTTGTCCGCAGCTACAAAAACAAACAAGGTCGCAGTCGTGTTGTTGGTCCAAAAAGTGAGTGGCAAGATGGATTGAATGGCAAATGGCACTACGAGTGGGGATGGATTGAATGGATTGAATGGATGGATGCGAACTGGAGAGCACAGCCCCCAGCGAGAGAGCCGTTTCCAATGACCCAGTCCCCCAGTTCCCCCCCCCTCTCTCTATATATATCTCTCTATCTCTCTCTCTATCTAACTCTCAGTCTATCTGCATTTGCATCATGGACGAAGCCCGTCGGGTGCTGCTGCTGCTGCGGTGGTGTGGGGTCGAATCGAAAAATCCCTTCCCCCCACGAGTTGCCACCTGGCAATGGCCGACGACTCTGTGGATGGATGAATGGATGGATGGATGGATGGATGGGACCGGGCCTCACCTTGTCCAGCTGGGCTGTTGGGAGTGGGATCCAGAACAACAATGCGGACGCCCAGGCGGTGAGCGGCGTCGGCCATCATGCGACCGAGCTGCCCGCCGCCGAGGACGCCCAATGTGCGCTGAAGCACGCTCTGACGGCTGGCGGAAATCACTGACGGCGATGTGGACATTTGTTGCTGTTGAGAATATGAAAAAAAAAAAAATTAAAGAGTGAAAAGCAAGTTGCAAGTGAGTGTGTCTTGCTGTACTGTCGAATGTGGGATGGAAGAGATGGAAGGGATGGAAAGCAGAATGCACTGTAAGACTTTGAAACATTAGAACGGTTGTATGAGAAACGAAACAGAAAAACGAGTTGCACTGCTGCTCAGACTTGTTCTCAAAAGCAGAGAGGGGGGTGATGCAGTCAAACACAACACTAGCAAGGAAAAAAATACCAAAAAAAAACAGCGACAAAAACCAAATCACACACTTCAAAGTCCAAACATGTCCTCGTCCTGCTCTTCGAGATTAAGCTGGCGACGGTTTTGAGTGTTTGCTGGAGGTGCAGTTAAGAGTGTCGTCGTCGACGACTTTTTGGAAGAAAACCCACGCTCGGCAAGGAAGTCGTCAAAGTCTACAAAACATCAACAAGTAAAAAAAATCAACGTCAGTTCATGCAACTGGCCTTGAATCAGACGATATTCAAAGGACGACATACCAGCAGTCGAAATCGAGGACTGACCGGGAGCAGTCGGTAAAGGCGTTGATTGTTGTGGAGGGCTGTAAAAAACAACAAAAACAAACGGCAGTTGTCAGAAACGCACCAAAAAACCATATCCCAATCCGTTTCACCTTCACACAATTACAACATCAACAAAAAACGGTACCCACCTGCTCGATGGAGTAGAAGCACGAGCCGACAGTCTTGATGAGGCCAACTGCGAAAAAGCATCATCCTCGGCGGGTGGTGCTTGTCCAGCAACCAGGTTGGCACGCGCACTCATCGCGCCGGCAAGCGAGCCCATGGATGGTGCTTCCATGTTGTCGTCATATGTAGAACCTGCCAAATGATGAACAAAAACGAGCCACAAACGACCAATGAGGCAAAAAAATGCAGTTAACCAAGTGTCAAACCTTCTCATCAACACAATTTGTTGAACATCAACGCTCGTACCAGTGGACGCGAAGGGATTGGCAAGGAATGCAGAGCCTGGTCGCGGTGCGTCAGACGAAGCAGTGCGCGTTGCTGGCGGCTGTGGGGCGCTAGCGCTGGTGGCAAGCGGCATAGAGTCAAAGTCAATCAACTGCGGCTCCGCGGGTGCAGACGAAGCTGCCGGCGATGGTGCGTATGTTGTTGGCGTTGCGTGCCCAGGCTGCTGCTGCTGCTGCTGCTGACTGCTCGCAAACCCTGATCGCGCCGCTGGGTACGCACTCTGCGGCGGGCCATTGAATCCTTGCTGAGTCCGTTGGTGGCCCGGTGTAAGTGCGGCAAACTGACCCAACGCAGTGTTCAGCTTGTCGTTCAGACTGAGCAAGGTGACTGCAGAGTGCAAGAGGACAAGGAGAAGTGAGCGACAGTACGCGCACTTGCACTTTCGCAGCATGTTCAAAGAGATGGCCTGCTCCTCACCAATAATATCTTCATCCAAAACCTGCTCGACGAGCGCCATGATGCGAGATTGCATTGCTTCAAGCGTCTCTTTGAGTTCCTGGAGAGAGAAGAAAGTCGTCAGTGATTAACAGCTAATCTGCCGCTTCCCAGCACCAGCAGCAGCAAAACTCTTCTGGAAACAAAGCACGCGATTCATAGTGCCCTACAAGAGTGAACGACTCGATCGGCTCGTTTGGCTGCTGTGCCGACACGACTTCGCGGAAGAGATTGCAGTTCTCAGTCACCACCCCAAACTCGGTCGTCAGCTTTGCACGCTGGTGAGGCTCCAGCTTGAGTTTGAACGTCGGTTGCGGGTGTGGTTGCGGCTGAGGCTGCGATGGAGGCTGTTGCGCGCGGGAATAAGCGTTTGCTCCGGGTGAGCTGTCAGACATTGTGGCAAACCCGCCTCGGTCTGAAGGTGGCGACGAAGTCGGATATGTCGAGAGTGTGGCAGCTGCAGCAGTCGGGCGTGAAGGGGACGGCATTGCGTGCTGCATTCGTTCAGAGGGGATCAAGTCAGCACAATGTTTCCGTCGGCATTCAGCCAAACCCTTTCCCTTGCCCCCCCCCGCGCCTCCCCCATTCAACATAACATGTACGTACGGCTTGAGGTGTGTGAATGGGTGACATGGCATCCATGTCCTGGGCGGGAAACTCAATTCCCTCGTCACGCAGCTTGCGAACAGTCTCCTTGATCAGAGCATACTCGTGCTGGTGTCCCAAATTGTCCGACCACGACTGCAAGAGTTCGAGAATCTTCTCGCGCGATCGTGCCGGAATGGGGCTCTGCGGGGAAAAAACGAAAGGGCAAGGTCAGCGGCGAATAAGAGCCAAACAGCAAAAAAAAAAAAAAAAAAAAAAAAAAAAGAGATGAACGCACTTTAGGCTGCACCAGCTTGACCAGAAAGTTGAGAAACTCTTGGTTGGCGATTTCAGCATGAAACCGCTCGCCGGCGTTCTTGACGCATGCCTCGAGCAACTGTAAGAGATTTTCAAAAAGGAAACACAGCAAAAGTGAGTCGGTTACGCACAACATCGAAAACGACGATGATGCCCTCCCTGCTGGGCGTGAGACCTACCACGAGCGTAAAGTAAATCACACTGGCATTCTTGTTGCTCAGCCGCTTTTGAATGGTCTTGATGGCTTCCTTGGGACTACGGGAGTGGAGAGCAAGATTTGAGTGACACGACTTTTCTACCACAGCAGCCGCTCTCGCGCGCGCGCGCTCCTTCCCCTCTTGTTGTACTGTCACTGGCAAACTTCGACTTACCCAGTGTCAGTGTGCTTGATCTGGTCGCAAATTTCAAGGATGAGGTTCCAATCCTCGCTGGGCTGCGTTTCGTTCGTGCATCGCTCTGTCAACCGCCAAAAAGTCCAACGCCACCCGACAAGCAAGAGTGAGCGTGATGACAATGGAAATCGTCAGAGTAACCCTCCCTAGCTGAAAGTGTAAGTGTGAGTGAAAGCGGGCGAGGCTTAGATCAGAAAACGCCGAACATGTTTCGACCGTCGACGCTCGTTCCGACGCGAGACAGCCGCGGCATCGGCGCGTTGTCACGGAGGATAGTGACTCGGCTGTCTGCTCTCCGATCGTCGGGTCGGGAGAACGCCACAATGGTGATCGAAAATCCAACAACAACCAACTACGGGAACGATGAGGACGTCATCTTCTTCCGACAAAAAACAAAAAAAAAAAAATCGAGATCTCGCTGTGCTTGCATTGGCGCTCGGAATGGCGGTGAAACGAGAAGCAGCGGGCATTGTAGTGCGTAAGAATGCCCCGGTGTCGAGTGGACGGACGAAGGAGCGGCCCACCCGAATCGCGAATGACGAACGGCAAAAAAAAAAAAAAAAAAAAAAAAAAAAAAAAAAGATGGAAAAAAAACCCAATCTAAAAAGCTATATAAAATAATATGCCTTTTCTTTTCTTTTCGTTTCTCCCCCCAGCTAAAGTTTTCGTGCGGGAAGAAGAAGAAAATTGTGCGAGTTTTTCGGCGATGGTGCGCAGAACGACGCTTTCGTGATTTGGCTGAGCTGCGTGGCTGTGCGAAGGCGGAGCGGTGACGGAACGCGATGGAATTACAGCTAGAAGAAAAAAATGAAAAAAAAAAAGATATGGCGACACTTTGAAAAAAAAAAATTGTGCTTTACCAATCGCCGCAGCGAGTTTGCTGGTGCCAAACATGGGTGCTGAGAAAAATAGGACGACTGAGAGAGATGCAAGTACATTTACGGTAAGAAAAACAAAAGAGATGGATTTCGCAATATGCAGCGGTTTGGTGGAGAGCGCTGTTGAAGCAGACAGGAAGCTGAATCAAACGCAACGTCGGCCAAATTTCAGCAATCGAAAAGTCGGTCGCGACTCGGCACCATGCTGAAGCGAGTCGGGCTGAGATGGCGCGGTAACGGTTGCGTAGTGTGCTTTGCTCACTGTGACATAATGTCTCGTAGCTGCAAAAACATGAATTTGAAGCAGTTTGCCGTCAAAATTCAGCCACAGCGAAAATTAAAAACCAGCACCTCAAAAACCTACAAACGCGCAGCAGCAACGCGGATTTACAAGATTGTCAAATCGTCCACTAAACACCTCTACCACAGCCCCTCCTCTACAAATAAAGATGCACATTGTTACAGAATCACTAATGCCAAAGAATTTACCGAGAAAAACACTGCCGAGCAGGGTACAACCTTCCACTTTTCCCATCCCGCCTCTTCCACCCGCTCAGCAAAGTCCTGCTTTGTCAATTTCACCCACTCGTCATGAAATCCTAACATTCATCATATTTAGCAGAAGCTTCAACCAAAAGGGGGGCTGAATTTTGGCCGGGTGCCATCCATCAGGCAGGCCAAAGATGGGGGTTTGACTCACCATTGTTTTCTCCCCCTCACTCGCCTTTCATGTATGAAATTGCTGCTACCAGTCCAAAATGAAAAGTGTGTAAAATGAACAATAACAAGAACTCACACAAACAACAGACAACCACAAACCAACAAACACAACCAAGTCAATAACAACGGCCAAAAAACAGCCCCAGTTAACCAAAAGATTGACAAAGCGAGGAAGGTCGCCAAAAGCGAGTCAAACAGTCCGACCAAGCGTCGTCTGCCTTTAGAGCGACTCGCGCTCGCGAGGAGTGTCATCCCAGCCGTGGAAGCAGCGCGTGAACGCATGCGGCTCACGGCCACGCTTGGCAATCTTGAGGTTTTTGACGGTGCGTCCGTCTCCATTCCGCTCCAGATAGACCTACGAGGATGAAATCAAAATGGAATTGAGATGGGTCGAGGTGAGATACGAGCGAGAATAGTCACACACCTTTTGATATCAACTGCTCTCCCCTCCCATTTTCTCTCCCTCTCTCTCTCCCTGCCACAAAAACCACAATCACCATCATATCCACCCACCTGAGCACTCTTGATGGCCAGCTTCTTTTCAGCTTCACTGGCATGCGCGCCAAACCAGAGGAAGACATCCTTGCTCGTGTCGAGAATCATGACATCCTCGTCGGCAAGATCGTCCTGGCAGAAGTCGGGATTCTTTTCCAAAATGGCAAAGTAGCCGTCGGCGTTGGTGCACTGGAAGAGACGAGCCTTGCCAATGTAGTCGGCATCGGCATCATAGGCAGCCTTGCCGCCGAGACCAACCCAGAAAAAGTTTTCAGGTTCGTTGCCTTCCATGATGGTCTGGAGCGAGTAGGGCAGATCGCCCTTGATCAAGTGACCAATGGTGTCGGCCAGCTTGGCGTCCACGGCAGATGCGTGCTTGCCAATCCAAACATACACAATACCGCTCTTGACATTGTCGAAGGGCACCTTGAGCACATAGCAATGCTGCGAGCACAAGGACGACGCATGGGGCCGCTCGCAAATGGTGCGCATGGTGATGCGGGACGAGTTTTGTCGGATGTGGTACAGCATGACGGCCATCGAAGTGGCCGCAAGCTTTGACGACGCGGCTTGCTTTGCGGGAGAGCCCTTGGTCGTGCCCGTGATGGCTGCCAAAGCGGCCGACTCGGCCTTGGTCGGTCGCTGCCCGTGATGAATCACAAATCGGCCGCCAAAGTGCGAAAGGAAGGTCATCGACTCGCGCTGCTGGAAGCTGCGAAGAACACGGAGCGAGCAGCCAAAGTTGGTGTCGACCAGCTTTTCAATTTCCTTCTGGAAGGAGAAGGTAAAGGTCAGCCAACCCATCTTGTTGGCAAAGCGACCTTGCCAAAAGTAGACGACGCATTCAATTTCGTCTTCCTCTTCTTCTTCCTCCTCCTCCTCCTCTTCTTCGTCTTGGTCATCATCTTCGTCGCCCTCGCCTTCCTCGCCGTTTTCTTCGTCGTCGCTGC
Organism: Capsaspora owczarzaki ATCC 30864; assembly: GCF_000151315.2. NCBI lineage: Eukaryota > Filasterea > Ministeriida > Capsasporidae > Capsaspora > Capsaspora owczarzaki. The sequence continues at coordinate 1,203,619 of NW_011887296.1, read as the reverse complement.
TGGCCTTGCCCTTGCCCTTGCCCTTGCCCTCGGCCTCGTCATCGCTGCCGTCCGCCGCCGCAGCGTCCTTTTCGCCAGGTCGCTTGACTGTGTCGACGTCATTTTCGTTGCTGTCATGGAAGACATAGTCCTTGTCCTTCCAGTACGTGCACAAGAAGACATAGCAGTCGTGGTCGTAGAACTGGCCGACCTCCTTCTTGGGCAGACGCACAAACTTGCGGCCTTCGAGCACAAAGCACTCCATCTTTTCAAGACGGTCGTTGGCGTCGGCCATAAAGTCCTCGGCCTGCTCGTCCGCCAGGTGGTTTGGGCGTGCAGTGAAGAGCGCACGAATGTCAACCTTGGGCGGAGTGTACTTGACCTCGGGACGCTCGATGGTCGCCTTGACGCGCTCCTGCTTTTGCTTGACGGTGAGCACTGGCGGCATAATGTTCTGTGCGCTGAAATCGACGGCAATGGCATCGTCCCATCCCTGGAAGTGCAGCTTGAAGAACTGGGTTTCAGCAAGCTCGAGCACCTTGATAGCAATGGCGTGAGCAGGCCGAGGCAGAATGTGCATGAGTTCGTCCGAGAGTTTCATGGCTGCAGCACGGACGAGGCGGCTCGATTTGCGCCCAATCCAGATGAAAACATCCACATGCGAGTCGAGAATGTACACGTGCGTCGATTCGAGCATGCTCTGCAACAAGTTGCCACCAGACGAGAACGTGTCCACCTGAGGCAATTCCAAAAAGCCCTTGCCCAGAGCCACCTTGTACAAACAGGATCGTCGGAAGGGGAACTCGGCCTTCGCCGGATCAGACGTCACAGCTGCGAGGACGGGCAAGTCACCAGCGGCATGATGCCCACGCTGGGAGCCGTTGGTGTGGCCGCGGTCGGGGAGCACCTGCTGTCCGTGCAGCAGAGCCCAGAATTCGTCGGGCTCATCGCCCTGGCTCACCTGGACAATTTGAGCACGGTTGCCACGCTCGTTCTTGTTCAATCGCTCTGCAAGAAGGCGAGCCTTGGACCGCTGCGTGAGCTTGGAATCGACGCCAGCCCACACGTACATTTTCAGGCCCATGTCCAACAAGAAGACCAGCTTGGTGTGCAACGAGGTGGGCAGCAATGGCGATGGCTCGGCATGCGTCTCCTTTTCGCCCCACACGCGGAAGAGGCGCGTCACATATTCCGTCTGCTCGACAATAAAGAAGCCGCTCTCCGTGCCGCCCTCAATGTAGGCAATCTCGTTATTAAACAAGTGCAAGAATTCTCCCGACTCGTCGTTTTGTTCTTCGCGCGAGACCATTCTGGAGGAGGCGAGAAAGTAGCAGAAACAAGTCAAAAGGGGTCAGAGGAGAAAAACAAACAAAAGTCAGACAATCACAACAAATGAGCCCGGCTCGAACACGCAACAACCAAACGACCCAAACGACCCAAACTCACGTCTTTGCTTCCAAATAGTTGCGCAGGTTGACCGCATGGATGGCCGCGCTGGCCTTCTTGTCCAACGACGACTTTTCGCCAATCCAGAACCAGATGGCATAGTCCAGACCACCGTTTTGCTCGTTTGTCGTCGACTTGAGCACAATGTAGCAGTCTGCCTCGTAGAACTTGCCGTTGAGCTCGGGCTCGCCCTCGATGGGCAAAAAGTTCTCAATACGCCAAACAGTGACGCCCTCCTGCTTGCCGACAGCGTCGCCAAAAATCTCACTGTAGTCAAGCTGGGGACGATCGATCTGCTCGTCCCAACGCTTGGGCTTGCGCGTCTCGACCGGCTTGTCGTCCTCGGTCTCGGGAGCCGTGTGCGCGCTCGCGAGCGCCGATTTTCCCTTGTCGTTGCTGACCTTGGCCATGCCCATGAGCACCTTGACCGTGTCAGCCTCGCGACCTTTGATGAGACCGGCACCAGTGTGCTTGACGTTGGCTGTCTTGACCTCGGTGGCCTGGACACTGATATCGCGCGAAGCGAGAATCGACGTGCCGAGCTGACCTTGCGCTGCCGCAGCCTGCGCGTCAAAGTCGATATTGTAGAGGTCGTTGACGGTGAAGCCCTTGGGCCGTGGGGGCATCTCAAAGTCGGGGTTATCCTCGACAGCAAACAACTTGAGGTGTGGCTCGAGCTGGTAAATTTGCACGGGCACGGATGAGATTTTGTTATCGTTCAGTTTCAATCGGCGGAGCTTGGTGCAGCTGCAGATCGAAACGGGGATGGCGGTGAGGTGATTGTGGGCGGCGTAGAAGAGCTCGAGTTCCGTGCACTGATCAAACTTGTCGGGCACCGTGCGAAGGTTGTTGCGATCGACATAGAGGCGACGCAGCGTGCGAATGTCAAAAATGGTGTCTGGAATGGACGACAGCTTGTTGGTCGAGAGATTCAGGGTCTCGAGGTTTTCCAGCTGACCAATAAGGGGGAGCACCTCGGTGAGGCCATTGTTACTGAGGTTGAGTCGTCGCAGCGAAGCCAGGTTGTACAGGACGATGGGAATCGTCGGCAGCGTGTTGTACGACAAGTCGAGCTCGGTGAGGTTGGAGAGTTGGTCGAGCACATCGGGAATGTTGGACACGGTGCGCTGTGTGCTGGAGAGATTGAGTATTTGCAGCGTGTTGAGGGCGCACAGCGGGCGCAGCGAGACGTGCTCGAGCGGGTTGTGGGCGAGATTGAGGCTTTCAAGGTGGGCCAGGCGCCGCAACTGCGGGGGAATGCTGTCAATCATGTTATTGGACACGTCTAGGAACTGGATATCCGGCGAGTTGATGAGCAGCTGCGACGGAATGGCCTTGAGGCGGTTGTGCGCGAGCGCCAGCACCTTCAGCGCGCGTGCCTCCAGCGCGTCGATGGGCAGGTCGCTCAAGTCGTTCCAGCCGAGATCGACCGTGTTCAAGTCCTCCAGCAAGAACACTGCGCCGGGCAATCCGCGCATGTTGATCTGGTTGCGCCGCGCAATGATCGATCCGAGGTGTTTCAGCTCGGCCAAATCGCTGGAGAGCGCCTTGAGGTTGTTTCTCGAGACCGAGATGGCTTCCTAGGGTTGGTTTATTCCCCACACACACAAGAATGGCAATAACGATGATGATGAAGGGTGAGTGTGTTGAGCGATGACAAAACAAAGAACTCAAAACCTGCCAAACCAAAAAAAAAAAAAAAAAAAAAAAAAAAAAAAAAAAAAAAAGCGATCTCTTCATCGTTTTGTCCTCATCTTTTTTTTTTTTTTTTTTTTTTTTCAATTCTGGATTGCTGCAAAAATTGAAGTGTTTGAAGGTTAAAAAAAAAAAAAAAAATTCGAGAGAAACGACACAACGGGCCAAAAAATGAAAAGGATCTGTGCGCACAAAGCCCTCGACGGGGACTGTTCATCACAGAGAAGGAGTGGACACTGACATCTCTGGTGTCTCAATCACCGTGGGCAGAAGGAGAAAAGAACGAGAGAGAAGGAAGGTTGAGAAAAAAAAAGAAAAAAAAAAGAAGAAAAAAATCGCCGAATAAGCACGACAGCGCGCTGGGCAGTAGTGGGAAGCGATTGCCGGACGAGTGATGAGTGCGTGTGCACAATGCGAGTGTTTGACGCACCAGCTTTGGGATGGAGGTGACGGTTGGCGGGACGTGCACCAGGCCGGTCTTGTTCAGCTTCACCCAGTACAGGTTGCTCAAGTTCTTCAATCTGTTGCCAAAGTCATCGTCCAGCGGATTGGACGACAGGTCCAGGCCCCGCACAAAGTTCAAGATGCCTGCCGGAGCCGCCATGGTGGTGGTGGTGGTGTGTTGGTGCGTTGTGGCAGGGAGGGGTGGTGGTGGATGTGAACAGGGGGACGAAAGGACAAAAGAAGGTCGAAGAATCCAAAAAAAAAAAAAGAAAAAAAAAAAAAGGATTGAAAGATTCGTGCCCAAGCAACAACGCGACGAGCCGTGGACGATGATTTTCAGAGACAAGATTCAAAGCGATGCAAAAAAAAGGAAGGCACATCAAAGTTTGTGCAAGCTGAGAACGAAAGATCTGATGAGAGAAAAGGAGAGAAGGAGGGGAAAACAATGCTGGAATGGCCATGCAATCTTGCAGCGAATGCAAGTAAGATCTCCAACGCAAGCTCAAGCTCAAATGCACAACATTATCATCATGCACAAGCGATCTTGTCTTGATACTGAATTTTTCGCTTCGATGCTCGATCGAGGCGAGGTGAAGGTGAGGCAATCGCTTTCACTCGTCTTTTTTCGTCACACACTGCACTTCACTGCAATTGCAAGACAAAGATGCAGCAAGGTTGGCTATTCCCCCCCTCTTTTGCGTCCACATTTCCACACAGTCCCTCGCTACAGTTACATAGGGTGTTGGTGGTTTTGGTGGTTTTGGTGGCTGGTTGGGGGTCTCAGAACGCAAAGACGTCATTCGCTTTGTCGTCATTGTTCGCCATTCGCCCTGTCTCTCTCTCTCTCTCAGAGTCGCCATCTCGCTGACTGCTCGTGACCCTGATTCTGTGTGATAGATGGCCAGGACGCGTTCGCCGCCCTTCGCCAGGAGCTCGTCGTCGCGAGCTCGTCGTCGCGATTCAAACCAACTACAGTCCGCTTGTTTCAAACGTCCAACGCATGGACGCCCGGCGGTTGTCGTCCTTCGCACGCACTGCAGTGTTGATTAGCGACGACTGGTTTTCAAGTATCTTTGAACGCATTGCAAGTATCTTTGAACGCATTGCATCGTGGATGGCGAAACCTTCTGGACCTCACGCACACTGTGTTGTGTTTGGTTTTCATCATCATCATCATCATCATCATCATCGTACAACTGTGGTCGACTCGTTGCAGTTCATCGAGGATTTCAAAGCAAACCATCCTGCAGCGCACTTGTTGGCTGCACAGCTCGTTCGATCGGATTGCGACGTCCATGCGGTCGCAACGGATCCGATGCTGGTCGACCAGGTGCGGCAGTTTGGCCTCCACACGCTCGAAGAGTGCGTGCGTTCGCGATGGAACAGCTATGACACCTCGCTCAAGGACGAGTTTAAAACTGGCGTGCTAGAGCTGCTTGCAACGGTATCCATCACATGTTTGGCATGCCAGAGTCGAGTTTGTTGGCTCAATTTGTCTCTTTGCGATCCAGGGAATGCGTTCGATTCTAAACGAGCCACTCTATATCAAGGAGAAGTTGGCGCAAGTGATTGTCGAGCTGGCCAAGCGCGATTGGCCCCAGCGTTGGCCGACCTTTTTCGACGAGCTTCCCGAACTGTCGAAAATCGGAGTAAGAGTTTCCCTAAAACCCGACCTTGTCACGATTTTTTGCCCTTCCTTCTCATGCTCATCTCACTGATGCATCAATTGCAAAGCCATTCCAAACGCTGGTAACGCTAATGATCTTGCGCACTCTGGCACAAGACACGATGGAGTTCAACGACGATTTGCCGCTCGATCGCAAGCGTGACCTGCACAACGGCATGGCTGCAGCCATGGATAACATCTTCCCGTACTTTGTGGACATTATGACAACTCGGTTTTCCGAGTACTCGCTCTACATGCAGGTTTGGTCCTGTTGTTGTTGTCACACCTTTTTGCGACATGGACCCAGTGCTCGCTGGTGGACTCACCTGAACTTTCATCCTTGGCACAAAATGCAGTCCGGCAACGCGTCTCAACCCGAAGGCGAGATTGCGTTGATTCTCTGCCGCGCGGCATTGATGGCCATTGCAGCGTATCTGCCGTGGATGAAGTCTACGTATGTCCTCCTCATCTTGGTCTGCCAGTTTCCTTGTCACGCTCTCTCGTACTCACGCGTTTTTTTGATTGCTTGCAGAGGAAGTGTCGCTTGTCGGTTGATTCCTTTGCTTGCCTCCATGCTCAACGCTCGCAGCGGCTTGGATTTGGTGTGTTTCATTTTCGTGGTGTCGCTAATCATCATGAAGACTCTCGTTAGGATTCTTTTTGCTCACCATCCGTGGTGCACCTTCTTCATTGCACCCACAGGCCGTTACAGAGTGCTTTGGGGCGCTGGTGGAGCGACATGTTTCGACGGCCGAGCGCATGTTTGTTTTGGACATTTTCAATCACATGGATTCATTCGCCGCTGTGCTGGCATATGCGAACGCGACTGGAACCAACGAATCCTTTGTTCTCTTGAAGCGCGTGGGTCAGGTAAGTGAGAATGGCGGTTGGTTGTTCAAAAGCGGCTCGTGTACTGACTTGGCGCAGATTCTGTCGGCCTTGGCCACGGAGCAACTCTGCCCACTCATCAACTCGGGTTGGAAGGTTGAAAACATTACCTACGACCTGACACCGTAAGTTCTGCGTTGCTGAATGCAGACACGTGAGTTCCTCCCAGCTCATTTCTGTTTGATGGTTTTTGTTCTCCGCGTTATTACAGGTACCTCGGATTCATGCTCGAGATCACCAATCATCCCAGCTTGATCCTGAGCTCTTTCACCATCCCAATGTGGCTGGCTGTCATGCGTCACAAGGTCATCCGACTTGTAAGACAATGGGTTTGGTTTTGAATTCAGAGCGCTTTTTGTTTTTGCAATTCGTGCTTAATGGCTTGCGATTGGCAGAAACCCGACTTTGTTGCGTGCCTTCCGTCACTTGTGCAAGCGTTGGGCATGCGCTTGCGAAAGGTACGCGGTTCAGTGCAAGCAACAAACCGCATATTGTACGATTGGCTGTTATTTTTGCTCGTTGACTCATGAAATGCTTTGCGCTTGACATGGCGATCGTGTAGACCCCACCGTACATTCACGATGACTTTGACCGCGCGTCTGACCACGTGCAGTTCTTCAGCGTGGTTCGGAGCCGTACCTCAGAGGCTCTGCGTTTCCTGTCCGACCTTGCGGTGAGTGGTGCAAAAACGTACGGTGCTAGATCTACAGAGTATGGTGTCGCTCTTGGCTCACCTGCATTCTCTCTCTCCTGCAGCCTGAGATTGTCATTTCCACCTACGTGTTTGGACTGGAAGAGGTCATGGCGAGCCCAATCGATGCGGGGAACGCGACGGGCCTCTGCACATCCTCCTCCCCCAGCGGCATCACCTGGGACGCATTGTACTTGTTTGGAGAGAGTGTGGTGCGCAACTTTGACATGCACGCGGCTCGCGACGCCAACTCTTCCGTGGGCTCTGCGGTAAGCGCCGTCGCCCGAGGTCTTGTTCGGGGGAAGCGTTGGAGAGTTGGATATGAGACTGACGTCCGCCACATCCTGTAGCAAATTGTCAACCAGCTGATGCTGGCGCTCAAAGGTGTGACAGAAGAGCTGCTCATGTACCAGACCAATGATCCCCACATTCTTGGCAAGGTTTTGAGTCTTCTTGGCGTGCACGTTTGCATTTTGCTGCATGCACCAGAGCTCGTTCCGATGCTTCTAGCAAAGGTACGAGTCGCTTTGAGTTGTGGAATGTGATTTGCGCGCGTTTCTCATGCATGTTCTCGAACGCACTGGGGTTCCATTAGATCATTGCGGGTGTGTCGTTCCGAGTCGAGCCTCTGCCTGCTCGCTTGGATGAGGAGTCGTTGATGGCTCGTCGCCGCGCATGCGTTGCCCTTGTCAAGCTGTCGTCTGCGGCGCCCGAATTGCTACTGGTATGCATTGGCGATTGCATCACGCCAATCGTGTGTTTTTTTTTTTGGGTTTGAAATTGTTCATGTTGCCAACTCTTTTTTGCCATTGCTTTGTGCTCTGCATCAGCCACACTTTGACGGAGTTCTACAGCAAGTCCAGCAACTGATTGCTGATGGACAAGTGAACAAGTTTGAGCAAACATTCTTGCTCGAATCGCTCGTGCTTGTCAGGTGAGAGGTCACGTTGTGATTGAATGGCTGTTCCATCGCTCACTGACCCTTTTTGTTGCCATCAGCAACACGGCCAATGATGTCAACGCACAAGCTGGGTTCTTGGCCGGCATTTTCGCGCCCATCCAGCAACAACTCAATTCGGAGACAATGATGCAGGCGTGCAGCTCTCCAACCGCCTTCCTCACGTTTCTGGGCTTGCTCAATTCCGACTCGAGCCTGAATCCGGAGGGGTGGCATGTGTCTCAGCAAGGCTTGATCAATCGCGGCGAATATCTGACCATCTTGTCCACGTTGGCTGCCGTGGCGCGGCGCATTGCAGTGCCCGCCGACCGGCAGCAAGATGTTCTTGCGTACTACACGATGCTTTGTGGGGACGTTTTCAAGACAGCCGTACCGCATTTGCTTGCCATCATTCGGTGAGGAGTCGGTTTTTGGCCGTTGGTGTGACTTTGTGATGTGTTGTCGTTTGCTCATCCGCCTTGATGTATCGGGTCTTGTTTTTGTAGAACCCTTCATCTGATGTGGTCACCTGAAGCCATTCCTGCGCAATTGACGCCATTGCTCGAGCCGAGCGAGAGCGAACGCGATTCGTTGATTGGCCTTGTTGCCGACGACGAAGAAGACACAGATGACGAACAGCCCGACAGTCAGGCCGCGGACTTGGATGGTTTCCGTCATTGGCTGTCTTCTTTGCGCGAAGTGACGTGAGTGCTGGCGCTTGGCGAGCTTGTCCTCGCTTTTTTTTTTTTTGGATTCTGGTCGCTAACTTCTTGACTTTTTTTGTGGTCAATCCTGTCCTGCTTGACTGCCACCCTCAGATACAAGTTGCTGGCGACCGTGTTTGAGAAAACGTCAGACATTTATACAGTCGCGAGCTTGGACCGAGTGCTGTTTTCTTCCATCTTTGCTTACCTCGAGACGATGCAAGTGCGGCACATGCGAATGATGATCAAGTTCTTCCTCGCGCCCATCAACCGCCATTGCCCGCCACAAATGCAAGGGGAGGTTTTCCGGGCAGTGCTCCCTCCCATCTTCAAGTACATGCAGGGCCGCCTTTCCGCCGAGTGGGCTGATTTGACCAATCAAGTCACCAACGGCAGCAGGTAAGCTTGCAAGTTGACGTGCGTCAATTGGCACGGAATGTGTTTTTCGAAAAACGGCGCTAACGGTATTTTGTTTTGTTTTTGTGACGCTCGCAGCTCGCTCCTGAACGAAGAATCTGATGAGACGAATTTGGAAGTCTTCCGCAACAAAGTTCTCCGTGAGCTGACTCGCGAATATATCGAATACATGGGAAGAACCTTGTTCCCGCGAAACGAAGGTTTGTAGATTTTGCTGCCGAAATTATTGCTTTGGCGAACCTGTGCTGACCGAAGAATGCATCTTGTCATCACAGACAACACGGGCTTTATGCCATCCGACTTGGCCATCGAGCTGTTCTCGCAGCCTGTGAGTCGCTGGTTTATTTTTGCTGTTCTCAAAGCCCTTTTAGCTCATTTTTTTCTTTGTCGGACACATTTGCAGGAGCTGGCCGAAACATACCTGCGAACATGCATGCTTTGCATTCTCTGCGGAGATACGCAAGCTTGCCACCGTGCCGTAGGCTTTGCTCTTCCAGCATTGCCGCTTGTGCTCAACCAGCCCGCTTTGGTTGAATTCGTTGGTGGCGAGTTTTTCCAAACCGTGTTGCAGGTGAGTAAAACTTTTTGTTGTTGTGCTTGGCTTTAGGTTTTTTTTTTGGGTAACACTTGACTGATTTGTCAAAATTACTCCAGGGCATGATCATCCACCCACAGCATGGCGATACCGAGGCCGAGCTTGCGACCTTGGCCGCCCGAACCTACGTTTTTACTTCCGACAAGACCAATCGTTGCCGAGAGTCCCTTACTCTGTTGCAAGACGTGACATTTGATGCTATCGCGGTATAGCGTTGGTGCTTTGATTTCGAATTGTGGTTTGCTGCCCGAAAATGCTCACACTGTTGTTTCGGTTGTTGAGTAGATGCTCGATCAGCAATTGCAGGTTGACGCGACCGACAAGGCGCAACGGGAAGTGTTTCGCCGATTTCTTTCCTCGTTTGGCGTAAGTCGAGCGCTGTTTTCAAGATGCACTAACGATTTTCCTTGAGTGTCTGACTCATTTCTGAGCACTCTTTTTTGCTTGCTTGTTTTTTGCTTTTCTGAATTACAAGGTCGGAGATACGATTACGCGTCGTCCAAAGATCTTCTCGCTTCCCGAAACATCCTTCTTGCAACCCGCTCCACGCGAAAAGTCGACCTCTGTTTTGGATGACGAGGATGTTTTTGACTTTAGCTTGACGTCCTTGTTTGGGTCTGCCAAGCGTTGAGAAAGAACGAAGATGTTTCTCGCTCGAGCTGTCTTCTTTGATGTGAATCGATTAAAGTTGTTGCGAGTGGTATCGAGAGTATTTGTTCTTGCGACACGTTGCATTTCAAGACGAGCATACAAAATCTACTCAAAGCCTTGACCAGACACCAATGCCTCGTTCTTGGCATCAGCTGCAAATCACACACACACAAAAAAAAAGAGAAAGCAACAATGAGCCATCGGCGGAAAGAATAGCACAACTTTGCAGATTCACGAACGACTTACTTCCGGCCGGAACGGTGTGGCCAAAGCCAACTTGACAATCACGCAGCGTGCAGCCTGCTTGAATAACAGCATTGGTGCACACGACGACCGACTGGAGGTTGCAGCTGCCAACAACCACAAAGAGACATAACGAGTCAGCGAAACATACAGGCCAATTCCGAGGAAGAGCAACCCCTAGAACAACATCCAACGACATACCCATCTTGAACAGTAACATTGTCCATCAACAAGCAGTTGACAAGTTTGACGTTCGCGCCAATCTTGCACTTGCTGCCAACGATAGTCTTCTTGATGAGCGACTTGTCGCCGATAACAACGTCGTCCTTGACGATGGAATCGCTTCCTGTTTGTGCTCCGGGCCGATTCGGCGCCACGCTGGGGCTTGATTGGGGTTCTGGCTTTGCGCCTTGGAACTCGAGCTTGGGGGGCTGTTCAGGAGGTTGGTCAAATGAAGTTGTCAGGCAACGATACAAGGGAGTGTCGCGGTGCAAACGAAAAAGTTGCTTACATTTCGATTAATCTCCAGGTATGATGCCAGAGTGTTGACGCGCGCGCAAAAGCCGTCCTTCATCTGGAAAACATGGCAGCGAACAGCGTCGCTTGTGTCGATCGGGGTCGAAGACATCGAGTATGCATGCTTGTCGTTATCGTCAAGAATGGCATACGCTTGAAGATCTGGAGCCAAGCAAAAACAAGCAGTGAGAAAGCTTTAAAGAAAAACCAAAAAACAAAAGAAAAAACCACAGCGCAAATCATATCTTTACCAATCTCATCGCTGGGAGGATCCACAACCTCTCGTCGCTTGCGACGCGAAAACTGCTTTCGCACAAGGAACGGGATCAACTCGCCCTTGATGGCAGAAATGTGCTGGTGTCGCTCCTCCATCAAGAAGTCGAGAATCCATCGCCGGAAAATGTAGAAATGGCCGTCGAGCAGCTTTGTTGTGACATCCATTCGAGGATATCTATGCAATGAGACGGATAGCCACCACTGTGTGAGCTCACAGCGCAACTACCAAAATCCAATCCAATCTTCAACTTTCAGCTTTTCCGAAAAAGCCTTTTCGCGTACCGCATCAGCACCGCCTTTCGGATCTTAAAGTCCTCGTCTACGTCTGCCTCGGCAGCAAAGTACAGCAGTCGCTTGGACTCGGCATCAATGCCGATAAAGTCGCGAGTGCCTTCGTCCACGGGCGCCTTCTTGGCTTTCGCGTCGGGCAGGGGAGCGTCGTTCACGGGAGGTTCCGCAACGAGCATCGTCACGGACGCGTCTCGTTGGCGATGGAGGTCGGCAATGAGGTGAATCGGTACGTCGCTGATGAGGTCGCAGCTGACAACAATAAAGTCTTTCTGCAGAAAACCAACCAACAAACAAAAACAATCAAAATCAGGTTGGCTTGTGTGTTTGGATCGCCTCGGCCAAAGCATCTGTGGCCGGAGACCACTCGCGAACTTGCCTTGATCTTTTCGCGAATGATACGCAACGAGTCGGCGGTGCCAATCTCAGCATCGACGCCAATGACTTCGGGCACAATCTTGTCCAACTTGCACTCGTTGATGGCATTGTAAATCTGGGTGGCCCAAGCGCGCTGCGCAACCACGATAATATCTGCAAGTGACGTGTTTGTCATTCAAAGCATAGTTAGTGTTCATCACATCCATCAACGTCGACGGCAAATGTGAGAGAGTGTGTGTGGCGCTGATGCAACCGCATCGCAATCGCCCCCAGTCTCGACCTCTGCTCCAAATCGAATCTCCCCGCTTCCCCCCTTCCCCATCACTTTGACCCAATCCCACCCTCCATCTCAACTCTCACCAAGCGTCGCTGCCATGCCATTTGTTGCTGCAATGCACCCCCAGAGTGCAACCTTTGCGCTCCATCCTTGCCCCCTGCTCGCTCGAACAGGATTCGCACCATCACCAACACACGAGCCTCCCAACGGTCAAGTTTTGACCACCGAGTGAGGTATATCGTGATGCGGCGGTCGGGTGCAGGGACGGTCGTGATGCATCTCGGCCACCATGCGTCGGAAGAGAAGCGAGATCTCGGCCTCCTCTTCTGGTCGCTGGGGTCGGTGGGGGCAGTGCACCCCGCGGCAGCACTTGCCTTGGAAGCCGGTGCTCTCGAGCAGCTTGAGGCTGTGCCAGATGAGCGGGCGGTTGGCGACGGGCAGCAGCGCCTTGGGAATGCCCTCCGTCAGCGGGTACATGCGCGACCCAGAGCCAGCCGCCATCACCACGACTTGGAACTCGGCCATGACGGTAAGGATGAAATGTAGACTAAAAGCAAGCAAGAATCTACAATGCTCAGAATTATTGTTGGAGCGATAAAGAGAGGGGAGAACGTCAGCTATTTGTAAAAATTGTAATTGTACTTTAGAGAACAAAAGGCAAGATGCAAAAAAATCTCAGATTGGAAAAAGGGAGGATGGTGGGGGAAAAAAAAGGTAGTAAGATTGCATTGGCATGATTGCAAAATGCCTGGAAATAGGGGGAAGGAAGCAATGAGCTCGAATCAACAAGCCCTAACGGCATCCCTTGACCCTGCACCACCCTCAATTGTCACGGTTGAACAGACCCGAAGGAGAGAACCAGAGGGGGAGTTACTTGGCGCGACCCTTGCCCTTGCCCTTCTTGGCAGCGGCTTCGCCCTGTTTGAGACGGTGGGTCGGAAGACGTCAGTCAAAATCGAAGCGCACACAACCAATTGACACTTTGACACTACTCAAACGTACACCGTCGTTGGCAGCAAGTGCGCTGGCACCAAAGACCTCGAATTGGAACTCGCCCTTGGTGGCCTTGTTAATGTCAGCAATGAAGGAGTCATAGTCTAACCCCAGTGCAAATTGAGATGGAGTGAGTTGTTGCAGTCAAGCCAAACCGCGGAGTGAGTTGTTGCAGTCAAGCCAAACCGCAAAAGAAAAAAAAAATCCAACGTTGGACTACTAACCTCCAGGAACGACCGAGATCTCCATGGTGCAGCCTTCACCGTTGTAAGTTTCGCCCTTCTTTTGGACCCACTTGTGCACGACCGTCATGGCGGATCCCAGGTGCTTGTGGGGGACTGCGGAGGAGCAACAAACAAAATGAGTTACAAACAGGGCGCAGACCAACTACCGCTGCCATTCTGTAGCACGTACTGAACAGAGTACCCTCCATCTCCATCTTCTTCAAAGGAATGATCTCGACCATCTTTTTGATAATGTCGTGGGCCTGGCGGTCGGCTGGGACTTCGGGATCGATGCGGGGCTGCACCAAAAACAAACAAACAAACAAAAAAAAAAAAAACCAAACAAAAAAAAAAAAAAAACCGAATCAGGTCAGTCCACGCACGACCCCGAGAGACAAACAAGCAAGAAAATGCACCAACCTTCATCTCGCCCAACGCGAGTTCGATGCGCGTCACTGGATGCGGGAGGTTGTTGGTGGGGTTGACATAGTACTTGTGGATGTACGAAACTAACCAAGGCACATGCATGAAAACCATCGCATCCCATCCATCAATGAGTAAAATACAATGACGATCGGCTTCACCATCATTGAGCATCGTCCTTGAATCGACGACGACGCTCGTCGATGATCGTTACCAATCTCTGCACGTCGCTTGTCTGTCTTCTCCTTGCGCTCGGCGGCAGTCTCGGCGACCTGGCCCTTCTCGCAGATGACCTTGAGGCACGCGTCGTTGTCCTCTGTGCCAAACGCACCTCTGCGCAACAAACCAGCCAAGGCAACGGTGACGATGAGTGCGAAGCATCCCCAATGCATTTCCAGCCAAAAACGCACGCAGCACTGGGACTTTTCCATCCCACCCCAATCCCACCACCCAAACACAGGCCACTTGTTTTCGCAATGCGTTGCGTAACGCCATTTCAAGTGACGCAAAATAGAAACGGGGAACATGGATGGCAAACGTTCGCACTCGCGTCATCAAGGAATGGAAGTTTTCATCGACCAGCCACTGACCACTCCGGCCCAATCCTGGACTCGGAGAGCGACGGAAACAAACAAAAAGACACACACACACACACACAGGCGTGCCACTTACGCAAGATCAGCGGCGTTGGCGCGCTCGCCCTTGGAGAACTGCTTGAAGACAACGTCGACGAGAAGCACGTCCGACCAGCCGAGCTCGCCCTTGCGCCACTTCATCACATTGCCGGGGCGGCAGGCGACCTCGAAGGCGTACTTGCCGGTCTTGTACTTGACCAGCTGGTGGTCGCTGCCGGCAGACATGGTTTTGTGCGACGAAGGTATGTCCATATTGGCTGATTGAAAGTGGGATTTCCGTTACTCAATCACAAAGCACACAACGAATGTTGAGCAGAAGCAGCGAAAAAATAAAAGAAGGGGGAGTGAAATGTCGTCAGCTTAGCGATAGCAGCAAGTAGTCGACCATAGTGGAGGAACCAAACCGAACGTGGAGGAAACAGCGAGGAGATAAAAAAACTTGTAGTGTACATTTCGTGTTGTTACAATGACGAACTGGATAGCGGAGCAACTTGAACAATGAAAAAAAACACCTCCACTACGGCGATCAATCAGATAGATCAATGACCGCGTCAACTTGCTTTCGGAGGGGGCTTTGATGGGGCTGGCTGCGTT
>NW_011887296.1:1186338-1188559 GCF_000151315.2 Capsaspora owczarzaki ATCC 30864 | reverse complement strand
CTCGTGGTATTGATTGCTTGCTAACAGGAGAAACGGACAGATCGAGCACAGGCGGAAGATGCGAACGAACTGGAGAAATGGACAGGTCAAGCACAGGCGGATGAGAGTCATCGCCTTGCCTCGAACTGTGCGGCCGCTGTGGCGGCGGGGGTGTCACTGTTTCACGAGGCCGCTTGTCCTTTGGAAACGACTCTGTAGTATCTGCAGATCCAGCTGCGGGGGCGGTAATCCGAGCCGGCTCTTCCGCTTGTCGCTTCCGACGCCACGCGGTGGCCCGGATGTCGTCAATGACGGATTGCCGAGTTGTTGATGCAGCAACAGGAGCGGTGGACAGGAAGGGAAATTGGTTTCGGCTGTGCGACTCGGCTCCACTTGAGGAATCAACTTTCACGGCATCCCTAGCAACGTGTACCTCATCCGGCTCGGCCTCTGCACTGGCCAAGAGTGCCGATATAAATCCTGGACTCGAGAACGGGTCAGAGAACTCGTCGTCGTCATTGTCGTCGTCGTTTGGTCTGAAAGAGTTCCCGCGGACGTCATAACTGTCATCCTCATCATCAACACCATCGAGAATGGCCACAGAAGAAGAAGCTGAGGGAGCAGTTGCTGATGTTGCACCTGTAACATTCGACTTGCTTGTCACTGAAGAAGAAGAGCTGGTCGTGCGGTCTTTGGAGTACCAGTCCAGAATGGTCTTGGGACGCGCCCCAGATCCTGGGTCGGTGTGACTTGCGGTAGTGGACGAGCTGGATGCAGCAGAACCGAGCTTGTGACCAGGATCTTGCTTTGCTTTGCTCTTCTTTTTGCTCTGGTAGCCTTCCGGCTCCTTGACCTTAATGTACGTGCCGCCGCAGGTGGCTTGGTGTTCTGCCCACCATGGATCGTTTGCAGATGGGGCGCGATTGGTGGCGCGCTTGACCCAGCCGAAGAACGGCCGCTGATCCTTGCACGGGCCGTTGCATCGCCACCAATGCACGCGATACGTCGCGACTTCGTCGTGGAACGTGTGGTAGATGGTGATGCTCGTTCCCACAATGTCATTAATCCGCCGCATGTGCTTGCAAAACTCTTCGCCGTGACCATCGCGATCCTGGGCACAGAGACACAACATGAGCATGAGCAACGATGCGCGCACGGGTTTTCCGACAAGTTGCTCGGGAAAAACTCACCCGGTTGTTGGCGGTAACAAACAGATATGCATGAATCATTTCGTGCTGTTTCAGCACATGTGGGGTGAATAATCACCATCAACGCAAGTGAGAGAGAAACCAACATGCATCGTTCTCTGAGCCAGCCAAACGCTTACAAGTAGAGTTTCAACGAGCTCTTTTCGCGATCGAAACTTTAGCAATGGCTCACTGAGCGAAATGGAGCACAGTCCGCCTCGACCTTCGTACTTGCACAATCCGGCGCATCTATCATAATTCATGAATGAAATGACAAAATCAAACAAACAAACAAAAACAAAATGGATCTGAGTGTGGTCGTCGCGACGGGACTAAAGCGCTGAGATTTGGTGGCCAAAACTCACAGCGTCATGCGCTTGGACCACTGCAGGACAACTCCAGTCAGCCGGCTCTGGAACAGCTCGCTGTCAAACATCTGAAACAGCGCGTGCACGTCTGGGTGCGGGTCGAGCAGCTCGTACTCGTCGGAAATGACGTTGCTCAGGGTTGCGTGAACTGGCGGATTTCGACCCCCCGACGGCGGCGGCCATGACGATGCCACGTCACGCTGCTGGTCCGTGGCTGATGGGCGGCTGTGTGGGGCTGCAGAGCCGTCGCGGTCTGGCTTTGGCTTTGGCTTGGGCCACGGGACGTGCGCCATCGCAAATTTTGCACGAAAAACCGCTCAGGAATGACACAAACACACCCACACAGAAACGAGGTTGTGGAAATTTGGACTGGAGTCGCATATGCAATGAATGATGATGCGAAATACTTGTATTGGATGGAGTGGGGAGACCAAAATGCGTTGTAATGTGAAGCCAATCAGGACATGACGCAGCAGAATTCAATCAAACACAAACCAACCTTGGACATCAATCACATACGCTACAAAACACACACACCACTCAAGCAAAGGCCTTCAGAATATCCGTGAGACGAAGAATGCAATCGGCTTGTGCTGGCCGGGCTCGACAATCCACAGACGGTGGACGTGCGAGATGGTTGCGAGCATGATTGCCTGCTGGAGCGTGTCGTTGGATGACACGGTCAGC
>NW_011887296.1:1093712-1186216 GCF_000151315.2 Capsaspora owczarzaki ATCC 30864 | reverse complement strand
ACTGCGACAGCGTCCGCCCCCTGCGTGTACATGTGGCGGAAGCCCTCGAGTGCGGACTCTGACTCGCGCACCGAGACAATCTTTTGGAACTCGTTAAAGTTCGAGGTCAGGCCCAGCTGCCCAAGCGTCTTGTTTGTCAGCTCCTGGGTGGCGCGGGGGTGCGTCAGAATGAAGCGCAGCACGTCGGACTGCGAAAGAATGCGGAGAGCCGAGTAGTGGCCCTCGTGCATCTCGTCCGAGGGGCCTTCAGGGCGGTGAGTCGGAGTGGCGCGCACAAGGACGCGCTCCAGTCCACCCTCGAGCGGGCTGAGAATCTCCGCAATGCTGCGAGTCGGCTCGTACACGTTCAAGCCGTTGTGCCACCATCCAGCCTTGCTCAGATGGGCAATGCCAATGAGCTCTTGCGCAGGCAGGTTGCGAAGCTTGTCAATGTGCACCTGCAGCGACTCGGGCGTCACCTTCTCCTCCACCTGGAAGAAGCCGAAGGAAATGTACACGAGCAGGTCGAACGTGTGAACAATGCCAACGTATTCCTTCTTTTCCTCGTCGTAGACGGGGACGGCTGTTGTTGCAGAGGACGAGTTAGTGTGAGTGACAAAATCGTCCAGCAGCATTTCAGAAACAAGGGCGGGGGTTTGAAGACAAACAAAAAAGCATCTCAGAAATGAACTCTGATTTCTCCACACTTCTCCCGCCATCCAACGCTCTGGAGTGTGATTTTCACCTGCGTCTGAGCGGACTGGTATTGCGGGCAAAGTGCGAAGTAAAAGTGCGATTGAAAATGGACCCTGTTCCAATCACGGACGAAGAGCTCGAAGCTGTGCTCCAGAAAAAAAGGGGAAAAACATCACATCGTACTGCTACGATATAAAAGGGGTTGAAAGTCTGAGAACGCAAGACGATCTCTCCAAAAATCTCCAAATCTCCAAATCCCAAATCAAAAAAAAAAAAAAAAAAAAAAAATAAAAAAAATAAAAAAATCTGCTTCAAATTTCTCGCGCTTTGTTGGGTTTTGTGTGCGTCTTTTATCCAATGTCGTTCTTCCAAGCAGTCAATGGAAGACGAAACTCGGTCGTCTTCTTGCACGCAATGGGCTGCAGAAGCGGCGGACTCTCCGATGTTGGGCGAGTCACTCGCTTTGCTTGGGTTACGGGGAGTGTGAATGAGTAATCTCTGTCTCTCTCTCGCTGTCGCTTTTGTGACGAACGCACCGAGAATGTTGTGGCGCGCGAGCACTTTGAGAGTGTCGACGACGGTCGTTGTGGCAGTAATCTCCACGAGGTGCTGCTTGGCGTGCAGCAGTGTGCCAGCGGGGCGCTTGAGCAGATCAGCAACCGACTTGATTTCTTCGTGCTCGCTCATTGCTTTGGATTTCTATTGGAAAATCAAAAAAAAAAAAAAACTGAATTTCTGAGAAATCAACAATGGCTTCAAAGAAACTCAGCGATCCAATAGTAAAATGGTAAAAGTAAAGACGGTTCACGCAAACTACCATCGTGGTACTATGACCGTAGTGTGTTGTGATCCGTCCATTTCTAGGACGGAGACCGTCTCCACTCGGTCCACTCGTCTGAGCGGCTAATCCTACCTTGTTTTACTTTTTGACTGTCTACAACGCCTCCCAACTTTGCACTACCTTTTTAACTCCTGATTCCTGCCATTCTCTTTTCTTACTCTTTCCTAGAATGAGCGGTCGCAGGCAGGGCAACATGCTGCCAACTGCGCTGGCGCAGCTCCAAAACCTGATCAAGCGAGACGCCTCGCTGTACCGCGACGAGTTCCTGCAGCAGCTGCGCCACTACGCCTCCGAGCTCAAGATCTTCCAGCTCAAGCCGACGACTGCTGCCGGCGCCGCTGTGGAGGCAGCGACCGATGCGAATGGAGCCGTCGTGCCAACCGCTGCCGTCATCCAGTCCAACTCGAACGGCCGCAGCAGCGACAGCGCCAAGCACTTTGCCGAAGTCGTCATGTTCATTGCCCAGGTGTGTGTCTCTGTTCCGTACCATCCGGAAGAGGGGGGGGGGGAGCGATTGAGAGTGACGGGGAGCTGCGGCAAGGGCCTTTCCCTCCATTGCCACACGTGGAGAAGAGTTCATCGCGTGGTCGCTCCAAGCCACCCCCCACCGTCAAGCACCAAGCCATCGCCCCGCTCACCTCTTATCTCAGTGCACCAAAAAAGCACACACATGAATCTCAGCTGGCCTGGCGATGAGCTGATGACATTTGTTTTTTGTTGTTGTTGATTCTTTGTCACTTTGGTT
Source organism: Capsaspora owczarzaki ATCC 30864 (assembly GCF_000151315.2). Taxonomy (NCBI): domain Eukaryota; class Filasterea; order Ministeriida; family Capsasporidae; genus Capsaspora; species Capsaspora owczarzaki. The sequence continues at coordinate 1,183,955 of NW_011887296.1, read as the reverse complement.
GTTTGCCGACAGGTCTCGCATTGCTTCAAGGAAGAGACGCAGGCCTTCCCCGCCGAAATCATGGACTTGCTCGCTCAGCATGGTCCGCTGCTGGATCATGACATTCGCATGTCGCTGTGCCGATCGCTCATCTTGCTGCGTAACAAGGACCTCATTCCCTGTGTCAAGTACGTCCAAACATCATTCCGCCGGCTTGCGCTTGCGCTTGCAGTGTCACTTGCCAACTCACTTTATTTTTTGCTCAACACGTTTTGGCGGGTCAAAACTCACAAAGCTTGCTCGAGCTCTTCTTCCAGCTCTTCCGTTGCAGCGACAAGCCGCTGCGAAAGCTGCTGTACACGCACATTGTCACGGATGTCAAGAACATCAACCGACAGCACAAGAACAACAAGGTCAACAAGACGCTACAGAACTTTATGTACTCGATGCTGGCAGACCCGCACCCAACAGCCTCCAAAAAGTCGCTCGAAGTCATGATTGAGCTCTACCACAAGAATATTTGGTATGGATGGTCTCCTTGGCCTCAGTCTCGACTGCTTCGTCTCAGCAACTGTTGTCGCTGATGGTTTGCTTTTCGTTATTTTTATGTGATTTTATTTTTTCGCAGGAACGATGCGAAAACCGTCAACGTCATCTCGACCGCGTGCTTCTCGCCTGTGACGAAGATTATGGTGACTGCCATCAAATTCTTCCTCGGCGTTGATCAAAAGACAGAAGAGGACGAGGATCGTGACCCAGTACGTGTTCCCTCTATCGCTCAGAGCTGAGCGAGTTTATTTCTGTTTGTCGGAAACTCTGGACTCACATTCACGCGCTTTCTAGGACGACATGACTGTCAAGGACGTCACCATCAACAACAAGATTGCCAAAAAGACCAAGCATCGTGCCCGGAAGCTCAACCGAGCGCTTGAAAAGGCCAAGAGGGTAAGAGAAAGGTTTCTTGGGAATCTTCTCGATTCTTCTTGAAGAGTCCGCCCCCCCCCCTCTGGTCCTGATATCCATCCCTCTTTGAATGATGACATTGATAGAAATTGAACTCGACCGATCGCACGGCCGCTTTCGCCTTCTCTGCTCTGCACCTTCTTAACGATCCCCAAGGTATGTTGTTTACGTCCAAACACTTTACAAGGAGAGAGGGGCACACAGAGTTTGGTGGTCTGTTTCATTTCTCACGGCTTTCCCCCCCCCTTTTTTTGGTCAGGTTTCTCGGAAAAGTTGTTTGCCAACTTGCGCAAAAGCACTGAACGCTACGAAGTCAAACTGTTCATGATGAACTTGATTAGCCGCTTGGTTGGTGTCCACCAGCTTTTCTTGCTCAACTTTTATCCCTTCATGCAACGTTACATGCAACCCCACCAAAAAGGTAGGGTGATGAATTTTGGTTTTGCTTGGTTGCGTTTTGGGGCATTGTTTTTTCTCGAGTCTGACCTTTGTGCTATTCTGCCTCTTTGTTTTTCTTCTTCTTTTCTCCCTTCATACTCAGACGTCACTTTGGTCCTCGCATACGTCGCCCAGGCATCGCACGAACTCGTGCCGCCGGATGTGATGGAGCCCGTGATCATGACGCTCGTCAACCAATTTGTCAACGACAAGAGCTCACCCGAGGTCATGGCTGTGGGTCTGAACTCTGTTCGCGAGATTTGCGTTCGGTGTCCGCTCGCCATGAACGAGACCCTGATGCGCGATCTTGCAATGTACAAGACGTTCAAGGACAAGGGCGTTGTGGCTGCTGCTCGCTCGCTCATTCAATTCTACCGTGTGGCCAACCCTGCGCTGCTCCACCGCCGCGATCGCGGGCGCCCACTGTTGGGCGACGAGGTGGACTCGGATGACGAGCAAAGTGCCGACGACGTCGAGAGCGCCGACGAGGATGTCTCGGACGACGAAGATGGATCTGCAATGCAAGTCGATGACAGCGACAACGAAGCCGATGCAACCAAATCCAACAAGAAGGCCGCAGCAGGGCAAAGCGACAGCGAAGATGAGGACGACAACGATGAAGCTAGCCTGTCAACCATGTCTCTTGCACGCTTGAAGCGCAAGGAACGCCGTCTGCTGCAGCAGCAGAAGGCCAAGGAAAAGTCCGAGCGCTCCAAGTCGACCATGCAGTACGGCCAAGCTCGCATTGCCAGCTATGTGCCCGGCGCCGAGTTGTTGGCAGCCGATCTCGACATGGACGACATTATGCAGGGCAAAACCCACACCGAAGAAGTCGAAGGCGAGGCCGACGAATGGGATGGCTGGGAAGAGGATTCGGACGTCGAGGACAGCGACGAGGGTGAGTGGATTGATGTCCATCATTCGTCCGACGAAGAAGGCGACCAAGCCGCCGAACCCAAGCGTAAATTGACCCCCGAGGAGATGGAATTAGGTAAGAAGTAACAAGTTCTTTGATGATGTCGTTGTTATTGTCGTGCTCTTTTATTTTGGTTGTGTTGGAGTTTCACCAACCTTTTGCTTTTTCTTTGCAATTTTTTTTCGTGTGCCGCATCTTGCACAGCTCGTCAAAAGGTCGCGGAGCGCAAGCAAAAGGCTGCTCTGCTGAGTGCAAACCGCATTCTCACGCCTGAGGATTACGCTGCCATTCGCAAGAAGCGCTTGGAGATGCTCGCAAACAATACAATCAACCAACGGCGATCACGCAAGCGCGGCCACGAAGAAGTGGACAACAGCGCCGAGGCCATTGAGGAGCGTCTCATTGAGGACTCTGGTTTGCTGTCTTCGACTGCCGTGGGAGCTGGCTCGATGCCTTCGGAAACGGTCGATCCCAGCGCGCTCGAGCCGCAGTTCAAGCGCTATCGCCAGGACAAGGCAGAGCGTATGGCCTCGATTATGGCTGGCCGCGAAGATCGCCTCAAGTACGGTTCGCGCAAGGGCAAGCACAACAACCACGCTTCAACCACCAACAAGGAGAAGGCCAAGAGGAAGAATGCCATGATGATTTTGCACGGCCAGGGCGTCCGCTCCAAGATCAAGCGTTCGTTCCGCGGCCCACTACACTGCCATCTCTCGCAACAAGGGTCGTCACAACGGCGAGGCCTAAGGGAATTCTGGTTGGTAGATTGCGTTTTTTTTTTGTGGTTTGTTTGTTTGTTTGTTTGCAGCATTCATTTGAAACTTGGCACAGAATAACATTTCGTGCTTTCTGTTCATTCATTCAACGATGAATTGTTTATTGGGACCAACGACCACTTCTCTCATCAAACTGGTGTTCGCCACTGCGAAACACGTCGATATTCCTGGAGACATTGCATAGATAGCTTGGCGAGTCGGTCCACATCGGTGGACGTGGCAGGAATGACAGCATGCGCAAGGTCGACGAAAGCGTAGGCAGAGAGGTCAATGTCTGTGTGGGTGGCGTCGTTCAAATTGATCCAATGGCTCAACGCGACATACGTCTCATGCATGCGCTCCACCCAGTTGCTGATGAGGTAATCATGAGCACAGAGAACGCGTGCAAAGTTCGTGCTAACGATTCGACAAGCGATCAAATTCAGCGCGAGCAGTTGGCGCAGCCGTGTCGCCTGTGCGGATGAAGCATCAACATCGGTCTCGACAAGCTCTCGGGCTAGTGCAAGACAGGTCGGCCAGAGATAGTTGCTGCAAATCGCGAGCAATTCATGAACGAGCCAGTGCGTTGGCATGTTCACGGTGCTTCCGATCTGCTGCCATAGCGCTAGAAGCGGGTCGCACTGTTCGGCGAGTTCTTCGGCTGTGAGCAGATCGTCTGGCGACGGTGGGACGACATCCCGAAAGTCATGCAGAACGGATTCCACCTCCTCCAAAATCGAGTCCACGGCTGGTTGTTGATCCGCGCACAAAGAGCACTGCACTGCCAAGCCACGTGAGGTTATGGTGCAGCTAGGACACACCCTAGCACGCTGAAGTTGCGGCTCATCGGCAAGACATCGACTGCAGCCGCATTCAAAATGAAAGTTCTGCAAAAGGTGTGCGCGACGCTGCTCACGGGGCTTGTACAGTAGTTCCGGAGGAAGATATGACAGGACGAGTTCGCTGCGATAGAAGAGCGAGGGAGAGAAAGATTGCGTGAGAAAGATTGAGAGAGAGAGAGAGAGAGAGAGAGAGAGAGAGAGAGAGAGAGAGAGAGAGAGAGAGAGAGAGAGAGAGAGAGAGAGAGAGAGAGAGAGAGAGAGAGAGAGAGAGAGAGAGAGAGAGAGAGAGAGAGAGAGAGAGAGAGAGAGAGAGAGAGAGAGATTGAGTGAGACGGGGCAACGCCTGACGGGGAAAACCAAAACAACCCAAACCAAGACTTACTCGCCCAGATACACGTCCTCAAGTAAAACTACCGAGAAGAAGGTCCCTTGGTCTGTGATTTCCACAAAGCCCGAGCAGTTTGGTCGGCAGCCGTGATTGAAAAACGCTGCCAACGGAAAAAATCCGACATCAAACGAGTTGAGCTGAATGCGTGCCAAGGTGCTAAGAATGAGTCCGTTTTCATCAAAGAGGGGCTGTTGTTTGGTGGAATTGGAGGGCACTGCTGTTGATGATGATGATGATGATGATGATGATGATGATGATGATGAAGAACCAGCCGCGCAAAGCTGGCTGTCTGCATCAGACGGCAGATCAAGACGATGCTGGGTCTCGAGAATCATCGGAATGTGTTGACTGGCTTCATTGAGCTTGTCCAGAAGCGCCGAGGGCACATCTAAGGCTGTGCGTGGGAACAGCTGAGCGATACGCGACTCGAGCACCGAGCCAGGAACGAAGAGAAAGTCGTTCTCCAAGCTTTCGGCAGAATCTTGAGGTTCAGCGTCCACCATCTCATCTGGTTGCTCGTGCTCAATGTCATCCGGACTGTCAGATAGCTCGTCGTCAGCGTCGGCGTCAGTGCGGCTCTGTAGCTTGAATTGGCGCGTTCCAATGCGAGACTGGATGAGCGGCACCAGGTATTCCACGAGGCCAGGCAGCAAGTACTTGTCTTGAGTGTCGGACGTTGCCGAGCCATCGTCGTTATCGTCATCGTCACCGTCGTCCATTGCATCCGCAGTGTCAGACGCGTCGGCGCCGTACGAGCTCAATGTCGATTTCACGTCAAAGTAGACGCCGACCGGAGCGACGCCAACCGTTCTCATCAGAATCGTGCCCTTGCGCAGACATGGCTGCTTGTTCGTCGTTGCAGCAGTCGCTTGATCAGGCAGCAGCTCGAACGCAAGAGTGACTGGCGATGCCGTTGGTTGCTCTGGTCGCGTGGAGTGAAACAACGCGTGGAGTGGGTGCTCCGATCTGCAGTCCTCAACCACAGCAGCAGCGCCACCGTCGGATGCAGATGATCCAGTCACTAAGGCCATGCCCTTGCCTTGGTGGTGCAGATCCGTGAGCACAACGCCGGGGTGCACAAACTCGCCATCCAGCAGTCGCTCAAACGGATGCATTGGCAGCACAAAGCAAAAAACAAAAAAGAACAGTAGACCTGAGGCTGGTGGAGTTGAGATGATATTCTTAGACATGATCAAATAGTGAGACAAAAGCATGAATCGGGGAAATGGCAGGGAAGGCTACAGAGAAAGCATCGGAAAAAAAAAAAAGTGTGCAATAGAGCCAAAAAAGAAAGAGCCGTGCGCACGCCGGTAATCGAAACCGGGTCATTTCCTTGGAAGGGAAACATACTGCCTCTGTACTACGAGCGCATTGCTGACGTTGGGCAAAACGGTAATTGTCGCTTGACTATGGGCCACTCATACACAACACTGCATCAGATCGAGAGCAGATCCGCTGGAGTGTTTGCCAACAAAGAGAAAACGGATTGATATTTCCAAACAAACACAAAATTTGAACGAGGGTTTGTTTCTGTCGCCTTTTTTTTTTTTTTTTTGTTTTTCGAAGCAATCGTTCAGCTCAGAACCACTCTGCTTTTTTCCTTTTCCTTTTTTTTTTCTCCCAAGTCTCCGCTCGCTTTCTTTGACTTTGTCGCTTCGTTCATCATGCCAAAGCGCACTGCAGCAACGCTCGAGAGCTCGGACGCGGAGGTCGCCGCCGTGAAGGGCAAATCGACTTCCACGCGGTTCCAGGACATCTTTGGCAAGACTGCCGACACGGAGGCCGAGGACGCACTCGCCGAAGCGCAGTTTGACGACAGCGATGACAGCGACGTCAACGACGACGACGACGACGACGAGGGCGACGATGACGGCAGCGACGGCTCGTCCGTGTCCCTGGAAGACTCTGAGGCTGGCGAGACGGACAGCGACGACGAGCTCATTGACGACGCCGACCCCGACGAAGACGACCAAGAGGGCGAAGAAGACGATGGTGACGATGACGAAGACGAGGACGAGGACGACGACGACGACGACGACGACGACGACGAAGGGGACGGAAGCGATCCTGAAGCTGCTGGAGACACACGAGGCGTCCGCTCCATGGAGCGTCTGCAAGGTACTCACTTTCCCCCCGACGCGACCCACTCGCACACAAGTTGATGAGATTTGGGACGCGAGACTCGTCATGATTGCAGGCAATGGCTCAACGCAGGGCGGGCCTTTGGGCGAACGTGAGCTTTGAGAAGCAGTGGAGCGAGGAAGGCGTTTTCCACGTGGAAAGTGCGCTTGAGATTGCCAGGTCGTTTCCCCGTCACTCTCCCTCTCCCCCCACACCTGACTCGACTCGATCCGATCCACTCAACATTCGATGCAATGAGTGTGGAGAGGAAGTCTGCGAATGGATGTTGACGCGGGTGATGGCTGAATGGGGGTTTGTATTTTTTGTATTTGCTTCCTCGTTCAGCCGCTCGCAAACTGAACGCAAACATCCAAGCTCATCCTGGGAGTGACAGCGACACGGACTCGGACGATGACGACGAGTTGGTACGTCCGTTGAGATTCTGCACAATGTGGTTTGCTTGGTTTTTGCGAGTGGTTTGTGCTGATGTTGGTTTTTGTTTTCATCACCCTTCTTCTCCACAACCAACCCCGACTCACCTCGCAGCACTCCCGAAACACGCTCGGCAAAATCCCGCTGCATTGGTACGACGGCATGCCACACATTGGCTACGACTTGGATGGCCAGCGCATTACGCGACCTGCCACCAAGGACGAGCTGGATCAGTTCCTTGACACGATGGACAACCCGGATCACTGGCGCACGGTGAAGGACAAGAACACGGGCAAGGAGGTTGTCCTGACAGAGGACGAGGTCGAAATGATCCAACGCCTCCAGACGGGTGGTTATGCCAACCTGGACTACAACCCATACGAGGACACGATTGAATGGTTTACGAGCGTCAAGCAGATTCATCCCATCAACAACCGCCCTCCATCCAAGCGTGCGTTTGTGCGATCCACCTGGGAACACAAGCGTGTCATGAAGTTTGTGCGTGCCATTCGTGAAGGCCGCATCAAGGTGGAATCCAAGGACAAGCTCGGAACTTCGCGGCAAGAGCCCGAACACCGCGACTTTTACTTGCTCTGGAACGACGATGAGGCGAAAACCGACGCACCCAACTCGGTCCAAAACTCTCAACACATTGCCGCTCCCAAGATGCGTCTGCCCGGCCACGAAGAGTCCTACAACCCTCCTCCAGAATACTTGCCAACAAAGTGAGTGATTTTCCCTGGTTTGAGGGGGTGGGGTAGGGCGGGGTGTCAGTTGTCAGTTGTTGCCTTTCGTGATTCTTGACCGTCCCTGCAGGTCTCTAACATTGCTGTGTGTCTATGTGTGCATGTGTATGTGTGCGTGTGTCTTTTCTTTTGACTCCTTCCCTCTAGGACTGAGATTGAAGAGTGGAACAAGATGGACAAGGAGGATCGCCCTCTCAACTTTGTGCCTCAAAAGTTCAAGTCTCTGCGTCAAGTCCCCGCTTATTCCCGCTTTATCCAGGAGCGATTCGATCGCTGCTTGGATTTGTACTTGAGTGCGCGCGTCAAGAAGAACAGGATGAATGTCAACCCCGAATCGCTCATTCCGCAATTGCCGCGCCTGGACGATCTGCAGCCGTACCCAACCACGCTGGCCCTGGTCTTCGGCCCGGGCCACCACACTGGCAAGATCCGCAACATGTCTATCCATCCTTCTGGCCATTGGCTTGCAACGGGTGCGGACGATGGTCTTGTGTGCGTTTGGGAAGTTTCCACCGCACGGTGTCTCTTCACGTACAAGGCTGGCGATATTGTTTTGGGCGTTGCCTGGAACCCGAATCCCGCCATCCCACTCCTTGCTGTCGCGGCAGGCAAACGAGTGCTGCTCCTCAACGCCAATCTCGGTTCCAAGGAGGCTGTCGACCAGCTCGACGAGCTGCTCAAGGAGACGGCGCATGCCGCCGCCAACGAGTCTGCCGCCGCTGCAAAGCAAGCCGAAAGTGACGACGATGACGACGATGACGAAGGCTCCGGCCGTAGCCGACGGGAAAGCAAGAGTCCGAGCACCAACAGCAACAGCGCAGCCAATGCAAGCAATGCTGCCTCGTGGGAGCCTGCCACTGCTTCCGAAACCTTGGCTGGTGTGCGTGTTATTGTTCGCCTCAATTTCCCCGTGCGCCAAGTCACCTGGCACCACAAGGGCGACTACTTTGCCTCGCTCACTCCGGACGCGCCCACTGCCGCCGTCCTTATCCACCAGCTGTCCAAGCGCAAGTCCCAAAATCCCTTCCAAAAGTCCAAGGGTCTTGTTCAGCGCGTGCTCTTCCACCCAACACGGCCTTTCTTGTTTGTTGCGGTAAGCTGCTATGGCGTTTGTTTGTTTGCTTTTGTTTTGATGTGTTCTCGTTTTGGCGTCGTTTTCTCATTTTCCTTTGAAAACTCCATCTTTGATAAAAAAAAAAAAAAAAACAGACGCAACACTATGTCCGCGTTTACAATCTTCTCAAGCAGGAGCTTGCCAAGAAGCTCATTTCGGGTGTCAAGTGGATTTCCAGCATGGACGTTCATCCTGGCGGTGACAATCTAGTCATTGGCAGTTACGATCGCAAGCTCTGCTGGTTTGACATGGATCTCGTGTCTGAGGGCTCCTTGTTTTTTAGTGTTTTGTCGTTTTCGCTCAGCGCAATGCCTCTTTCCCGCCCCCCCTCTTCTCGTACTAGGTATCACCGCATGGCGCTTCGCTCTGTCGCATTCCACAAGCGTTTCCCACTGCTTGCGTCTTGCAGCGACGATGGTTCTACCCATATTTTCCACGGCATGGTGTACAACGACTTGCTGAAGAACCCTCTGATTGTTCCTGTCAAAAAGCTTACTGGCCACACGACTGTCGACGATCTATGTATGTTGTCGCAGTTATTTATGATTTTTTTTTCGTTGTGATGATGTTTCGTTTTTTTTTTCTGACTTTTTTTTTTCCGGACTTTCTTTTGTTTGTGCAGCGGTTCTTGATGTCCAGTTCCACCCCATCCAGCCATGGCTTTTCTCCGCTGGCGCCGACGGCACTGTGCGCATGTATGTCTGAGCATGTTTTGAACGTGGCGAGGATTTTGTAGTTTCATTTGATCAAAACAAAACTTCAATCATCAACGTTGGATTTCTGTGCCTGGTTGGTACTGTTTGGTTGATTCCAACATTTAGTGCAATTCCACTAGTGGCATGAGATGGGAGGGGGGGGGGGAAAAGAAGGGGAACTCTCAGAGAAACAACAGAACCACAACTAGTGAGTGGCCGTTGCGTGTCGATCAAACAAACACTCTCCAGCACTCCCTGGCCTCTCTAATGCGCACCCGGTGATTGACGTGATCAACGGAAGGCTTCTTAATCTTCGAATGAAACCTGAAAGTGGCCAGTTGTAGACGCTGATGCTGCAATTCGTTTTATATTGCACCAGTACCTGGCATACCACGGTTTCTATTTCACCACATACCACTGGTTCCGGAACAACAAAGGTACAACGGACATGCAGGCCAAAGAGTATAGCCGGGGACAGACACGCACAAGTCCACAAACACGCAACATCAACATTCAAGCAAGAGGATCCTTTCCACCATCGAAGGCAGGGTGAACCTTGACTTGACGCGATGGAATGTCAAAATGAAGAGACTCGAGGAGCTGTTTCAAACTGCCTATTTCTCTTTGTTCTGTCGCTTGAAGGTAAGCGTATGTGAGATCCTCTTGCGCATCCAGCCGCTGCAACGCAGGAACTTGGAATGACATTGCGCGTAACAACTCGGCACACAATGCGCGAAGGGTCGGAGCAGGAGGGTAGGACATGACGCCAACGGTCAGAAACTCAAACAAAGCATCGGCCAGCGGCTGTCGAGACGACGACGAAATCCGGCTCAAACCGCCGTTCTGGAGCAACAGTGCGGCGCGCACTGCTTCCCACAGCATGAATTGGATTGATTCCCTTGTCGTTGCCGTTAGCAGCTTTTCAGGGAGTTCCACCAACTCCGCGAGGCAGACATCGATCTGCTTTGCCCGATCAACGCGGGACCGTGCTGGATCGACAGCGTTCAAGCCTGCAACCGTTGAAGTGGCAAAACACAACGGGTCCGACTCCCAGTGGTTGTCGCCATCTGTGGGATCATCGACCCCAAAGGGTTTATTGCACATCTCGGGCAAAGAAGGTGCCTGCGAATAGGTTGCGGCCCCAGCGGGTGCGTTGGGTGAGGCGGAGCTGGGGTTGGTGGAAGGGTTGGGCTGTTTGGCGAGTTCCAGCAACCCTTGTAGACTTTCGAGACGAACGTCTTCAGTTCGATCGGTGGACATTGCTGCGTTGGAAATGAAATGAAATGGGGGTGGGAGAAGAGAGAAGAAGGCGCGAAAACGGACTGAGACTTGGTTGTCCAAAACCAGACCCCACTCTTCGGCTGTGTGTTGAATAGACCAAATAGCACTCACGTGTGAATTTTGAATGACGTTTATTGGAGAGTGGAAAAGCCTCGATGGCACAAGTTTGCAGTCCTCACCTTCGAATGTGAACTACCGTCTGTTCCCCCTTGATGCGCATCTCCTCAATGAGACACTTGCACACCAGTTTGCAATCCTCACCTTTGAATGTGAACGTCCGTCTGTTCCTCCTTTTCGTGGTTTTTGAGCATGAAAGGATTACCCTGCCTCGTAGAGGAGGTGCGCATCACGAAGAGCACATCCTGCAACGAATGCCCAGTTTCAAAGGCTCAATTGGCAAAGGTTGAGTTGAGTCTGGGTGATTCCTAGCGCACGAGCCACCCTGATACGTCGCGAGCGCGAGGTGACTGTGTAGTCGTTCTCAGGATCATTCTCGTCCTCGCTTTCTTCGTCCACCTCGCCATAGAACTTCAACAATGCCTGCGACTTGTCCTTGTTCCAAGTGTTGGCAATGCGCCCACGACCGCCCTCGGGCTGCTCGACGGCAAGCCGTTCATTGCCGGCAACCAATAGCGATTCCACGGTTGGGGGAATGGTGACAGGCATCTTGACGTAGCCTGGCTTCTCGTCGCTAGCTTCAGCGGAATTGATCGTCGATCTGAGCTTCGGCTTAATGTCGACCGTGATCGTCCCGTCAGGCAATTGGCCTTCCTTGTTGGGTACGAGACGAATCGGTTCAGCTCGTCCGAGCTGCGAGTTTGCATGCAGACACATTCTAGTGTGATCAAACCAGGTGAGCATCCAAGCACATTGTTTTTTGTTTTTTGGTTTTGTTGTTTTAGTTTTGGCTCACCCCAAAAAATCGCCTCAGAAAAAACCCAAAACAAACAAACAAACAAAAAATAACAAATAAATAATCTCGGCTCCCAAAAACAGCAACCCCCGCCACCCCTCTCAATCCACCACCTCTCGCCGGCTCGTCGCCTTGCTCTGATACCTCCTGCCTCGCTTTTTGTGTCTCGTTGCAGTCGCTTTTCTCAGACAACGGCTCTTCTCTCAGGCAACGGTCGTTTGAACTCGTACATGCATTTGAATTTGAAACGGTTTCGTGCATTTCTTACAAGCGCTCAAGCTTATTGTCGATGGCGCCGATGCGCTTGTCAATACTCTTCTCCAAGATGCCGATGCGCTCGTCAATACTCTTCTCCAAGGTGCCGATGCGCTGGTCAAGCAGCGCGGTGATTTGCGTGATGATTGCTTCCGTGAAGGCTTCCATGGTTGGTTTCTGAAACCAGAAAAAAAAAAAAAAAAAAAGACTGCGCCTCCCAATTTGGATGCCTTCAGACTCAGAAAAAAAAAAAAAAGAATTAGGCGCGGTTTGGATCAGAGACTCAGACTCATTCAACTGAAATGGATAGGCGCGGTTTGGATCAGAGATCGTTCCACGAAGATACGAGTAATGGGGTTGATGATGAGAGTAATAATAGGGAAACAAGAGACTTCACTGAAAGAGGGTGCTTCTGATTGTGAACACAAGGGCCCTCGCGACCGACAGAGGCTTCCAACGTGTTTCCATCGCCCTGCAGTTCTACTATTATAGTCCCAACTCGACTACGTAAATTGTGTTCTTTCCAATGATTTAGGTGACAGGAAGGAGATGACCGGGGGGGGGGCTGGAGTCGTTTTCAGGCGAACATCGTTCTGGACTCGATTGACTCCGTTTCTTCTTGTTAACACCCCGAAAGAAGGGGGAGGGGAGGTGAAGGAATTTGACAACCAATTTCATGACATGACCTTGAACAAACGGCGCTCCTTGCCCAAAAACAACAAAGAAAAGTCAGTTCAGTCAGTTTCAGTTTTTGAAGGAGATGCGCCTGTTTGGAAAGCCAAAGCCTGCAGCGCCAGTGCCGCGCGACGCCATCCAGCACCTGCGCGAGACCATCGAGACACTCGAGAAGCGAGAAAAGTTCCTCGAGAAGAAGATGGAAGCCGAGCTCGAGACTGCCAAGCGACTCGTCTCCAAGAACAAGAAGGGTGCGTACGGCAGCGATTTGGCACTCGATTTTCAACTCCTATTGGCCGTTGGGCCAAACAACCTGTGCTTGAAATGAGTGAGAGTGTGCATGGCGACGGAGGTTGGACAGACCGAGCTGGGAAGTGCAATTGCACAGCGAAAGAAGGCACAAAAAAAAAAAAAAAAAAAAAAAAAAAAAGAGCATTGCTGCGACCGACGACCGTGCGCCTGCTTCAGAAGCACCAAAGCTCGTTCTGTTCTGTTGTGTGTCACGCACCATTCTATTTTGCAGCGGCGTTCACACAGACACGACGGGAGAGTGGGCGAAAAGCGCCTTGCCTTCTTGGCTGTCTGCCACTCGTTTTCGTTCGTTCCGAGTGACGTTTTCGAGGTCCAGTCGCTGAGGGCGCCTGCTTGGCTTCATTGATGCGCCTCACTCGTCCGACGGTTTGTCCATTCACATTCCAAAGGAACCAGCAGCAAAGCAGAATGAATGAAGCGACGAACGAACGAACGACCGTCCTTCAAAAAAAAAAAAAAAAAAAAAAAAAAAAAAAGCTTAAAATCGAGAACGAATCGAACGTCATCAAAAGCTGCCTTTTCATCCAACAAAAAGGTCGAAAAGTGCTCAAAGTGCATGCAACATGTGCGATTTGAGATTGAGACGCTCGTTGTGAGATGATAATCATTTTGAGAGGGAGTGGGGACGGCGGGGCATTGAGGAAGAGAGTTCGGGTTTGCTGAAATGTCGTTCTGCTGCTGGCTGTCATTGAAGTTCGGCTCACTCGTCGTTCTCGTTGCCCTTTGGTGTGTTTCGATTGTGACAACAGGCGCAATGCTCGCTCTCAAGCGCAAGAAACTGTACGAAGCGCAGATCGAAAAGCTCACTGGCGCACGAATGACGCTCGAGACACAAGTCCTCACCATCGAGGGCTCGACTGTCAACCTGCAAGCCTTCAACGCAATGGCTCAAGGCGCTGCCAGCATGCGTGCCATCCACGGACAAATGTATGCGAGTCCTCTGCCCTCGCTTTGTGTTGGCGTTGACCATCAAAAAGGGGCCTTTTTTGAAATGATTGTTTGTGTTTCTGTGACACACGCTCGCTCACCCTTGCGCACTCGGTCTTCCTTTTTTTTTTCTTGTTCAGGAACATTGATCGCGTGGATGCTATTATGGACGATGTCCGCGAGCAGATGGACCTGGCGTCGGAGGTTGCCGGTGTCATTTCCGAGCCATTGGGGAATAACGACATTGATGAGGTACAAATTTCTGTCCTGTCGATGCCAACAACGTGACTGTATCATCAGTCGATCTCACGTGAGAAACGCTTGCGTGCGAAAAAAACACTCTGTTGTAGGATGAACTTAACGCTCAACTCGAGGAACTCGAACAAGAGGAGCTGGATGCCAAGCTGCTTGACGTGCAAAACGTGCCGACGACTTCCTTGCCGAATGTACCAACAACAGAGCTGCCAACCCCCGCCGCAGCAGGTATGTTGTTGTTTGATAGGCAATAGGATTTGCTTTCTCCCTTGCTAATCATTTTTCATTTGTGTTTTTTCGGAACAGCACCGTCAAAACAAAAAGCATCCCGGGTGCGAGACGAGGACGAGGACGAGCTCGAGCAACTGCGACAAGCAATGGCCAATTAACAAGGCTGTTGTTTGACTGAGAAAATTGTGTCTTGTTTCTGTCGGGTCGCTTCTACGTGTAACAAAAAGCCAAATTTTTGGTTCAATTATTGGTTGGCTTGGCGTTCAACTCGGTTGGTTTTTGGTGTTCTTAGTTGCGAACAGGCCAGTTGTGGTTTATAAAGAAAAAAATTGTACAATGAGGAAAACACGACCCAACAACGAATAAAAGAGCATCACTACGCGATGCTGGTCAATGAAGCACTTGTCGCTCCAGCAGGCGGCTCGACCGCGGCTTCCACCGAGATGATGCAGGAATAGCCTTGCTGAACGACGACGGTGGCAGGTTCGCCCGCGGCTGCGCTCGACGCAGGGGCCACGCCAACGAGCCCAGGGGAAGGCGTGACTGGAACTTGCAGCGCGGTGCCAGCGCCCTGTGTCGTGGTCGACACCACAGCCGCAGGAGTGGCAGGCTCGTTGGCTGCCGCACCAGACTTGGGAACGACCGCGTTGTAGGAGACACGCAAGCGGTGCATATCGTACAGACCGGGCTGCAAGCAACACATTTCCAAAGGCTGTTCTGCACGCTGGCGTGGCAGCAGCGTAGTGCGACGCTGGACGACACCAGTCCATTGGTAGCGTGAAGTAGAAGGGACACTGTGTGAAGCGAAACGAAAAAACAAAACAAAAAACAAAATAAGTTGCGGAAGCTTCTCAATGAATCGCTGCACTCCATTTTTCTTTCTTGTGAGCGACACTCACTTTAAAGTGCCATGGAGCACAACTGGGGGCAGCAGCTCCACCACAACTTCAAAAGCGGTTGTGTGGGAGCGATTGAACAGCACCAGTGTTCCTTGCACATGGCACAGACTGCTCATGGGAGAAACAAGACAAAGTCGGGTGAGTTGCAACGTAAAATCACCAAGACACACACACACACACACAAAAAAAAAAAAGAAAAAAAAAGGAACAAAAACATACCGCCAAGCCGAAAACAAATGAGATCGCTCGTCTGCAAACTGCAGTGCATATTGGATGGGCTGCGACGACAGGGCGGACACGGTCGCGAAGGGCAAGCTGAGGCTACTGGCGTCGTTGTTGGCCAACACGGGCAGATTGCCGGTACTCAGCGTTTGCTGCGCGGCGGCGGATTCGGAAGTCAGGAAGCTGCCCGACGAGAAAGCGCCAGAGTTGGAGCGCGAGTGGCCAATGGCGTGGTGCTGCCCAGGCGCGATGGCGGAGGCGGGGCTGACACTGCCAGAGGGCGAGCGCGTGTTCATGTCAAGGCTGGCGAACGACAAGGACGATCCAGCACCAAAAGCAGCATTGGAGGTAGGAAGGGAGAGAACAGGCGCAGGCAGGGCCATGTCCACTTGGAAGGCGTGGAGCTGGCCTTGGGCAATGCGCTGAACGCCGCGCCAGAACAGGACAACTCCCAAGCGATCGCTGCCCATCATGGACAGTGCGGCGAACTGTGGGACTGGAGCAGGTGTGGCTGGGCCGGGAGTGGCAGGTGCGGGCGAAGACGACGACGGTGTAATGAATGGCACGAGCCCGGACGACGTCGGGACGCCCATGGACGGCGAGGCACCCAGGAGGCTGGCAACAAGTGCGGCCTCCACCTCTTTGGCTTGCACCTGCGCCGAGCAAAGCATAAAGTTCAGCGCCGGCGCCGTACGCGGATCAATATTGCCCGCAGGCCCCGTCGAGCCGAACGGACAGGTCGAAAAGCAAAGTGGGAAGGGCTGCGGAGCGACGCTGGGACCGCTCGGAGTAGAAGGGGATTGCGTCACGCCAAACATGAGTTTTGGCACTGCCAAGCTGCTGGAGGCAGCAGAGGACGTGGGTGCCTCAACAGGGAAGCGTTGAGCCAGATCACGAACCTCTGCCGGCGCGATTTCGGTTGCGCGGAAGTAGATTGACACAACCTCACGCGGTGCCAGCTTCAATGCTGATGAACCCGTCAACGCCACGGCGGCAGCGCTGTCCTTGTCGGCAGCCGATCTGCGAGCGAGGGGCACCAGACTCCAGTTGCCAGAAACGGCTGAAACTTGCTCGACGGAAAACTCGTGCGTGGTGTGCATGTTTTCAACTTCAAGCGCAACAATCTGCTCATTCACCTGCGAGGTGGCCGGGCGGCAGGAGGCAGAAACACGCAGCGCCGGCATGACAGACAATCCCAAGCAAAATCGCTGCAGGCGATACCCCATGCCTGCGGACTTGGTCGCGGTGGAAGACGACACACTGCGGTCCGCTTCATAGTAGAAGAGCATGCTGAACAGGTGATCGCCAAGCTCGTCGCCGCGGACAAAGACTGGGACGACCAACGAGGATCCCGGCAGCAACGTGCCGCCCTTGTTGTTGGTGGCGTTCCCGAGCGGGATGGTTTGGAGCGTGACGTCCGAGAATGCATCCAGCGAAATGGGAGCCACCGTCTTGCCAGCCGAGTCGGCAAAGTTCTGTTGTGGTGCCAATGACGCTCCACCGTGCAGCACCGACCAGTTGAGGCGCGTCCGCTCTTCGGGAGCGGCGGGAATAACGTCATACGGAGAGAGCGCCGTGACATGCGATGCAACGGATGAGGCGTCTTCTGCCGCATTCGACGCGGTGCCAAACGAGATGAAGGCCGGGTGCGAAAGCTTGACGCGCAAGTTGCGCATCGCAAAGTTGCCGGTATTTGCCACTTCGAGCGTGGCGCGAACAACTTCGCCATTGTACACGGACTCTGGCACGCCAGTGAACTTGACCAGCAGTTTGGGCATAGGACCGGTGACTTCGAGCGTCAGGCGATTGTCGCCGGCATAAATCTGGTCGAGTTTGTGCTTTTTCGTCGAGTTCAACCGCTTGCCGCGCAGAACAAAGTCACGTCGCCCCTTGATGTTTGCTCCCACGCCCAGCGTGTAGACCAGGCCACGGACGCGAATAAAGCCCTCTGTAAGAGGTGTCACAAGCAGTCGAATCGTGCGACGCTCGCCGCCAGCGAGCTCAATCTTTTCAATCACCTCAGTCGCAAAGGCGTTGGCAGCGTTGGACGCCTGCTGAGCCAGCTGATCAGCAAGACATGGCCGGTTGGTCAGCTGGTTTGCAACTCGCTCGCGCGTTCGCTGGGCATCGGCTGAAATCTCAGTCTCCAGCGTGGGCGCAGTAGTGGAGAACAAGCACCTCAAACTGACGCGGTGGAGTTGTAATGGGAGTTGGAGTGGGTTGTACACCTCAATGTCAATCTTGACGGGTTCTGTAGAATTTTCAAGAAACGCAAAAACAACACACCCATGTCCACACAAACGAAGCGAGTGAGCAACACAGAGACGGCTCAGCGTTCCAAAAACAACAACCCCCCCCCAAAAAAAAAAAACGCCATGGTACTGACCTCCGACAACACACACAGTCCGCGGGCGAATGTCGGAACGAGCAGCAGCTGCCGCCATGGCTGCCATCGCGTTGGGCATGACGCTTGCAGCTGAAGACGATGCGCCCACTTGCTGGGTTGATGCAATCAGGTTCTTCTCCATCTCGACCCACTCTTCTCGGGTGAGCTTTGATTTGAGCTGCGTGGATGTTTCATCCAGCACAACCTTGATTCGAGAGCTGTTGAGATGAGGCACAGGCAGCGTTGGGAGGACGTCACTGCCATCGTCGAGCTTGCTCGAGTAGTTCTTGTAAATGGTCAGAAACTCTTTCAAATAGTTCAGCTTTTGCTGAATCGGGGTGTCTCCGCTGCTAATCAAGTCAAAGAACGAAACCAAGGCCTCTTCCAGCAAGCCCAGTTGGTTGGACTGTCTGCCCAGAGTGGTTTGCGTGTGATCGTCCGCAGCGCTCCACGCGCGGTTGCCAAAGATCTTGAAAGCACTCGTGTAGCAACGCAGCGCGTGTTGTCGCTGGTGAGTTCATCGAAAGGGAGCAACAGGAGTAGAGTTAGATGAAATACCTTCACGAAACAAAACAAAACAAAACGAAAAAAAAAAGCCACCAATACCCCCCCCACACACACACAACCACGCAAAGCGCCTGTCGCATCACATCCTCTCACCTGTTGACACTTGGAAAAGCGATGGCCGGCAAGAATCAAGTGGAAGGAATATTTGCGGAACATGACAGGATTGAGTCGCAAGAAGCAGTGACCAGCCTGCTCGAGAAGCAAAGCACTTCGCAAGTCGGAATCCTGCAATAGCACAATCAAAGAAACATGACAGCAAGGAAACAGTTAGAACACTTGGCAAATTGAAGGAAGACGACAATCCACCAACAAACGCACGCAGTCCACCTCTCACCTCTCCAGTCATTCGAATAAAGGCGGATGCAGCCTCGCGGAAAAGCCCTTTCGCTTTGAACACTTCGGTTGCGAGCATGGTGGTGCGTGCAGCAAACGTGGGCCATTTGCACCGCGTGAGATAAATGGTGGTGGCCGACTCAAAGTAGTGGTCGTAATCCTTTTTGTGGGCCTCGGACATAAAGTACGACAGGCCCGTCATTTCTTGCGCACCGGCATAGTACTTGAACGCCTTGTCGTTGCTAAAGTCCTTCTTGATGGTATGGAAGGACGTCGCGGCAAAATCATAGTCTTGCAGCATGAAGGCGAGGTCGGCAGCGCGGCGCAGCAAAATCTCGTTCGGGACACCGACCAACGACTGTTGCAACGCGGTAATGTTTGCACCTCCAATGACTGCAGCCGGAGCACCGGGGGCTCGACCGACTGCGGGAGACGCAGCCGTTCCGCGAGGGGCGTTCACGGGACTGGTGCCAGGCTTGTTTTGCGCTTGCGAGCTCGAATCATTGCCACTGCCAAACCAACGCTTTGCGGCCGTCACCACCGACTTGCGAATGCCGCTCTTGCTGGCATT
The DNA here is from genome assembly GCF_000151315.2 of Capsaspora owczarzaki ATCC 30864. Lineage (NCBI taxonomy): Eukaryota > Filasterea > Ministeriida > Capsasporidae > Capsaspora > Capsaspora owczarzaki. The sequence continues at coordinate 1,164,739 of NW_011887296.1, read as the reverse complement.
GATGGTGTCGTTGATTGTCTGCACCACGCGCTCCATGTGCGGAATGGAGAACTTGAGAGCGACCTCGACGGCAAAGTTGCGCAGATTGACGACATCGTCCACGGACAGGTAGTATCCACGCTGGCCCCCAGGGAAGAAGCTCGCAGGAGGGACGGAATAAGGGCCAGACGAAGCGAGTGTGTTGGCCATGGTTGACGCGGGCGAGCCTGTTGCGGCGTGGCCTGCTGCACCCACGGCACCTCCCATGGAGGGATGGATGGGGCTGCCGGCACCACCAACAGAGAGACGGACGACGGGGTGGCCCGACAAATTGCCGTCATTGGCCATGCTGGTCAGCGGATCGGAGAATGTCGGCGGCGAGGTGGTGGTGGACAAGCCCGAGACCGAAGAAACCGACGATGGGGTTGGTGACACTGACGACGAAGTGGTGGTCGTTGAGGACGAGGATGCCTGCGTCGAGTTGAGGTCGATGGAGGTTCGCGATGGCGAGTCGGAACCAGCGTTGAGCGAAAGCATCGAGTTGCTGAGAGAGGCCGGGATGGACGACAGCAGTCCCGATGCACCAGCGGCACCGCTGGGCGTGACTGCTTCAAACATGAGCCCTGACCAGACGTCCTGGACTGGCGACAAATCCTGGCGCTTGTTTGCGGGTGCGCTGGCAACGTCAAGCGGCGAAATCATTGTTCGCGTGTTCATGGGCATAAAGTACACATTGGATGGGCCATACATGGCGCGCAGCGAGGTGAGCACGGCCTCCGGGTCACAGTTCTGAGCAAGCTCGGCGTCGTGAACGAGCAAGCAGACGCGAGGAATGTTAATGTCCAGCATGTTGCTCTGGAAGGCTGCCGGCGGGTGCAAAGGGTCGAAAGCAGCACGAGCAGCAGTGACGGGATCTAGTGCAATTGTCGACACGGCCACGACACAGGCGACGGGGTGGTAGATGTATTCATGGGCGGACGGGCGCAAGAGTCGCACAACCGCATCCCGATACGCCTCAAACCACGGCGTCAACGGCCGGCTCTCGCTCTCAGCAAGCACGCGAGCGACATCCTCGCGCGAAGTGATGCTTGCAGAGGGAGGCACGATCGCATCCAATGCAGTTCGCTGGAGCGGGATGGCGAGGGCGCTGTCATCACCCGCACCAGCACCAGCACCAGCACCAGCACCAGCACTCGTTCCAGTCGCCGCTGCAGGTCCTGATGCTGCAGATGCAGCCGCCTGATGCTGGTACACTGAATGAGCACGCACCGTGACGTCTGTCAGCACCCTGTTCATGATGGCTGCCGTGACTGGCTCGAGGTCTGCCGGCTCTACAAAGTGGAACGGCATGTCCTGCAATGGTCTGCGCGCGTTGTTGGCTCCCGCTGCGCCTCCCGCCGAGCCCTGCTGGTGCGACTGCTGCGCCGCCTGCTGCGACTGGGACGGCGCCATCGTTCTTGCAAGGTCTGTGGGGGGGGGTTTCAATGAAGACGGCGGGGCGGGGGCAGGAAAAGGGCCAAAAGTGAGTGTCGTTGGCTGGGCTTTGGTTGCTCTCGCTCATTCACGCTTGCCCCATCGTCACCCAAAACAACCCACAATGCAAATGAGCATCAGCAGTAGTGCGTTTTCCCCCAAGGTGTTGATGAAAAGTGACACACCAGCGCTCAATGGAGATAGAGAGAGAGAGAGAGAGAGAGATCTCGTCTTGGTGCACTCTCAGCAAACTCGAATCTCGCTCTTCCAGTGCCATTTGGGAATCGTGAGGGTTGTGTGTGTGAGAGTGAGAGAGAGAGAGTGTGTGTGTGCGTGTGGCTCACCGGCGGCAGGGACGTTGGCAAAGGGACGCAGCGCATCGACGAGCGTCAAGCCATTGCGTCGGAAGACCTGCTGGCAGTCGTCCGAAGCGCACACGAGCACGCGCGGGCCCAACGCGTACCGGATGAACTCGTGCGGCGACTGCGACATGCGCGCCATGGCTTGCGAGAGGAAAAGAGAAGGAAAGAGAAGGAAAGAGAGAAGGAAAGAGACGAGGTGAAGTGGAAGAAAAGACTGCCGCTGCAATTTGGCTCCAATAGAGCAGTGTCAATGGCAATCCAAGCTCAGCAACACGGGCCAGCGTTGTTTTTGAAGTCCTAGGAAGCAAACCGGGGGGAGGGCAGGGAGTTGGGGGGAGGGCAAGGGAGGGATCTCTCATCTGATCAGCTGTGTGAGTTTTTGAAATTCGTGTTCCACTGGATTATGATCGATCACCACCCACCCACCTGCGCGCTCGGTGTTGCAGTCTGATCTGGCTCACTGTTTCTTCTCTTCAGTTTCTCAGACCAAGCTCAGATCGAGACCAAGATCAGCATCCAAAAGTTCGTTCACTCCTAATTTTCAATCTGTCAAAATCTTTGAACCAGCTTTTTTTTTTTTTTTCTCTTGTTCTTCTGTGTTTTTAATCGCTGACCTTTCCCTTCATCCACGATGGCATCTGCTGACTCCAAGTCTGACGCATCGTCGTCGCTGCCAAAGCTCGAATCCAAGCTCGTCATCAATCCCGCAACCGAACTCGTCTTCAATGGTAACAGAAAGCGACAACCAACCAACAAAACAACAACGAACAAAAAAAAAAAAAAAAAAAAAAAAAAACGAAAAAAATCACAATGGAAAACTCAATGGAAAAGTCGAAAAAACAACAAGATTTTTTTTTTTTTTTTTTTTTGCTCCGTTCTCTATCGTTTCAGTGCCACATCAGTGCCACCGCAAGCACTTTTTCCATTCCTCTGGTTTTTCTCTGTTGCTGCAGCCACTGAACCAACAGCGACGATTGCGTGCTTGGCTGCTTTGCTATCGCATCAGAGCAAGTGTGGAGCTGTGACAGAGGAAGGGGAGAGGGGAAAGTGAGAGAGATGCAGAAGCGAGGTGCGTCTTTCGCCACTTGACCTCCTTCTCTCTGGCCTCGCAGTCCGCTTCGCTCAAACCACACCCTTGTTGACTAGCGTGCGTGCTGTTGTCTTCCATCATCAAACCCTCCGTTGGTCTGCTGCTGGCTTGGCACCATGGCCTCCTTTTTTTTTTTTTTTTTTTTTTTTTTTTTTTTTTTTTCTGGTGTGCCACTTTTCGCTTTCTCTCCTCGCTTGCGTTCACCAGTGTCCGGCTCGTTCTCTCTGCCACTCTCATCCCCGTTTCCTTTTACTCTAACATCGGTTCATCCCGACACCGAGTCACCAGCAGCAGCAGCAGCAGCAGCAGCTCTATGAAGAGGGTCATCAAATCGTCAGCGTCGGCTTTTTTTTTTCTTTTAATTTTATTTTACGATTATCTCGCTTTTTGTGCGCGCTTTTTTTTTTTTTTTTTTTTTTTTGTTCTTTGTTGGGATGCGTCTTTGATCAACGTCAACACGGATGAAGGCTCAAGTAGCAGAGGATTTAGTATCAGTACGCGATGCAAACTGGTTTGACAGTTGGAAGTCTGTCCAAACAAGCAAACCATCAAACAAAACCAAAAAAAAAAAAAAAAAAAAAAAAACCTGCGATCTCGGCAGTCAGGACAACGAACAGAACAGAATAGAACGAGAACGAACTGTGCAACGCGAGAGAGGACCAACAGCAGACCCCGACTCTCAATGCTGATGCTTTCGATAACCAAACGAAAACCCCCCCCCCCCACACGCTTGCCTGTGATCTGGACGAACAACGCGCGCGACCTCAAAACTGACCTCGATTGGAACATTTGCGCAGGCTCCAAAGATCACACTGTCACTAGCATGCTCGCGCTGTCCAACCCGCTGAACGAGCCCATCCACTTCAAAATCAAGACCACCAACCCCAAGCGCTACTCGGTCCGTCCCAACGCTGGCGTTGTCCCGCCTCAGTCCACTGTGGAAGTTGCTGGTATGGAAATGATTGTGGTCTTCCTTTTGTTTGTGTGGTTGTCGGTGTCTGATGGGCTCATCGCCTTCATCCTGCGCCGAGACAGTGTCACTCCAAGCCCTGAAGGAGCCCATCGAAGAAAAGTTCAAGGACAAGTTCCAAGTGCAAAGCATTGTTGGCAATTCTGGCGGCGACACTATGGTAAAGCTCGACACACGCTCGCCACACGCGCGCACACACACACACACTTTCCTCGCCTTCTTCCACTCACGCTGCATGCAAAACCATTGTCAATTCACGCCAACAGTGGGAAAAGAAAGAGCTGATTGCCGAAAACCGACTCAAAGTTTCGCTGACCGCCCCATCAGCCGCCGGTCAGACCTCTTCTACGCCCGCCGCAGCAGAGCACGTATCCACCGCGAGCCCGAGCAGCGTCGCACACGCGCCAGTTTCAGCAGCGGCCTCCCAACAAGCTGCTCCTGCCGCCACAGCAGTTGCGCCTCGACGAGTCGCTCCAGCTGCCACATCTCCCGCACAGCCCGCTTCAGCCGTTTCTGCGCCTGCGGTTGTCGCCCCTGCCGTTGCTGCACCTGCTGCAACGATTGTGCAGCCTGCTCGCCCCGCTCCGACTGTTGCTTCCGACGACAGTGCTCAACGCGAAATCGCAACCCTTAAGTCCGCTTTGGCAGCCGTTCATGCCGATCTTGTAAGGATGACGCTGCAGCTCATTGTCCAATGTTTTCACCGACGTACCAAAGTTCTCATCGCCTCCCCTCCCGTTATTTTTTCATTTTTTTTGTTCGATCAGTCCGAGGCAAAACGAGCAGCCTCAGCTCAGTCAGGCTCGCTCAAGCAAAAGTCTGCACAACCGCAACAACTGCCGCTGCTAGTCGCCTTGGTGTTGGGCCTGCTTCTTGGAATCATTGTTGCGCGCATGTTCAAGTGAGCGGTTTTTTTTCTTTCTTTTTTTGATATTTCGGTCGTTGGTGTGTCCTGTTTAAGTCCTTTTTTGTGTGTGCGTTCCTTCCTTTTCCATTGTCGGGATTTGCGAGAAACTCGTGAGACACAGTGCCTACCCCTCCACCTCCCCATCCTTGCTACGAACCCTCCCGCCCCTTACATATTGCGTTTGTGATTTAATTTTTCCCTTTTGAAATTAAAAAACCAATCGAAAAACAATCAATCACACAAACAAACAATCAAACAAACAATCAAATAACCCCGTTCGTTATTCATTGCCATTTCTTTGAAGAGGCTCCATTCGAACTGCGAATCCAATCATACACTAGCTCGGCCATCTGCTCAGACCCGCCTTCCAGGACGAAGGCATGCTTGAGTTGACGCTCGCAAAGGATGGCACGGGCGGCAGGAAAGGTCTCGCGCGTTCGATCAAAATGCGACAACGGCACCCAGCCGTCCGTGCGGCCATAATAGAACACGAGCTTGTCCAGGTTGGCTTGGATGACACGCGAGTCCCAATCGCCAATCTCTTCAAACTCGTGCGCTGCCATGTACAGCACGTTTGAGATGGTTGACCGGCAAATCAGGTTGCGAACCGCATGCAAAATCTCCACCTCTTCGCCATGGCCCATAAACATGCGCACGAGCGTCTGGCGGATGGCAGAGTGCACGAAAATGTCCACCAAGCCTACAATATGCGCCAGCACGGGACGAATCTTGGTGAGGGGACCGATGCGGGCCGCATTCGGCGTCTTGCCAATGTACTGGATGGTCGGGAAGAGCAAGGTGGTGAGCGAGACGCGCGTCCGCTCTTGCGCACTCAGCCGCTGCAAAACCTTGAGGCAAATGTGCGCGCCGACAGAGTGACCCATGAGCACCAACTGCACGTTGTCCGGTTCGGAATTGGACTTGTCCAAGTTGTTGACACCGCCGTTGCGCAGCAATGCGCGAACAAAGTCCACCTTGTGTGCAATTTGCTCCTCCAAACTGAACAAACGGCCATTGTTCGCCGAGGCAATACTGTGGCCGGCATGCGAAATCGCCACGACATCCACAGAGTGCTCAGAAGCAGTCCACAAATGGCGCATGTACGGCAAGTAGAATTCGGCGACACCTGGATTGCCCGGAATCATGACGGCGATCGTTTTGCTATGCTGCTTGCGACTCGATGCAGCTCTGCTGGATGGTTTCTGGGCAGTCGTAGTAGCCGCAGCAGCAGTGGCTGTCGTAATAGCTGAAGACAAGTCTGCGGCCGCAAAATGGAGCACTTCCGTCTCAACGCCGCCCAGCGACATGAGCAAGCGCGAGTAGTCTCGTGGAATAGGACGCTTGTGGCCATCCACACAATCGCCCTGGTGGGTGCGATCGCCATGGGCACACAGATCATGATGGCGCGCGTGCTCCACCTCACGAACGCGGAGCGCGGCGGCTGCAGCGGCGGTCGGGATCGCATCGCCCTCGCCCTCGTCGCCGCTGGAGAGGGCATCAACGAACGCCGAGCGATGCCTGGTTGCAGAAGCAGGTCGACGGGCAGGAACGGAGGCGGCGTGCCCGACAGACCACCGCACCAGACGAACGACCAACCAACTCATGGCGGTGACAGCAAGCACCAGCGCCAGCTCGAACTGCATGCAGCACTGAACAAATGGGGGAAGAGAACTGGCAATGGCAACACTCTCAACCAAAAATCATACATAGCGAATTTGTTGTAATGGTAAACAAAATGTGGGGAGATTGCACAGACAAACAAAAATAAAAGATCGATCCTTAAGAAGAGGCTGCTTTAGCGGCGTCCTGCGCGGGCACGACCAGCCTCTGCACCCTTCTTGGCAGACTTGATCAGGCCCTCAAAGCGACCGGACTCGCCACCCGACTTGCGAGCGAGGCGGGGATTAAGCGCACGATGATCCAACTTGACGTACGAGAAAGGATCCGGCATGCCGTGCTTCTTCATATCACCCTCCGCACGCTAACCAAGCACAAGAAAGCAAGTGAGTATTGGAAGAAAAAACACGCACCCCCATCGAACGAAGCACGCTATTGCACATTCTCGCAGAGTAATTTTTGTTGAAAGGAAATCGTACCTTCGAGCGGAACGCTTTGCCACTCTCGTCACGCGAGCGCTTTTGCTCGCCGCCCTTGTCGGACTTGCCACGGTGGCCCCATGGCTTTTGAGAGCGACGCTCGCCAGCATCGTCATCGTCGTCGCGACGTCGCTTTCCGCGACCTGCAACGCTGCCAGAGGACTTGCCAGATTTGGCGCTCATCGCAGACTTGCCACTGCGGGCCATGCTCATTCCTGACTTGCCAGTCTTGCCAGTCTTGCCCGTCTTGCCAGTGGCAGACGTGCGATACGACTTTCGCGACTTGCCGTCGCCAATGTCCATGGCATCGTCGTCGTCCTCGTCCTCGTCTTCGTCATCAGAGTTCATCTCGCCATCAATGGAGCCGTCTTCCAGACCATCGTCATCGTCGTCGCCGTCCGAGCCGTCAGAGTCGTCGCCAATGATGAGGCGACCGTCCTTGGCGGTCTTGAAGGCATTGTCGTCAATCTTCTTGGGCTTTGGTTTGGTTGCTGTTGCAAAAGAAAGGATTGTACCGAGACCGTCAGATCAAACCACGCAGATCAAACCACGCAGATCAACCACACGCACACAAAGCTTCCAACACAATCGATTTCTGTTCTTTGTTTTGTCGAAACCTACATGAAATGCTCTGGAAAGCAGACGAGCTCATCAAATCGAGAGGATCTCCGTCAGCCAACTCGCGAATGAAGGCTGGGGTGGTGTGACGAGCATCGTCGAAAATGCTGCGCTCGCCCTTGAGCGACTTGCCACCCTTGCTCTTGCGGCCATCGTCGTCGTCATTCTCGTCGTCAGTATCGCTTTCGGAGCCATACATGGCCTCCTCATAGCTGACACCATGTTGCTGCTGCGCCTTGGACTCGAGCTATCCATTCAACGTTGCAAAAATAACGAAACAAAATAAAAGAACCAGATTAGCTTTCTCCTGGAGCATTCATTGGCTCGAAAGGGCATGCGCTGGGGGCAACATCTTACGAATTCCTGTCGCTTCTTGTCCTTGTCACGCTTGCTTCGGTCGTTCGCCTTGCGAATGTGAATAATAAGGCGTTGGTGCTCCGACGGAACAAAGTTCAGGATGTAGTTGTAGTCAAACTTGCGCAAGAGACGCTCAAAGATGACGCGAACCTTTGTCTTGAAGTGGTTGCGAGAATCCTCCGACCACAGCAACAGGCCGTTGATCTACACAAGCAGCAAACCAGAGGAGAGGTGGGAGGGCAGAAAGGGAAAAGTGAATAAAAAAACCCAAGGCGACACACACACACGATCGACAAAGTGACAATGCTCTCTGATCAAAACAAAAACGTACCAAAGCTTGGATGTGTTGGGCAAGCTCTTCGGGGGCAAAGATGGCCAAGCAGACCTTGACAAAGCCGAGCGCGGCCTTCACCACCTCGCGAGCGCGAGATTGCAACATGTCAATGACAGTGTCGAACAGGGAGTGAAGGGAATCGTGTGGGACATCCACTGTTGTTGATGTTGTTGTAGTTGTTGTTGGCAAGGCAGAACACAAGTTTGCGACGTGAGATACGAGTCTATGCTCACGACGAAAAACAAAACCACATCAACAAAGGATGACAATCTCTTACGCTTGAACTCATAAACCACGCGGGACAGCGCGAGAAGCGTGGCGGAAAGCATGTGCGGAGTTTCACCACCAAGACCAGCCACGATCATTTGCAAGTACTCGCCAATGGAGGCAACAGCTATCAAGACACACGCAGTTTTTGTCAGCGAACCAGCCTGCATCCCGGTGCAAAATACCAGTCATGCTTGAACAAGCAACTCACCCGAATGGCCATCGGCAACGGTGAGCGTTGCACCTTCTTCGCCGAGTCGCTTGATTGCCTCGCCGATTGTGGCAAGAAGGGCAAAAGCAGCATGACGAACCTTCTCGCTCACTTCCTTGGTTGCAAGGATGACTTCACCCACAACTGCTGGAATCAACGAGACGTTAGCGGGCTCGAGACGCTCAATGATGGCGCCCAAGCATTTCAATCGATGCTAAATGGCAAACGACATTCCCCGGCAGAAATGTGAGCAACCACACGAGCAGCATTCAGCAACAACAACAACAGCAGCAATAACAACAGCAGTGAACTGGAAGCCACATCGACTCACCTTCTTGGCAGAGACAGATGAGGCAGCCAAGGCGTCCGACATGAGATCCATCAAATCTTGGACGTGATTGGTCACAAACTCGTCGTGCACAGGCGTGGAGGCGCTGCACATGGCGAGAATGCACTTGTACGTCTTCTTTTGCACCGCATTGTCCGTGTCGTGCAGCAGGGGCTTCAGCACACGGTAGAGCAGGTCGAGGCTCGAGGCATCCAGACGAATAACCATGGTCAAGGCCAAATCCATCATTGCATGACGCTCGTTGGAGGACGCGAGGGCAGAGTTTGACTCATCCATCGACGCGCCGTTCGCCTTTCCACTGTTGACATCCGCGTTCAACAACGTGCGCATGACGCTCTTAAAGAAAGCATTCAGGACCTGCGTGAAGATGAAGACAACCGATTAGATACCACAAGGAGCAAAAAAAAAAAAAGTAAGCGTTTGAACAAAAAAAAACCCCCCCAACGGTCTGAAATAGCTTCCACAAAACAACAACAACAACAACAACAACAACAACAACAACAACAACAACAACAACAACAACCACAAGAACAACATTAAACATACCGCCTGGTCGCTGATGGTCACAAAGGCCGACACAGTGTCAAGGAGCTGGGCATGCTGGATGGCAGGAGCAGTGCCATAGACATTGTACAGCTTGGTGAAGAATGGCTTGGCAAAGCGAGAAATGACATCGAGCGAAGCACGGGCGGCGTCAGGGCTAAGAGGAAGCTCGCGAGACAAGGGCATCGACGAGGGTTGCACGGCAGGGCTTTCGACATCGTCCTCTCCTGCAGCGTCAGCCACCAGTTGAGCGGTGGCGGTCAATTGCTCGTACTGGTCGACAACTTGCTTGTTGGTGTTGATGAGCGTCATCAGCGCGTTGCACACGGGCACGCGCAGCTCCAACTCGTTGGCAATCACGGCGCCGAGGACTTCGGCCAAGCGGGGGAAGGCGGCGGGAATATCGGTGGGCAGAGTGCAGAAGCCGGGGAGCAAGTCCCAAACTTGGCTGCAAAGCGTGTCGTACGTCTTGGCTTGGTGTTCGTTGGTGACGGTCGAAGCCATTTGGCGGAATCGCTCAGCCATCGGAAGGAAGGCGGTGATAAAGTAGGCAAGCTCCGTGTTGCGAATGTTGGTCTTGAACATGGGGAGGAACCAGCTGCGCGGGAACTCGGCCATCGGGGCGTCGAGGCTGATGCCAAGCGGAACAATGTTCAGGAAACGGCGAGGACCCATCGCCTGCACGGCCTTACCGGCGCAGGCAATGAGGGCTTCGCGGTACGGCATGCGACCTTGCGGCGCATACATGGCAACGATGGTGGTCAGAAGACGGCCCAGAATGCCGCTCGAGCGTGGTCCGAGCGCAATGAACAGCTCGCCGACGGCAGGGAAAACATACGTCCAAGCGCCGTTCAAGTTGTGTTGCAAGGTCTTCTCCACCTCAGCAACAATCTGGTGAATAGGGTTGTCGCCATCCTCGGGATCTGCCACTGCCGATTCAATCATGTTGTCTGCAAGTGGGATGCACTTGCTCAACACCTCCTGTGGTATTCAGAAACATCGTCAGGGAATGTGAGTTTTGAGATCATTCGTTGAAAGCACAGACAAGACTGGACCGTTGTGCTTGAGCCCACCCCCTACCTCCAAACTGGCGGCAACAGCGATAATCAAGTCACGGCGCTCGCTGCGAAGGCTGCCGACAAGCATGCAGACATATTGGGGAAGCAGGGCCATGCAAACCTCGGCATCCAAACGACCGAGGGCGATAATGCCCTGCGCGACGAGCTTGATCCAAGCAATAAACGGCTGAATGTCCGTGACATCAGGACGGTACTCGTACAGCGACTGAGGAAATGAATGTGTTTGAGAGTGCGAGTGAAAATTCGGAGCGAGTGAGTCATCGGTGAAGCAGACTTCAAACGAACGACAAGAAAAAAAAAAACAGGAAAAAAACCTACCTGGACAAGCTGGGCAGTAACGGTCGCCGAAAGCTGTTCAAGACGACCCTCGCCACTGGCAATGAGGGTGTCTTGGATGATTTCGCAGGCCAGAGTGGTCACAAACTCTTGACGCAGCTGCAGAAGCCGAAGCAGAACAACAATGATGCTCGAAGTCTGCTCGGGAGTAAAGAGGCGCATGATACGCTTGACCAAAGCAAGCAGGTGCAGCACTGCAATTGTGTCGTTCTTGCGCGTCGAGCCGAGCACGCTCTCCAAGAATGCGGTGGTGCGCGGCAGAGCGGGATGAGACTCGGCTTCGAGAGGAGCCTGCTCAAGCACGCTCGCAACGGCATCTTGTGCAACCTTACGCGGCTGTGTGAAAGAAAAGGCATTCACACAAGGGGGGGGGGCGCGTGATGAGCTCACTTGCGTTGTCCATTTCAACCACCACGATTTAACCAAAACAAGGCAAAAAGAACAATTGGACTGTGTCGCTTACCTTGGCGCGAGGATCTGTGCTCAGCGTCAACAGCTGGTTGAAGAGGACATCTGCTTCCTTGGTGCTCCAGGCAAGAGCCTCCTGGGCTTGCAGGAAGAGCTGCACGCAGGTGCTGAGGTGACGAGTGGCGGCAGTGTTGACCGAGTGCACCTCGAGCGCTTGTGCGAGAAGCGCTGCAAGGCTAACAAACTTCTTTTGGAGCAAGCGCGCGTCCACCTGGGGGAAGGTGAGCGAGAGCAAGTGCGCGACGGCGGCAACAGACGAGTGCGCCTCGGTGCACTCGAGCTGCTCCTGGTCGTCCAGCTCGGCAGCACCACGAGCCTGTGCAGCTGCCATCAGAGTGGCGACGGTGTTGGTGTCGCGCTCGATCAGGTTGAGGAAGCTCGCGCAGTAGGCGGCAGCGTTGCGCGAGGCCTCAGTGAGCGAGTCGTCGGCCACGACAATCTCGTGCACGGCCTCGAGGGCGGCGCACACACGTCGATCGTGGTCGTTGGCACTGGACATGTTGCGGCGAACGCCAGAGAAGATTTCCATCATGCTGATCGGGATGCTGGGGTCGTATCCAGCAGTGTACGCTTCAAGACCATGTGGCACAGCGCCATCGCCCTGCACTGTCACTCCGCCCATATCGACCTCATCGTCGTCCATGTTTTTGTTGCTGGAAGCGCGGCCATTGCGCACGGAAGCAGCGCGGCGTGAGGCGGCAGCACCAAAGACCGATCCAGCAGTGGACCGAGCCACATGGCGACCACCGGCGGCGGCTCCAGCGCCAGCGGCACCAGCACCAAACGCGTCTGCCGGCAGCTGCCCGTACGCAACCCCGGCGGATGCTGCTGCTGCTGCCGAGCCAGGCTGGACGGCGGCCAGGGACTGCTGGAAGGGCAGCGTGCCTGGGGCGCCGTACTTTGGCGGACGCCGCGTGGCCCCGCCAGCGACCGAACCGCCGGCGACCGACTTGGCGCCGGGGCCGCCGCGACCAGAGCGCACGGAGGGTGCTGCTGCGGCTGCGGGGACGACGGCGGTCATCATGGCCATGGGCGCTGCTGCGGCGTGCTCCTGGTTTTCGACCTGAGCGTTGTAAGCGGCGAGGCGATCTGCAGTGAGCTGGCGGGACTTTGACGGGACGCCCGTGCGCGCGGCGTGGACGGCCGATTGCAGCGCGGCAATCTCGGGCGTGCGCACGGCAGCCGACATGCTGATCTGCATTGGCGGCGCGGCGAGGCCCATGCGCGCCTGCTGAGCCGCTTGGCGGTGCGTTGACGTTGCCGGGTTGCTCGTGCTCGACTGCCCCTTTGCCCATCGGTCGTGCTGTCGACTCGGTGCGTCTGACTGCTTTGCGCCGTGGTTGTACTTGCTCGAGACGACGCGGCGCTGGGTCATCTTTGCTGAAAAGGGGGAAGAAGGGGGGAAAGAGAAAAGGAAAGGGAAAGGGTGGAAGGAATAGAAAGGTGGACTGGCTGAGAAAGCTTGAAGCAGAAGCAGCTCAGATCGAGAATTACTGCACTGCGAGGGGGCTTCGAGACTGGAGTGATTGTCGTGGCGGGTTGCAGGATAGACAGGCGTTTCAACCGAAAAAAAAAAAAAAAAAAAAAAAAAAAAAAAAAAAACACGCTCGGTCGTCTCACTCTTCGAGGCTTCGGTGGTGCCTACAATACACGAGTATCTGATATTGAATGAAATGGACGGATTGAGCGACCAGTCATTTTGCCTCTTTCTTTGTGAGTTGATTTCGTTTGCATTGAGCGAGTTGGCGAATTCGTGTATTTTTGTGATTGTGGGGGCTTTTCCTTCTGCGCTTCTTGGAGAGGTGTACATGTATCCCAATGGAAGAGATGTACAAAGTATCAGTCGTCCCAACAGCGCGGAGGAAGAAGAAGAAGGAGGAGGGTCGGGTCTGGAATTACAAAGGGAGAGCAAGGGCTGTCGATGGTGCAGTTCACCCGATGAATGGATTGCGTCTCGAGATTGAGCATTGCTGCTTGACGCTGGAATGGCAGTCTGCGCAATGGCAGCCAGCGCACAGAGAGCGAGAGACAGAGAACGAGTCGGCGAAAACTGCGAGCGAGCGAACGAGTGACTGCGCTCTCTCTCTCTCTCTCTTCGTTGCATGGACAACTCTCTCTCTCTCTCTCCCTCCTATGAACATCGTTGTCTGAGTGTTCTGAAGTGACACTCGCGGGGTCGCAAGTTCCGAGCTTACGTGCTGCTGACTCGACAAAACCGTCCACAATGGAACAGTTCGCGCTTTGTTAGTTGTTGTTGTTGTTTCTGACAATCGTGCTTCTCTCTCTTCTCTTCAATTCTGTTAAGTTCGGCTGTCTTTCGGTCGGTCTTGGCTTGGTTTGGCTGTAACGTAGAGTAGGGTTGTGCTTTTACATGGACATGGAGGAGCCGAGGGGGGTGGGGTTGAGGGACCGCGAACGGTTGGTTCGGTTGCCTTCCTTATTTCCTTCCTTCCCTCCCCTCCGTCTGCGATTTGTCCCAATGCTGCCCTTTTTTTTCCTGCCTTGTGCTTGTTGTTGTTGTTGTTGTTGTGGTTTGTGGATTGACGTCTCGTTCTCGTTCGGTGTGCGTCGTCGTTTGTTCAATTGCATGATGCCGCGCTTTTTCGGATCATCGAATTTTCCCCCATTTTTTTCTTTTTCTTTGTTGTTTTTGGCGTTCATCTCGGTTAACAAAACGAGGTCACTTGTTCCATCCCCATCCCATTCCCTCCGTCTTTGTCTTCTTCGTCTTCTTCGTCTTCTTCGTCTTCTTTGTCTTATCCTTCAATTCACCAATTCTTCTTCTTCTTCTTCTTCTTCTTCTTTGACTTGTGCTGTTCAATCATCACAAATTTCAGAGGCGTTCATTTTTTTTTTTTTTTTTCCTTCCTTTCGTTGTTGTTTTCTCGTTCACTTTGCTTGCTCGGCTTTTCCCCCCATTTGTGTACTTTGGCTGCTTACCAAGTTCAACCTTTTCCTTTCTTTAGTTTTTTTTTTTTTGTTCAATCTTGTTGCATTGAACTCTTTTGCTTGTCATGACTCAGAAGAAGTTGCTAGAACAACACAAACAAAAAAAATACTGCCAGCTCAACGCGCTGTCATCGCTCGCTCTTTCTATTTGCCTCTCTCTCTCTATCTCTCTCTCCCCAGGCTTTTCAACACATGACTCAAAATTGCCTCGTCTCGATGATTCTTTTTTTTCTTTTTTTCCAAAGCACTGACATCATGAACTCATGACTAACTGATTGTGATCTCATCTCGTTCTTTGATGTCCTTTCCTGATCTACAGAGAGCGCAGACTCGTTCGTTCCTTTTCCACCATCATCTCCTCCAACTCTTCTCGTGTTCTTTGATGTCTCTTTTGTTTTGTTAATATCTTTTGTCCTTTTTATTCAATCCTGTCATAAAAACTCTCTCCTTTTTTTTTTTTTGTTTCAGTCCTTTTCTTTTGTTCTTCACTCTTTGTCGTGTCTTAGTTTTGCGTGTCTTAGTTGTCTCGATTTTCGGATCATCCCATCCCGTCTTTGCGCCTGTTTCGCATTTCAGACAACTCGCAAAACTCTCTCTAAAGCAAAAGGAACTCAAGTCACAAGCATCATTCCATGGCCATGGCGACGACGCGTTCGCTGCCTGCAAGCGCAAATCGCTCTGACGCAGAAGAGGAGGAAGGTATGTCCGCCAAGATTTGCACACAAAGCGAGCTCCCTTTCCCTTCTTTCTTTCCCCCCCCCCCGCACTTCCGACTTAACACTCAAAACTCACGGAATGCCTTTTTCATGAATTGTTCCAATCATCCAAACATTTCTGGGGGGGACCCTGGCTGTTCCGTGTGGTGTGAATGATGGCAGATTCGGATTCGTCCATTCTGTTCGAGTACTCGAGCGACCGCGAACCGCATCATCAGTCTCACCACCACCACCACCACCACCACCACCACTCGCAGCAGTCTCATCACTCTCATCGCACGTCCAGCATCATCGTGCCAGCACACCGCACGACGACGGGCCCCCTCATCGTCTGCAGCGTCTCACGCTACCAAT
This sequence comes from Capsaspora owczarzaki ATCC 30864, assembly GCF_000151315.2. Classification (NCBI taxonomy): domain Eukaryota; class Filasterea; order Ministeriida; family Capsasporidae; genus Capsaspora; species Capsaspora owczarzaki. Next base: position 1,149,281 of record NW_011887296.1, on the reverse strand, counting down.
CATCAAGAGCGTCCTGACCCCGGCCTATGCCGACCCGCTCTGCCGCCGGATGACCTGGGCTACCACAAGACCGCCGGATCAAAGTCCAACTCGAGCTGGCTGAGCGATGGCGACCAAGACGATGAAGACGACGACGATGACGACGATGACGACGATGAATCCGACGATGATGAAGCCAGCGTAGACTCAGAGTCCGACTCGTCCACCAATGCGCTGCGAAAACGAAACCGCAGGCAGGCATCGACGCCCATGGCCATCCCAGGATCGGTGGCGGCGTCCGGTGCGACCCCTCGCTCGGGCTTGACTCCCGAGGGCCTCGAGATGCACCGAGTGGCTGCCGCTTCCATGGCCGCGAGCTTTGGTTCCGACTCGCTCTCTTCTCCTGAGACGATCGTGTCTGGCACTTCTCCGCCGCGTCCAGTGCTGAGCTCCTCCTATGATGAAGAAATTCCACCCTTCAATGCTCACCACCGTAGCACGGGTGTCGTCAAAAATGGCACTGCTACTGCATTCGCGCCACCGCTGGCTTCCAGCCCACCCGTCGTCGTGCCCCCTAACCCTTCCGCCACAGCACCTTCCTCCATGGACCCGGTATCATATGAGCTGCGCCAGCAGAGCAACCTTCTGTTGGCCTCGCTGTTGGAAAACTTTTGCGAAATGCTGCAAAAGGACCCGGCGCGCAACCGTCAGCTGTTTTTCGTGATTTGCAAGCAGCTGGCGCGTATTGGACTTGTGGATAATCTATCCTTCATGGACGAAATGAGTGCCGTCCGTTCCACCTACAAGAAGGCCTTCCGAACGCTCATCTCGCAAGCCATCCAGGCGGTGGACACGGAAGAGGAGTTGCGTCGCACACGTTCGCTCGAATACCTGGCTGGTGGGGACGCGAGCGATCTCGCATCGAACGCTGGTGGCGACCACTCTGTTGGAAACCCTTCTGGCCCTCAAGGCGCTCTTGTCGTCCGGAACGCAAGCTCGCCCGGCCTGTTTTACTCGCCTGCCTTGGACGAAACCGCAAAGGGCCCCACTGGCGTCTTCAGCTCAAATCTAAGCGATACCGGGGCTGTCGAGTCGAGCATGTTTGCCAACTCGCGCTACCGTGATGACTTTGTCGAGTACAACCAGCTCGGACGAGGCGGGTTTGGCAAAGTTCACAAGGTCTTGAACAAATTCGACGGTCGATACTATGCCGTGAAAAAGATTCACCTCAAATCCACGCAGATCGATGTGTTTCGCAAAGTGTTTCGCGAAGTCAAGTCGTTGGCTCGGCTCGACCACCCCAATGTTGTCGGCTACAATTCTGCCTGGATTGAGTACTCGCAGGCTCCCAGCACCCTGCGTCAGCGTCTCGCCCGCTCGCAAAAAGGCCAACCGCCGCCGTTGACTGTCCGGAAGCTGCTTGCGGACACACCAGACAACCGTGCGCCCACAACCACCAACGTCGGTCGCAGCACTGCGCCCTCGCGCCTGACTTCCGGACTGGCTGCTGCTGCTGCTGCTGCTGCTAATGCTGCTGCCCGTGACGGTAATTCGGGCCATCCGCGCCCAAGCACGAGTGCGTTGCTCGCTTCACAACCCCCTCACATTGCGGCAACCCTGCGCTCGGAGGGCTTGCTTACGGATCCCGCATTGCAATCTGACATTGTCTCGTTTTTCGTCGGCAACTCGTCAAGTCAGCCAACGTCGGCCGACTCGACTGCTTCTGATGACATTGTCTTTGCCTCATCGAATGCCCAGACGCCCGAGCGGAGAGCCTCGTTCGGGACAATGTCCTCCCCGCTCGCGCAAAGTGCCTTGAAGACACGGGCGGAAACCATCATGTACTCGCGCACCACCGTCACCGAGGTCCACAGCTCGAGCATTGATTCCGAGGTCACTGAAGACGACTACGACTCGTTCGACGGCAGCGAGTCCTACGATGGTGATATTGACGCGAACATGGGGCCCAGCACTGGCGACATTACCTCCGATGAAACACCCACCCAAGATCAAGACGACCAAGAGGACCTTGACGAGCTTCACTCGCATCTCGATCGGTTGACCAAAAACTCCTTCCCCCATCCCCACCCAAAGCACAATCCCGGCCATCCACCAATGCGGCACGCTGGTCCTCATTCAAACAAGCTTGGCTCAGCCGCCGTCGCCGCTCCCACCAAGGGACGCGATAGCGAAGAGTTACCCGCAAATCCGCTGCTACAAATGCGCCTGACCCTCTTCATCCAAATGCAACTGTGCGAGTACACGCTTCGTGACTGGCTTAAGGCTCGTAACGCTCGTTTTGCCAACATGGCCCAGTCCAATGTCTCGTCTCCCAACGTGGCAACCCAGCAGCCGCCAGCATTCCCGTTGTCTGCTACCTCCGTCAGCAACACCAGCCCCATCAATCCGTACTCTGTGATTGATCCAAAGCAAAACATGAACTTTTTCCGCCAAACCTTGCTGGGCGTTGCGTACATCCACTCGCAAGGCATTGTGCACCGCGATCTCAAGCCCAGCAACCTGTTTTTGTTGGATTCGGCATCTCAGGTCAAGATTGGCGACTTTGGGCTTGCGGCCGACATTGCTTTCGAGGATACAGCAACGTCCACGGACGAGCAGAGCACAGATGGCACCAGCCCCTCGTCGTCATTAGCAGTGACGCCGCAGCCGAATGCAACTGTGCCGTCGCCCTTGTCACCTCCCGCGGCTGTGGCTGTGGCTGTGGATGGCGCTCCTTCTAGTGGTGCTGCGGGATCCGCTGCTCCGTTGAGCGCTGCGTCTGCTTTGGTAGCGGCGCGCAATCGCCGCGCTGGGGGACAGAACGGGCTAAACCGCGCCTCCATCACCTCCCTGGACGCGACTGCGCATTCCCTTCTCGAAAGCGAGACCTCTGGCCTCACTTCGGGTGTCGGCACTGTGACGTACGCTGCTCCCGAGCAACTGAACGGAAACAACTACGACTACCAAGCCGATATTTACAGCTTGGGCATCATCTTCTTTGAGCTTTTCTGTCCGTTCGCAACAGACATGGAGCGAGCGATTGCGCTGCGTGACTTGCGCAAGGGCATTTTGCCCAAACGCATGTTGACAGACTACCCCAAGGAAGCTGCGTTTGTGCTGTGGCTGACCGCGGAGAACCCCGCAAACCGACCCGATGCCGCCCAGATTCTCGAGTTTGGTCTCCTCGTTGCCGACGACGCGTCGAGCGACCATCATGCTTCCGTGCCGCCAGCTACCGATGTAGCCTCTGCCGCCGGAGCTGGTCCGCTATCTACGGCCGCCAACCGCCTCATTCCCGTGGAAGAATTCGTGCGGGCTGTGTCAGAGCGAGATGACGAGATTGCTGCGCTTCGCAAGCAGCTCGCTGAGCAGAATGAGCTGATTCAACGACTCATGTCTGGGAAGCAACCTCAGTGAACGACGCATTTTGTTTTCTTGCTGGGTAGAAAAACTAGACGACGTTGATAAAACATTTCAAACATGCACAAAACAAACCAGATTTTTTAGCTTTGAATAAAACATTACTACATGACAAACAACAACAACAATGATCACACAACAACAACAAAAACAAACACAACAATGCAGACGTCTGTTAATTCAGGGAGCGCAGGTTGCTGCGCGCAAGCTCATTCTTGGGATTGAGTTGGAGCGCCTTCAGGAAGTCTGCGCGTCGTTGGTGCACCGGCACGCCCGCCGCGGCACCGTACGCTCCTCTGTTGACATACGCATCATCATCATTGGGATTCAGGCGCACTGCGTCGCACGCGATCGTGTACGCCAAAGCCTTGTTCCCTGCCTTGGCATGGTAGAATGACAGCGTAACCAGATGCCCAGAGGTGGCGGGATGGAACTGGAAGGCGCCTGCAAACCAGGCGATGGCCTCCGGGTAGCGCTGAGCGTCGGCCATGATCGTTCCCTGCTTCCTGTACGCCCAGTTGCGCGTCATGCCGATAAACTTGAGCTGCTCGGCCGTCGGTTTGCACAGCAGTGCGCGATCAAGGTCCTGGAGCGCCATGGTGACTTCATGCCGCTTAATGTGCCAACGGGCGCGCAAGCGGAGGGCCCATTCTGGAGTGGGAGACAGACTGATGGCACGATCGAGCAGGTCCTTTCGCAAGTCGCCGCTATTCGCCACACTTTCCAGCTTGTAGCAGACATTGCAAATGTCGGTGTATGTTTGGCTGTTGAGACTGGAACTTGTCGGACTGGTGGCCGAGCTTGCAGCAGGAGGGGCAAGATCCGTGGTCAACTGCTTGGTGGTGAGTGCTTTGATGGCCTCGTTTTGCGCTTCATTCGCCTCTGCTCCACGACCCAGAGCCCTGAGCGCCAGCACACGCATGATCAACTCTGCCCTGTTGGTGGGATCAATCTCCAGCGCGCGCTTGGTCGCGGCCTCGCACTTTTGCCAGGCGCTCTTGGCGTTGCTCTGCTTGTTGGGCATCGAAGCGTACGCAGTAGCAAGCGCAGAATAGGCGCGCGAGTAGTCGCTGTCCACCTTGATGGCGTTCGAGCTCACGCTCACAGCCTCATCGTACGAGGAATCGTCAATCAGGCCAAACGCTTTGTCAATCATGATGATTGGGTCTTTGATGGCGTCGCCCTTCTCGAGCGACTTTTGGATTTGATTGATCGTGTTGGTAAACTTGGTCTCGTTTTCCTGGATGAATTCTTTGACGGCTCCCTCCGACTTGGCGACGGCATCTTGCGTATGGTCGTCCGAGTGGGCCTCAACCGCAATCACGGCGAGGTTGAGCAGAGAGAAAAACGTCACCCACTGAGCGCGCGCACCATCCATGGCGTGCGAGTCATAGTTGGTGTTCTTCTTCCAAACGGCCATGCGTTGGCAAAAGCGATCGACAATCGAATCTTGCCAGATCGCCAACGGACCGTGCACACGCAGACGCATTTGCGAACTGATCTGCTCGCGTGCCAGTCGTAGCGCGGCCAGGCCGGCGACAACGTCCGCTGCAGCAGCACCCGGAGCTTGAAGCGGCGGGGGCAGTTGGGAAATATGCTTGGAGAGATCGGACGTGTTGAGAACAAAGCGAACCGAACCTTGCTTGCCTTGGCGGGCAGTGCGGCCAAACGCCTGAGCTTGGACGCGCTCGTTGAGAGGGAAGAAGGTGAGAATGACGTGCGTGCCTCCGTTCGCCTCGGCACGCTTCCACGTGCGAATGTCGGTGCCGCGACCCGCCATGTTGGTGGCCAGCGTGATGACGCCCTCCTTGCCAGCGCGAGACACGACAGCTTCCTCCTCCTCGGCTTGCACACCGTTCAAGAGTTGGAACTGGATGGGAAGGGCGCCTTCAGAGTCTTGTGCAGCCAAAAGTCCCGACGTCAACGAGTTGCAGCTCTTGTGGAACTCGTTGCAATCGGCAATGCTCCGGAAGAGAATGAGAACGGGCCGTCCCACCTTGGCCTGTTGCAGCATCTCTGCTTGAATCGAGTCAAACCACTCGACACGGCCGCCTGTGATGACTGGTGACCGCACATCGAGTTTGCCCATGGTGTGGACAGGGACGTCGAACGTGTCGAGATCATAGAAGGCCAGCAGCTCTTTGCGCTCAGTCTCGTCACCCAAAGTGCCGCTCAACCCGAGAATGCGCGTGTACTTGTTGAACAGCGTGATGTGCGACAGGTGACAGCCCATGAGCCGATCCAACGACGGCCTCAGGCCCTCTCTGAGCTCGAGCAGCTGATGCAAACTGGCCATGTGGAACATGTTTTCGTGAATCTCGCCAGTGTGCTCGAAATCCACAATCTTGATCCCCTCTGGCACAACAATGTAGTCTCTGGCTCGCTGCAAGTGGCGGGCGCGCACAGCCGACCGAGCCCAATACGGCAGCTGGCTCTGAACAAACTCCTTGATGAAATCACTGCACTGCTTGAAGGGCTTGGACTGCAGCACGGTCGCCGTCATGTCCGCAGCAGACGGTGGCGGCGAGGCCTGGCTGAGCTGGAGGAGAATGGGGTAGATCCACTGCACGCGGTAAAAGAGCTCGGATTGATAAATGATGCGAGTCGAAAAGCTCGCGCGATCGATGAGCATCGAGTCGACCTCGTCCACAATCGCAATGCCGTAAGGGCGCGGGGTGCGGACTGTTTCAAAGTCGTACGAGTCCATCAGCTGCGCGTGTTCAAAATGGAAGGCATCGCCGTACACAATCTCGGCGGCATAGTTTTGCTGGTGGGTGGGGTTTTTGTCGGTATTGTGCGTCACTTTGAGGTCAAACAGGTGGAAGAATCCTGCCATCTCCTTTGCGTCGCGGCGAGCGAGCGAGACTGACGACGTGACAATGTCGACGGGATGCCCGCGCATGGCCATTGTCGCAGCAAGCATGGAAACCACCACGCTCTTGCCTTGGCCCGTTTTGACTTGTCCAAGGCGTCCCTTGCGCGGCGTGGCGAGCAAGCTCAGCACAACCAGCATCTGCGTATTGTACGGCCGGTAGCCCTTGTGGATGCGAATGGCTTCGCGAATCAGCACCAACGAAGTGAGGTCAAAGCGCGTGGCCAGATCGGGTGCCAGTCCGGCGCCTCCCCGGCCCGTCCCATCGGCGTGCGCAATAGCAGCTCGATGCGCGCGGATGGCTGCTCGCAGGCGCGCCTCATCCCACTCGTGCACTGCATCTCTCATGTACTGCGCCTTGATGAGACGGAACTGGTCGACAATCACCTTGAACTCGGCGGCTGGCAAGGTGACCATCTGCTGCTCGAATTCCTCGATAACCTGCTCCAGCGATTTCTCGGGGAAGCGCAGCTCGTACAGATGGATTCGGAGCTTTGCGACACGCTGCGCAAACTCCAAGAGGGACTCTGGGGCCGCCATCGACTCTTCTGCGCCTTTGGTAATGGCCTCCGTGGTGAGAGACACGCCGCCGCGGGTGACGTCCTCCAAGGGGAGGAAATCAGCCAGCCAGTGGCGCAAGGAGCTGTCGTAGCCAGCCCGTGGTTGCTGGTGGGCCGTTGTTGCAGCTTCGGCTGGAGCGGCCGCGGACTGCCCGTTGGCAAGCAGCGTGGCCGCACGTCGAGACTGCCTGGCAGCAGCAGCAACAGCCGACAACACGACACTCACGTGCTGCTGCCCTTGCAACTTGTCAACGAGTTGATCAACCAAGGCCATGCACATGCGCGCAGTAGAGTCGCCACTCCAGAACATGCTCGCCGCCCCGACAAACGCAATCCAAAGCTCAGCAGACCAGGGAGCAGGCTTGGCCTGCAGGGCAAAGCGGATGAGCTCGTTGTCCGCGAGGGCTGGGGACTCTGACACGGCCGTCGTCATGGGAATGTCAAGGCCGCAAAGCTTTGCAAGCTTGCCCAAAACAGCCTGATCGCTTGACGGATAGAGCGCGGGGAGATGGCGCAAGTACGCACCGGCTTGGCGGTGTGCGACAATCTCACGGCCAAGGAAGCGGTTGTTCGACGACGAATCTCCAGCAACCAGCCAGCCCAGGCGAAGGAGGATGCCATCCGGGGCAGCGGTGGTCGCAGCATGCTGGACAGCCAGCTGAACCAACTCCGCAGCGCAGGACTGTTGCGCCTTCCATTGGCGCAAAAACTCGGTGAAAATCGCCTGCATTCCCGCCAGTTCGGCCGCGTTGGACTGTTGTCGAGCCGTTGAAAGCGTGTCAAAGAAGACGGAAACGCTCTTGGTCGGCAGAGTGCCTTCCAAAAGTGTCTTGGCATGGCGTTTCAAAACGGGAACGATGGCGGCAGTGCGTGCAAGACGCTGGTCTGGCAGCAGAGTGCGCATGGAATTGGCCAACATGACGGCAAAGACTGCATCCAGCGCCCTGCCGCCGTCAGTGCTCGTCGCTGCGACGGTTCGTTGGGAAATGATGTAGTCGCACACCGTCGCCAGAGCTTCAAGGGTGGACGCACTGGTCGGGTTGACGAGGGCAAACCAGTCGGCGGCGTGCTCGACCGTTTGCGAGCAAACGTCCTGACTGAAGATGGACACGTCAATCGTTTTCGAATGCAGATGACGGTACTTTAGTTCAACGTTGACGAGCGGTGCGACGGCAGCATCGGTCGGAGGCGGGACTGCGGCTGCCGCGCGGATGAGGGCGTCAAGCTCGGCTGGCGCAAGCAAGGCATCTTCTTTGCGCGTACGAAGGTTTTGAAGCACCTGCTTTGCTTCGGGCCAGTCGGGGCTTGGGCCAGCAGCATCGATTTGGCGCGCGTACGCCGCGAGTACAGATCCCTCCCACACGGCGATGGGGTGGTGCAGTTGCATGGCAAGCGCAACAGCCAACTTGTGCACGAGCTGCCAGTCGGGAAACACCGTTTTGGACTTGAAGATTTCGAGCAAGAATGGTCGTTGCTCTTTGCGTTGCTCGGCGCTCGAGGCCAGCTGCTCCAAGGTGATGAGATCTGCGGAAGAGGGCGTTCCTTTGATCATGGCAGCGAGTTGCGTGGGATGCGTAGCGCCCAAGCGTGCGATTGTCTCGATGCCGCGCAGGAGGACTGGAAGGCGTCGACGACCGCGCGCGCTCCAGCATGCGTGCCACACTCGGCTGGCGTCGGAAGACCCGAGCACGTAGAGACTAATGTAATCCAACAGCACGCATTCCAACGAACCAGTGTGGAGGAGAGAATCGCCGCCATCGTTGGCAAACTCGCCCAACGCCAACCCTCCGGCTGCAGCGGCAGCAGTGGCTGCAGCGGGCGATGGCTGGCCTTTGATCTTTTTAATCGCCAGTAGGATTCGCTTTCGCTGGGCAAGCAAAAGCTCAATCGACTTGATCGGATCAGTGCTGTAGTGCACGTCGTTGGCAGCCATCTGAACGAGCGCCGCCAACTCCTGGAAGCTCTGGTGCAGATTCAGCGCTTGCCTGTGCAGCAGCAGTCCAATGCGGCCCCATGCGTGCTCCCACTCTCGTACTTCCTCCCACATCAGCTCGCCCGAGGACACAGCCTTGGCAACGGCGCTGGCAAGACTCGCGATGGCCGTCGCGCTCGAGGACGGGCATGGGCTCGCGTCATGCGACAGCGCCCAGAGAAGCATGATGGATGTCGTGGTCAACACACGATAACGCACTGGCTCTTGCAGGGTTTTGCCTTTCAAGTTGGGCGAAATGGTCCACACGCTCAGAGCGAAACTGCAGAATGCATCAAATTCTGCCGTTGGCAAGGAGTGGTGCAATGCCTGCGAGTGGGCAATGGCCGAGTAGCCAGACAGCGCCCGGCAAATGCCAATAGCAGCGTCCACCTCCTCTGCGTGGACGGCAGTGGAAGCGACAGCTGAGGACAGCACAGAGCCGATCGAAGCCTCCGGAGCAGCAGCAGCAGCAGCAGCAGCGACCCCCGGTTGGAGGCCGTCGCAAGCAGAGATCGCGGCAGTGGCTTCCGTACGCAGCTGAAGCAGGTACACCAGCAGGGCAGCGTGGGTCAGCGGGGACGACGGGGCAAAGGAGAGCAGCAAATTGCTCGGACGCGACCCACCGCCACCGCTTGCAATGGGCGTGACGGTCGCGCGGACCTCGGCAGCGGCAGCGAGTGGCACTGGCTCGCGCGTTGTGTGCGCTGCATCGCCTTCCTCCTGCTGCTGTGGATGGGCTGCTGGGTCGCGATGGACGTGATCTTGGAACGAGGGATTGCTCGTCGCGTCGTCGCTGTTGTTGGCGTCGTCGTCTGACCCGCCCGCACCGCCGCCGCCGCCAAAGTGCTCTTCCTGCGACATTGCGGTGATGATGAGAATTCCTGTTGTTTGTTGTTGTTTGTTTGTTGTTGTTTGTTTCTGTGTTTTTTGACAGCAAAAAACAGAACAGAAATCAATGATGAGAAAAAAATGCATTCAATAAAAAATAAAAAAAATCCCAAAAACCTAATTGCGCGTGGGCACAAAAAAGACAAAAATGGAGGGATTGTCAAACAAACAACGCAAAACACAACGATTTTGTATTACTGTACATTGAACAACTGAAGACGAATGGAAGATGACTGAGTTGAGCTCGATTTGGATGGATAAAGTCAAATGCGTGTTGGAGATCAGGTTTGTGAAGAGAGCTTGCATCGACGGCGATCAGCTGAATTGGACGAGTTGTGCTCGCGTGGATCAGTCCCATGCGTCGTCGTCCTCCCCTGTCCTCTTCCCGCTGGCGGTAGCAAGGCCACTTTAGCTGTATTCATGGGGGAGGGGGGTCCTCTCTCTCTCTCTTCTCTCTGTAGGTATTCGACTGCTCGAGCGAACGCACAATCGCACAAATCGCCTGTGTTGTGTTGCAGGAGAAAACTGAATCCAGACCCGCCAAACCCGTCGTGAGCAGTTGCTGCCAACCTCAATCCATGTGGTTGATTTACAATGGTCACTGGCGCAATATTGGTGCTACCACTACTGACGGTGGGTGAGCTTTCGTTGGGCATTTGGTTTTTTGGCTTCGTTTGACTGCAAAAGCTTGTGACTTGCACCCCCAACGTAACAATGGAAAAAAACACCACTCCAAAGCATCCCGCAGACAAATCAAGCAATGACAAAGCGAGGCTACAAGTTGGAAAAATGTAATCAAACAAAAAGAGAGAGAGAAGAACAAAACAAGATACAGAAACAGGCCAATAATCAATCATGGCATGACATCCGGAGCATGAAGAATGTCAATTAAGTTGGGGGGGGGGGGAAAGGGGGAGGGACAAGAGGGAGGACAAAAAGAAAGAATCACGAAAGGAAACAATAAAACCATTGTTGGTGGTCAATTTAACCGACAATGATCTTATTTTCCTCCAAGAAGCTGTACGGCGGTACTTCCAAGTTGAGGGGAGCAGGGCCACGACGAATGCGACCAGAAACGTCGTAGTGTGAGCCGTGGCAAGGGCAGAAATAGCCACCAAAGTCGCCAGCGCTTGCAATTGGCACGCAGCCAAGGTGAGTGCAAACACCAAGCAGAACGAGCCACTTGGGCTGTTGAACGCGCTCGGCGTCCATCTGCGGGTCACGGAGCTCGGACAAGCTGACGCTGTTGGCCTCTGTTGAGTCGAACGGAAGCCGAGCACAAAAGTGAGCAGACAAAAACTCAAATTCTCAAGCACAAAACCCATCCAACTCAGCAGAAAGAAAAAAATAAAAGAGCCCTGGCTGGAAAATCCAACATACCTGCAATCTCGGCCTCAGTGCGGTGGCGCACAAACAGGGGCTTGCCGCGCCATGTCACGACAACGTTCTTGCCCTCGGGAATGGCGGAAAGATCGACCTCGACCTTGGCAAGAGCGAGAACATCGGCGGACGCGCTCATGCTCATGACAAAGTCGACAACAATGTTCTTGACGATGGAGGCGGTGAAGACACCAGTGGCGCCGACAACAAAGTACGAGAAGAGGCGCGAGGTCGGGTCGCCCTTGGCTTCGGTGGGGGCAATCTCGCGACGGTAGTGGCTAAAGTCGGGGACCTGGATGTCGGTGTGCGCATAACGAACGCCGCGGGGCAGCATTGAGGTCGAGAAGACCTGGTTGGCCGAGGCGACGCGGGGGAGCGATCGGGCAGTCAGGAAGGTGGGCTCCTCGCGGTAGGCAACGCCGGGAACAGCGCCGTGGCCGTCGTGGTGGCCGTCGTGGTGGCCTGATGGGTCTGGGAGAATGCGGCTAGTAATAAGGGGCGTGCGAGCAACCTTGCCCACCGAAGTGGCGGAGCCTTGCAAGACACGTGCGAGGGAGGGAGCGGTCGAGCGGAAGGCGAGCATTGTTGTGAATTGTGATTTTTTTCCCGAAAACCTGAATGTACAAGAGAAAACAAACGGAGAGGAGAAGGGTGAGTTGACCTCGAAGGGGCTCATGACGAAGGGGAGATTGGGAGAAGAAGGGGTTTGCGATTTGAGTGGAAGAGCATTGAAATGGTCTTTGGGAAAGACACGGGTCGATCGTTTCAAAGAGAGCGGCAAAAACGAACGATGGTGATGCTGCTGGTGCTGCCACCGGGCAAGCGAATGACTGGCCCTCTTTCTTGGGAAGAGTGGAGAAGGGTGAAGACGAGGAGGAGAGCAGCGTGGTTGTATTGTGGGTGAAAACGAAGAGCCAGCTGCTTTGCCACGCGTCCTGCGCTGCTCTCCTGCATTCTCGATGGTCCTAAACAACACCCTCACGTTGGTGTGTGCAGCGAGCGGGCGTCGACCAAACCCCCCCCCCACGACGCGAGTGAGGCTCGAAGAGAGCGCAATGATGCTCCAGCAAAGCGAGAGATCGCTTTTTTTTTTTTTGCTTTTTTTTTTTTTTTCGTTTAGCTTTTTTTTGCCTCAGCAAGATCGACTGCCCTTTCCTGACACGCACAGACTGGAGCGTCAGTTGAAACTCGTGTATGGCGATTCGCAGAGATGCGACCGAGCAGTGAGGAAGAGCAGGAGATTCAAGAAGGACCAAAAAGGGGACAAAGGGGGGGAAAAGGACCGGATTTTTTTTTCCTTTTTTTTTTTTTTTTGATTTTTTGGTTGATTTTTTTCACTTACCGACAACAAGGGACAAAAGAGTGAATTTCTGGTTTCGGTTTAGTGGAACAATCTCTGATCATAACAAACAGCAACACAAGCAATAAAAAGATGAACAATAACGTCAAAAGTACAGAATTGAATATGGAAGGGTCGATTTTGCAGAGTTGAGGCTTGGATCCACCGCTGAAACCTCAAACAGAAACCAAAAAACAAGCACGCTCATCGCCAGGACCACCATTGCCCGATTCACGGTAGCAAATCTCACCAAGCGTGCATCGTTCACTGTTGGACATTTGTATGACTCGTGCTCGAACGCTGCTCAACCCATCGACTCTGCCAATCTGAAAGTCTCGCACTTGAGCAAATTTTCCAGCTATTTCGCTCGGTCCGAAGCGTCTATTCCTGCCATCTCCAAGCACTTATTTCCAAGACAAATACCAATTGTATTTCGAGTTGCAGCAACATTGCACATCACACCATCATGCAATCCCCAAATGTAAATCTCAATGTAAAAATCCAGTCTTTTCGCTTTTTTTTTTTTTTTCGAGATCTGTCTTAACCTTTGCTTCTCTCTCTCTGCTTTTTGCACTTGTTCCTGACGCAAATAGTCCTCTCGTCGTCGATCTCGCTTTGTGGAATTGGTCTTTGCAATCCCATCCACGTTCATCGATCTGATCTTGCAAACGACCCCCCCCCCATCAGCAGAGGCAAAGCGGAACATTGAAAAAAGAAGGAAAAAAAAAGGATGACCATCTCGCTTGGCTTGACGGCGATGCTCCAACGACGCTCGCACGCGTTGCTCGAGATCAGCAGGCAGCAGGCGCGGGCGCAGGCACGGCAGGAACTGGCAGGGTGGAGGCAGCTCGCGGGCCGCAGGGCACTGAGCACCAGCCCACTCGCAGCCAACTCCTCTGTGCTCTCTGCTGGAGCCGCCACCGGCCATCCCACTCCTGTTCAAGCAGCTGCGCTGGGAGGACTGTCGCTGGCATCGCGATTGCACACAACCATCGCGCTGATGCGGACCGCACGCTTGCCGCAGTACACGCTCGGCGCCGTGCTCAGCTCGCGGGTGCAGCAGTTTGCGTCTGCCGCTCCTCGCAACAACCGACCACCGCGCGGACAGGACCGAGCGGAAGAGACGGATGACAAGAGCAAGCGCAACAAGCAGTCCTCCTCCAACGATGCAGAGAACAAGGGCGAGCAAGGCAACAAGAAGGGCAAGGACAACAGCAACTTTGAGTTTGAGTTCCAGCCAAGCAAGTTTGCGCTGCCCGCCTTCGTGCTCGGCACCATGGGCCTCGTCTTCTTGGGCACCACCTCACAGCGATCGCGCGAAACCACCTGGCACGAGTTCCGCTCAACCATGCTCGACAAGGGTCAGGTGGAGCGCCTCACTGTCGTCAACCGATCCTACGTTCGCGTCAAGCTGCGCGACCCGCATGCACCCCACTACTGGTTTGCCATCGGAAGTGTTGACACCTTTGAGCGCCAAATGGAGCAGGCCCAGAAGGAGCTGAACATTGAACCCCGCGAGTTTGTGCCCATCTCGTATCTCACCGAGGCCGACTACTCGTCTGCACTGCTCAGCCTCGCTTCGCCCCTCATTTTCTTTGGCGTCATGATCTGGCTCATCCGGAAAAACCTGTCTTCTGCTGGCCCCTCCCTGCGTGGAGGTCCCGGAGGAATGTTCAACTTTGGCAAGGCCAAGCATCGCTTTTACAATAAGGAAACCAACATTGGCATCAAGTTCAAGGATGTGGCTGGCTGCGAGGAAGCCAAGGTCGAAATCATGGAATTTGTCAACTTTTTGAAGCATCCGAGCGTCTACCGCGAGCTGGGCGCCAAAATCCCCAAGGGCGCCGTCCTGTCCGGACCACCTGGCACGGGCAAAACCCTGCTGGCCAAGGCGACTGCCGGTGAGGCAGGCGTTCCGTTCCTGAGCATTTCGGGCTCTGAGTTTCTGGAAATGTTTGTCGGTGTGGGCTCGTCGCGCGTTCGCGATCTCTTTGAGCAGGCTCGCGAGAATGCCCCTTGCATCATTTTCATTGACGAAATCGACGCCATCGGTCGCGCTCGTGGTCGTGGTAACATGTCTGGCTCGCACGACGAGCGCGAAAACACGCTCAACCAACTGCTCGTTGAAATGGATGGCTTTGACTCGACCACAAACGTGATCGTGCTCGCGGGCACCAACCGCGTGGACGTCCTGGACCCTGCTCTTCTCCGCCCTGGCCGCTTTGACCGCAACATTGTCATTGACCGACCCGACATTAAGGGTCGCAACTCCATCTTCCGAGTCCACCTCAAGCCCATCAAGCTGCACCCGTCGATTGTCCTGCAAGAGCTCTCTCGCAAGCTGTCCGCGTTGACGCCTGGCTTCACTGGTGCCGATATCGCGAACGTTTGCAATGAAGCCGCCCTCATTGCTGCCCGCTATGCCGCCGAGTTTGTCGAGGAAAAGCACTTTGACCAGGCGATTGAGCGTGTCATTGCAGGTCTCGAAAAGAAGAACAAGGTGCTTTCGCCAGAGGAGAAGAAGGTTGTTGCCTATCACGAAGCCGGCCACGCCACCGTCGGCTGGTATTTGGAGCATGCCGATCCTCTATTGAAGGTGAGATGTGAGGGTGGTGTTGTTGTTGGAGGAGGGGGGGGGAGAGAGGTTTTTATTTTTATTTTTTTTTTTTGTTTCCTTGTTTTCTTTTTTGGTTTTCTTTGTCATCGATGCACTCACTTGCGCCCTTGTTTGATCTCAGGTTTCAATCATTCCTCGAGGCTCTGCTGCGCTTGGCTATGCTCAGTACCTCCCTCAAGAAAACTACTTGTACTCGATGGAACAGGTAAAACATTCATAAATAGCAAAACTGTTGTTTGTCATGATCTGCCTTATCAACATGTTGCCAACCGTTGGATCTTTTTCCCCCCCCCCTTCTCCAAACTATGATAGTTGCGTGATCGTATGTGCATGACCCTTGGTGGCCGTGTGGCGGAAGAAGTGTTTTTTGGCCGCATTACTACCGGCGCCCAAGACGATCTGAGCAAGGTGACCAAGCTGGCCTATGGTCAAGTCGCCAAGTTTGGTATGAACCCGCTGGTTGGCCCCTTGTCATACGACTTGCCCGGAGAGGACGATCCAATGCTCGAGAAGCCGTACAGCGAGGCAACAGCCCAGCTGATTGACGAACAGGTGCGCAAGCTCGTCCAGGACGCTCTTGAGCGGACTCGCGCGCTGCTGACCGAGCGGCGTGCTGAGGCGGAAAAGGTGGCTCAATTGTTGCTCGAGCGCGAGGTGATTTCGCGCCACGACATGACCGAGCTGCTTGGCAAGCGACCCTTCGTGGAAAAGCACGCGTACGAGGACTTTGTTGCGGGCACTGGTGCCGAAGAGGAGGATTTGAAATTGCCCCCTGGTCTAGCTGCCCAGCGTGCTGCTGATGAAGCGGCGGAGGCCGCCAAGGCTGCCAAAGAGGCGGACAAGAAGCAAAAGGCCTCTGACAACAACGAGGACGAAGACGAGGACGACGAGGACGATGACGACCAATTTGACGATAACGATCGCAAGTCGCGCAATGCCAGGAAGGCAAACAAGCCCAAGGTCCAAGTGTGGCAGGTCTCGTGGCAATGGCCTCCCAAGTCGAAGAAGAATTCCAAGTAAAGATGTACTTTGATTTTGATTTGTTTGGGTTTTTCTACAGTAGCTTGCTTGTAGATTAAAAAAAGTTGTATTGCTCGATGAAAGCAGAAGGCATGTTGAATGGTTTTTTTCCCCCAAGCACCAAAAAACAACACGCAAAGAACTTGAAATTGTTTTGCAAACGGTTTATCGAAATAACAACAACAGACACATAGACACACAGACACATAGACACACAGACACACAGACACACACACATACTCACGCCAACACAGCAACAGACTCAAAAAATACACAAACAGACCATGGTATTTTTGAATTGCTTTGTTGTTCTGCTCAACGCCAAATGCTTGCGCAACTAGTTGTTCGCAGTAGGGGCAGCCCACTTGAGGTAGGCAGAGTCGCCGAGTGCTCGTGGGGCAATGCAGTGGCGAGCGAGGAAGGCGAGGCCAAAGATCAGATTGAGGCTGCCAATAACAATGTAGGCAATGCCCAGGAAGGGGTTTTTGCCACCGAGCCAAGAGGTGGTCGAAAAGATAATCTTCTTGTTGCCCGAGAAGACGGCGACGGGGTACCGGTAGTCGATGGTAATGTCGTACGTGCCTGCCGCGAGGGGCGCGTCGAGGATGCGGTAGAGCTTGCGGAAGTTGGGCAGCGCGGCCGTGCGCATCCAAACGATAAAGTCCTCGTTCTCGTACGCCTCGCCATTGGGGTGTACGGGGTTGCTCGAAGAGAGGTAGGTGGTCACGTTCGCGGGCCAGTTCGGGGGCTTGACCGTGTTGGCGAACGACGAAGGGTTGGAGAACTTTGTGTCAACGTCCGAGCTCCATGCAATGCCGGTGGCGGTGACTGCATAGGGGACGGTGGTGCTTCCAAGCTCAAACAGGGTGATGGTGTCGTTGAACAGCGAGTTGGCAATCAGACCGCACGGCGCCATCGTGGTCGACTGGTTGTTGGCGTTCAAGCCAGTGTCAAGCGGGTCGCAGTCGGTGAGCAGCGGGCTGAGGCCGTGTAGCTGGGCGTCGTCGCGCGACTTGACGTAGCGACGGTGATTTTGGTAGTAGTTGGTCAGGCCATAGTACATGTAGGTCGTGCTGTCAAAGTCCTCGTCGATGGTCACTTGGATTTGGCACTGGCAGCCAGAGTTGTGCCAATCGGCAGCAACTTCTGCGCAAGTCTGTCCCGCCCACGGGCCGATGCCCTGGCAGTCCGTGTAGTCCACCTCGACCTCCTTGACTCCATTCGACGAGACCAAAAACCCGATGCCGAGCGGGATGAAGACAATGCCAATGATGAGGAAAACGGGAATGACGGATTTGGGCGTCAGCACTGGCTGCCATGCCGGCAAGCGCTGCTGCTTGAATGCCGAGCCTGTGAGCCAAAAGGGGGGGGAGTGTAATGAGTACAGAGTGGGGGTTGCATCAACAGGGTGCGAAGGAGAGGACGGTGAACGAACAGCAGCAGTAGCGACCGAAGCATCATCACCATCCGACGACTAGTACGAGGACGACTACTACGACCATGACGATTACCATCACTTCTCTGCCATCTCCTTCGTCAAGGGGGGTGTCCTTCTCTCGGATACACAGTGTGTGTGTCGTCACATTTATCAAAAAAAAAAAAAAAAAAAAAAAAAAAAAAAAAAAAAAAAAAAAGACGAACCATCACAAATCTTTGTTGTTGAATGTCGAGCGATGGGAGTGCTGCTTCTGCTGATGCTGCTGCTGCTGTGGCAGACCATTGCGCTTTCACTTGAGGCAGTTGTGCATTGTGAACAGAGGGCATTCCGCGCTCTCGAGTCTCGTCCCAAGCGAGCAGTCATCACAGCTCGAGTTATTATAAAATCAAACAGGGCTTTTCACGTCGCCCTTGCATTGCGGTTTTTTTTTCTCGGCTGTTGTTTCGTTCGTTCGTTCGTTTGGGGTGTGCATCTCAACAGCGACTATCGACGGTGGAGAAATGCAGTGTGGATGAAGTGGAAGCAGCCGCCGTGGGGCGACCAGCGGGGAGTCAAAGACAGGGATGCAAAAAAAAAAAAAGGGGGTCATTCAAAAAAAAAAAAAGCAAAAAAAAAAAAAAAAAGCGAACCTCCTGGCTTGCGGCTCTGAGACATGGCAGCGTCTGCCATTTTCAAACAACTAGAATAGAGGAATGGAGTAGAATGCGAAACAGAAAATAAATAAACAACAATCGCGAAACTAGTTCCATTTTGGTGATTTTGTTTTAATGGGAGGAGGAGGGGCAACAACAATTTCTTCAACAAGCACAACATCTCAAACAAAAAAAAAAAGGGCAGACCGGATGGGTCGCTCACTTTTGCAGCCGCTCGGCAACGTAAAGCTTGGAGAATGCCGCGCTTGCAAACTGGTTGACTTGCTTGCAGTACTGGCCGATTTGGTTGGTGTAAAGAAGAGTGTCGAGGTGCGATGGCGGCACGGGCGCGCGATTTGCGGATAATATGTCGGCTTCGGAAACGGGCTGCTCGCCGGCGGCAATGCGTGCTTCGTTCTCTTGTCGCTGTAGACAGGTGAGAGAAGGAGGAGGAGGATGAAGAGAAGAGGAAGCAAAACAAATTGAAAAATGAGGTGAGCGATGCAGCGCAAATGCTCCACTACAAATGCGTCGCAAAAAAACACGTACTCGCTTCTGTAGCTGCATGCTGAGCGACTGTTGATAGCGGGAAAGAGTGCGTTGGTAGGCAGAGAACTTGTTCTGTTCGGCGTTAAGATCGTCAATGGCGTCAATCAGGAGATCGAGGTTCTTCTCGAGAAGGGTGGTGGTGGGCATGTCGGCACGCTCAAACATGTCGTCGGCGTGGGTGCTCTCCCACTCGAGAAGCAGGGCGTTAGCAAGGTGGGTGTTGTAGATCTGGATTGGGACCTCTTCGAGAATGGTCTCGTGCGTAAGGCCGTTCAGCTTGGGGCTGTCAGAGTCAAAAGGGTTAAAGCAAAGCCAATCAGAGATGAGCAAACAACGCTGGGCCTCTCGATGCCAAATTGGCAAAAGCCGGAACGGTACCTGTCTGCCGAGAAACCTTGGTCCTTAAACAAGTCCATGAAGGCTTGAGTGAGACGGTATGCCTTGAGGGAGATGGAGCCCTGCGTGGTGCGCAGAGGATCTGCACATTACCCGCCAAAAAGCGAGCTCGGCAATGAGTACAAGGCTCCGGTACGCATCATCGATACGTGCAAAGAGGGGGGGGGGACTCTCGTCTGTCTCACCGTAAATGAGCACAACAGCCTCCTCAATCTCGCGCTGGTAGTCAAACATGGTCTCGATCAGGGTTGTGTTGAGGAAGGATCCGAGGTAGGTGGACTGGTAGAAGCCGACCAACAAGTAATCGACGTTGATTGCTCGCAGCAAGCGCAGCATGTCTGTTTGGTATTGATCGGCTGCGGGCAGGAGCAACGAAAGGGAAACACGAAAAGCCCAATGCAAAAAGTCAGCAGAAAGTGAGTGCACGCACGCTGTTTTTCGCCATCCTTCAGCCGCGGCAAGCAGTGTGTGAATTGGGCATTTGTAGGACTTGGTTTGTGGTTTGGGGGCGGGGTTTGCATGGACAACCGCTCACAGCAAGCTGCAATGGAGGGGGGAAAAAGCTGAGATCGCAGCGGTCGATTTTTTTTTTTTTTTTTTTTTTTTTTGGTCGAGTGGTGTTGCATTGGACAAGCTCGGCTTGCTCCTCAGTCCCTTCCCCTTGCTCCTCGTCTGCTGCCGAAAACACGAGGAACATGGCCAACAACAGCAGCACAGAACAGGGTCTGGCAATTTCCGCACCTTCTTGATCGGCCTCGCCGTCGTTGGAGCGCGAGGCGGGGGTTGCGAACGAGTTGGTGACTTCAAGGCGAGAGTCCTGGACGAGGCCGAGCAGCTGGCCGTTGACGAGATCGGGGAGCGACTCGCGGCAGTGCTTGATGATCTTGAGCACGACCTGTGTGTGTATGGGGGGGGGGGGGAAAGGATCCAATCAGTGAGAAACAAGAACGGCAAAGCCAGAAAGGACGCCCGCTCATTCTCAATCGAACGCGAGCTCGGCATCGCCTACTCACGAGGCCGTCGAGCTGAACGTGGGTGATTTTGTTCGGGGTGGCAGCGGCGGCGGCAGCAGCGGCAGCAGCGGCAGCGAGCTGTTGCTGGTACTGCTCTTCCTTCTTGTTGGCCCTGCGGCTCATGGCTTCAATGGCAAAAAAAAAAAAAAAAAAAAAAAAAAAAAAAAAAGTAAGAGTGAAGCAAGTCCGAGTCGGGACTGCTTGAGGTCTCGATAGCATTGTCAAATGTCGAGATGAGTTCAACGGTGAACTTGATCAGGGTTGGAGCAAGGTGGCATACGTGAGAAACAAAAGAAACGAAATGGATTGAGCCTTCACAGCGAAATCCCATTGCGGCTTCTCCGTTTGCGGGCTTGCCCCCCTTGTCCCCTTCGATGCGACTCCAGTGCAGACAGACGTGATTTCATCACTCTTATATCAGATTGATCAATGTGTTGAAAGGTAATGCGAGTTGGTAGCTTCCGATTCTCCTCCGTCATGATTCGCACGTTATTGTGACTTGAGTTCGATGTTGCAATTCACCTGAAATCACGCTGGCTCGCCCAACACAGATCTACAATCGAGAACAGCTTCCATTTCAACTTCAAGCAACAAATCTCATCTGAGCAACAATATCCGACAATGCTGTCGCCCGTTGAGCTACTGTATCGAAAAGCAAAAACAAAAAGGACAACGACAAAACAACGCAACAAACCAATAACAGGTGTCCCGCATGGTGTGGTTTTCGACAGCTTTTATGGATGCGTGACTTGAACAGCAGCAACAACAAACAGCAGCAGCAAACAGCAACAGCAAACAGCAACAGCAAGATCAACAGCAACAGCAACAGTAACAGTAACAGCAACAGCAACATCATCCAAGAATCAAACAAACAACAGAAACGCTCACGGAACAAAAGTCTGGTTGTATTTGCCAGTTTCAAAGGTGGTCGGAAGGACTCGGCAAATCATGCACTTGTCTTGACGCTGTATCATTTCTTGGGCACACCCCACGCAGACACATGCGTGACAGCATGGCATCAATTTGGCATTCGTTGGGGCGCTCCAACAGACCAAGCACTCGCGTTCGCTGCCTGCAACAGCCTCTTCCTCGTTGACTTCAGCTTCTTCCCCCGACAATCGTCTCAGGATCTCGCCGAACGACGGTCGGTCAACTCGTGCTTGCTCGAGGCAATCAACCGCAAGCTCCGCTATGGCTTGAGCCGATTCTTTGTCTTGAGGGCTCCAGTCAATCGCCTTGTCAAGCACCGCATCAATTTTGCGGCTTCTTTTCAGCTCGCGTCGAACATTGGCGAGCAGGTCAATGCTGGGCTGTTGCCCAGTAACAAGCTCAAGCAGAATCATGCCGTAAGAGTACACGTCTGTCTTGATGGAAACCTTGCCTTCGTCGCGATACTGAGGGCAAATGTACTGAAGTGTTCCTTGAACCGTTTGCGTACGAATGGAGCTGTGAGCATCCACTTGAGCTGGTGCTGAGCGCGTCAGACCAAAGTCGGCGACCTTTGCGTTGAAGTGAGCGTCCAGCAGCACATTGTCCGTCTTGAGGTCCAGGTGGAACAGCGGCTGACGCGAAATGGCAGTTTGCACAAAGTGCATAGCATTTGCAACACCGGTGGCAATGCTTTGGCGTTGCTGCCAGCTCAGTGCAAGCGCTCCACCCTTGCGATCGAGACGGTCGCGAACAGATCCGTTTGGCATCAGCTCGTAGAACAAGCAACGCTCGTTGCCTTCCTGGGCATAGCACATGATGGTGACGATATTCGGGTGACGGAAACGCGAGAGGGCTTCGAGCTCGGCCTCAAACTGAGCGACGCCTTGAGTTGAATCTGCTGCCAAGCGTTTGACCGCAACTCGCTGACCGCTCCACACACCAGAGTAGACGCTGCCAAATCCACCTCCACCAATGCGCTTGGACTCTGAAAACTGCGTTGTGGCTTGCGACAGAACTTGCAACGACACTCGCGGAATGGTGGAGAGGATGGGTGCGGCAGATGTTGTTGGTGCTTGCTGAGCGAGCTCCAGCTGAGCAATGCGAGCTTGCAGTTGACGGATCTCTTCGGTGGAGTCAGTTGGTTTCGCGGGACCCGCGTTCGCGCTGCCACGGGGTTTGGAGGCAAATACAGGAGGCGTCGAAGAAGATGGAGCGTGGCTGGAACTTGGAGCAGCGTGTGGCACGCCTGCGGCTGCAGAACGGGTGATTTGCGGAACTTCAGTTGTTGGAACGCTTGGACGGACTTGAGCGGCGCGAGAAGTCATCTCCTGTAGTTGAGCAGGTGAAGGCGTACTTTGATTCAAAATACTGTATGACAGTCCAACGCAGGTCAGTGGAGCGTTCCATCCAACTGTGATTGCAGAGCCAGTATGTCAAAATTACTTAAGCTGGCATGTCCTGTTGCCGACTTGTCTCAAAGCCTTGATGCCATTGTCGGAAATGAAGTTCTGATCAAGACTAGAAGTTTCGGAATGTAGTTTCAAGTTTGAGCGCCAATACATGCACGATTGGAATTCTGAAGCGCAATTGAGCTTACTCGAGCTTTGTCAGCTTCTTGTTCACTTTGAGTGCCTCAGCAATCGCCTGCGCACCAGCATCGCCAATCTGGTTGTCGTCCAGGCTGTCCGTCCCCTCCATCAGTGAGCACTCTTCTGAATCACCCATCACATACACCAGCAAGAGTGAGATGCCTTACTAGAACTCGGTCAGCGTCTTGTTCACTTTGAGTGCCTCAGCAATCGCCTGCGCACCAGCATCGCCAATCTGGTTGTAGTCCAGGCTGTCCGTCCCCTCCATCAATGAGCACTCTTCTGAATCACCCACTATCATGCATCAGTCAAAGTGAGATGCCTTACCTGAGCAGAGTCAGCTTCGTGTTCACTTTGAGTGCCTCAGCAATCGCTTGCGCTCCAACATCGCCAATCTGATTCCGGTTCAGACTGTTCATCCCCTCCATCAATAAGCGCTCTTCTGGATCGCCCAATCTCATGCACCAACAAGAGTGGCATGCCTTACAAGAGCTCGGTCAGTGTTGTGTTCACTGTGAGACCCTCAGCAATGGCCTGCGCTCCAACATCGCCAATCTGATTCTCAGCCAGACTGTTTATCCCCTCCATCTGTGAGCACTCTTCTGAATCGCCCACTTTCATGCACCAGCAAGAGTGAGATGACTTACTTGAGCCAACTCAGCTTCGTGTTCACTTTGAGTGCTTCAGCAATGGCCTTCGCTTCTTCATCGCCAATTTCATACTCAAACAGACTGTTCCCTCCATTCTCGTCAGCACACACACTCGCGCTGTCAACAACTGTGTTCCAATCAACTCGGGCGTTTCTCTTACTGGAGCGTTCCACTCGCATTCATGACTTCATCATACAACTCGCGCTGTCTCTGATTTATAATCTGATACAGCAGCACGCTGGGACGGGTTTGAGCGGCGCGAGACGCCATCTCTTGCAGTTGAGCAGATGATGGCTTGCTCTGATCGTCCGCCCTGTTTAAAGTCCAACGCAGGTCAGTGGAGCGCTCCATCCAACTGTGATTGCAGAGCCACGATGTCAAAATTACGAAAGGAAGAACGTTTTGTCGCCGATTTGTTTCAAAACATTGATGCCATTTTCGGAAATGAAGTTCTGATCAAGGCTAGAGGTTTCGAAATGGGGTTTCAAGTTTGAGCGCCAATACACGGACGATCGCAATTCTGTAGCGCCAATTTAACTCACCCGAGCTCCTTCAGCGTCTTGTTCGCTGTGAGAACCTCAGCAATGGCCTGCGCTCCAACATCGCCAATCTGATTCACACCCAGACTGACCATCCCCTCCATCAGTGAGCACTCTTCTGAATCACCCACCCACATGCACCAACAAGAGTGAGATGCCTTACGAGAGCGAGGCCAGCGTCTTGTTCACTTTGAGTGCCTCAGCAATCGCCTGCGCTCCAGCATCGCCAATCTGATTCCCATCCAGACTGTCCACATCCCCCTCCATCAATGAGCACTCTTCTGAATCACCCACGCTCACGCATCAGTCAAAGTGGAAATGGCTTACGAGAGGTCAGTCAGCTTCGTGTGCACTTTGAGTGCTTCAGCAATCGCCTTCGTTTGTTCATCGTCAATCTGCTTCCCATCCAGACTGTTCCTCTCCATTCTCGTCAGCACACACACTCGCGCTGTCAACACTGTGTTCCAATCAACTCGGGCTTTTCTCTTACAAGAGCACTCCATTCGCGTTTTTGACTTCATCATACAACTGACGCTGTCTCTGATTCATATTCTGATACAACAGCATTCTGGAAGATGTTTGAAAAAAAAAAAAAAAAAAAAAAAGACTACAATGTTGGCATCGCATGCTTTTCTGCTTTTCCAGCCACTGTGTGCTGAAATAGATCGAAATAGCCAGGAGTATAGACTCGAAAAGATAATGAATATTGCAGCTTTACAAGAAACACATGCCAGCCAAACTGCAAACTTGAAAAACAAACTCAGGAAACATGAATGGGATGAACAAAACTGCGGCCACTCCCAGCCAGACTCAAGTAGGATTCGTCAGCGCGAGCGGCAGGGAAATGCTCATGTAGATTATGCATCCGAAGATCCAACGGCACCTCCAATATTCGTGGAGCGTCGGTGGCGACGAACCAAAAAGCCGCCTAAAACAATTAAAGCGAGCAGCACAACGCCGCCAACCACGCCACCAACCACCGCGCCGATCGGAAGGCTGGTCGCATTACTCGCGTCTTTGGCAGCTAAAGCTACTGTGGTAGAGGCGCCAGACACTTTGGAGGCGAGCGTCGCAAAAGACGCCGAGACGGTCGTTGTTGCAGAGTCATTGCTAGCGGCAGAAGCCGCTCTCGTCACATGGGCAACAGATGAGGATGCAGTTGCAGCAGAAGCAACAGATGCCACGCTGGTGACGAACGCAACGGATGTGGATGCGACCGAAGCGGCATAAGCAACCGATGCCTTTGAGGTTGATGCAGCTGACGCGACAGAAGCAGCAGATGCCGTTAACGTGGTTGCCACAGATGCGTCGGATGCCACAGAAGCGACAAAAGCAACAGAAGCAGCGGATGCCTTTGACATAGATGCCGCTGACGCGACAGAGGCAGCAGATGCCGCACTGGTAACGAACGCGACGGAAGTCGACGCAATAGATGCTGCAGACGCGACAGAAGCAGCAGAAGCAACAGATGCCTTCGAGGTGGACGCCGCTGACACAACAGAAGCAGCGAAGCCGCGCTGGTGACGAATGCGACGGATGTGGACGCAACAGATGCTGCAGACGCGACAGAAAGCAACGGAAGCAGCGGATGCCTTCGAGGTGGATGCCGCTGACACAACAGAAGCAGCGGAGGCCGCGCTGGTGACGAACGCGACGGATGTGGACGCAGCAGATGCTGCAGACGCGACAGAAGCAACGGAAGCAACGGATGCCTTCGAAGTGGATGCCGCTGACGCAACAGAAGCAGCAGATGCCGCGCGGGTGACGAACGCGACGGATGTGGACGCGACCGATGCTGCAGAAGCGACAGAAGCAACAGAAGCAGCGGATGCCTTCGAGGTCGATGCCGCTGACGCGACAGAAACAGCAGATGCCGCGCTGGTGACGAATGCGACGGATGTGGACGCAGCAGATGCTGCAGAAGCGACAGAAGCAACGGAAGCAGCGGATGCCTTTGGGGTCGATGCCACTGACGCGATGGATGCGACGGATGTAGCGGATGCGACGAATGCGACAGATGTGGATGCCACGGATGCAGCAGACGCAATGGAATCAACAGATGAAGCAGATGCCGTTACAATAGATGCGCCTGATGCAATGGAAGCAACGGACGCCGCGCTGGTAACGAATGCAGCAGAAGTGGATGCAGCGGATGCGGCGGATGCGGCGGATGCGACAGAGGTGGATGCGACAGAAGGATCCGAAGCGACAGAGGCCACCGAAGCAACGGAAGCAACAGAAGCGGCTGAAGCGTTTGAGGTTGTCGCAGCAGACGCGTCAGAGGCGGCAGATGCGACAGTCGTGGATGCAATAGATGCACCAGATGCAGCTGAAGCAGCAGATGCCGCGCTGGTGACGAATGCAACGGACGTAGATACCACCGATGCGGCGGATGCCACAGAAGCAACAGAAGCAGCAGAAGCAGCAGATGCCGCAGACGGGACAGATGCCTTCGAAGTAGTTGCCGCTGACGCGACAGAAGCAATAGAGGCCGTGCTCGTGACTAATGCAATCGACGTGGACGCTACAGACGCGTCAGAGGCGGCAGATGCGACAGATGCAACTGATGCGACCGAGGCAACAGAAGCGGAAGATGCCTTCGAGGTAGTTGCAGCGGATGCGGCAGAGACGATGGATGCGACTGACGTGGATGCAACGGATGCGGCCGATGCGATGGAAGCAGCAGAAGCAACAGATGCCTTTGAGCTAGTCGCAGCGGACGCAACAGAAGCCACAGAAGCCACAGACGCGTCAGAGGCGGCAGATGCGACAGAAGCAGCTGATGCGACCGAGGCAACAGAAGCGGCAGATGCCTTCGAGGTAGTTGCAGCGGACGCGGCAGAGGCGACGGATGCGACTGACGTGGATGCAACGGAGGCTGCAGAAGCGTCGGAAGCAGCAGAGGCAACAGATGCCTTCGAAGTAGTCGCAGCGGACGCAACAGAAGCTACAGATGCGTCAGAGGCGGCGGATGCACCAGATGCAACTGATGCGACCGAGGCAACAGAAGCGGCAGAAGATGCCTTCGAGGTTGTTGCAGCGGACGCGGCAGAGGCGACGGATGCGACTGATGTGGAAGCAACGGATGCGGCCGATGCGATGGAAGCAGCAGAAGCAACAGATGCCTTCGAGCTAGTCGCAGCGGACGCAACAGAAGCCACAGATGCGTCAGAGGGGGCGGATGCACCAGATGCAACTGATGCGACCGAGGCAACAGAAGCGGCAGAAGATGCCTTCGAGGTCGTTGCAGCGGATGCGGCAGAGGCGACGGATGCGACTGATGTGGATGCTACGGAGGCTGCAGAAGCGTCGGAAGCAGCAGAGGCAACAGATGCCTTCGAGCTAGTCGCAGCGGACGCAACAGAAGCCACAGACGCGTCAGAGGCGGCGGAGGCGGCAGATGCGACAGAAGCAGCTGATGCGACCGAGGCAACAGAAGCGGCAGATGCCTTCGAGGTTGTTGCAGCGAATGCGGCAGAGGCGACGGATGCAACAGACGTGGAAGCAACGGATGCGGCCGATGCGATGGAAGCAGCAGAAGCAACAGATGCCTTCGAGCTAGTCGCAGCGGACGCAACAGAAGCCACAGACGCGTCAGAGGGGGCGGATGCACCAGATGCAACTGATGCGACCGAGGCAACAGAAGCGGCAGAAGATGCCTTCGAGGTAGTTGCAGCGGATGCGGCAGAGGCGACGGATGCGACTGATGTGGATGCTACGGAGGCTGCAGAAGCGTCGGAAGCAGCAGAGGCAACAGATGCCTTCGAGCTAGTCGCAGCGGACGCAACAGAAGCTACAGATGCGTCAGAGGCGGCGGATGCACCAGATGCAACTGATGCGACCGAGGCAACAGAAGCGGCAGAAGATGCCTTCGAGGTTGTTGCAGCGGATGCGGCAGAGCCGACGGATGCGGCGGATGTGGAAGCAACAGATGCAGCCGATGCCTTCGAAGTAGTTGCAGCGGACGCAACAGAAGCCACAGATGCGTCAGAGGCGGCAGATGCGACAGAAGCAGCCGATGCAACCGAAACAACAGAAGCGGCAGATGCCTTCGAGGTTGTTGCAGCGGATGCGGCAGAGCCGACGGATGCGGCGGATGTGGAAGCAACAGATGCAGCCGATGCCTTCGAAGTAGTTGCAGCGGACGCAACAGAAGCCACAGATGCGTCAGAGGCGGCAGATGCGACAGAAGCAGCCGATGCAACCGAAACAACAGAAGCGGCAGATGCCTTCGAGGTTGTTGCAGCGGATGCGGCAGAGACGACGGATGCGGGCGGACGTGGATGCGACGGAGGCTGCAGATGCAACTGAAGCAGCAGAGGCCGCGCTGGTGACGAATGCAACGGACGTGATGCCACTGATGCCGCGGATGCCACAGAAGCAAGAGAAGCAGCAGTAGCTGCAGATGCCGCAGATGCCGCAGAAGCGGCACTCGTCACGTACGCAATTGACGTCGAGGCAACACTGGCAACCGATGCCTTCGAAGCAACCGAGGCCACAGACGACGACATCGCTGAAGC
This sequence comes from Capsaspora owczarzaki ATCC 30864, assembly GCF_000151315.2. Lineage (NCBI taxonomy): Eukaryota > Filasterea > Ministeriida > Capsasporidae > Capsaspora > Capsaspora owczarzaki. The sequence goes on along the minus strand of NW_011887296.1, from coordinate 1,120,978 downwards.
CGTGGCTGCCAGCAGCGTTGCCACTGATGCTTGAGATGTCGACGCCGCGGTCGCAGCGCTCGCACTCGCCGCTGCAATGGCGGAGCTGGCACGTCGTTGATTCACACTTATCACAATCGACGTCATCAGCGTCGTGCGCTCGGTGCTCGACAGGATCGTCTCGAATGGCATGGCGAGCAAAAACGACGAGTAGCTGCCGCTCACGGTGCTCACAGCAGCGATGTTGGTGCCAGAAGCGCCATGGTACAGTGCAGCAGTGCCGCCTCCAGTGACAGTCAGGATGTCAGGGGTTTGAACGATGTAAGGGTTGCCAAGCGCGATGAGCGAGTTGAACGCCACAGTGCCGCTCATCGTGAAGCCTGGGTCGACCGCTTGACGGGCAATGAATGGCGCGCTGGCAGTAGCGCCAGCGTAACCAGCACCCAGGTTGTTGGCAAGGAAGGTCGCACTTGCTCCACCAGCAGCCGCAAGACCAGAAGCGACGTGCGAACCGGTCACAACCAAAGACCGCGGATTGATGATGGTCGCAGCCGCAATCCAAGTGTTGATGACAGCTTGATGCGCTGCAGGGAACACGTTGATGCCAGTGTTCTCTCCTGCAAACCAGATGACAATCTGGTAGTTGACCAAGTAGGCGTTCACCCATGTCGCGTCGAGCAGAGTGCTCTTGGTGGCCGAGTCGCAGCGATAGCCTGCAGCTTGGAGCGCGGAGACATACTCGAACACGTACTCGCGTGTGTAGCGGCCCTCGATATTGTCGCTCGTGTGCACAAAATCGGCGTCAAAAGCATCAACCACGAGAATGCGAGGACCGGCTCCAGAGTTGCGGTACCCGGCAACTGTAAGCTTGGTGAGAGCCTCGCCGCCGGCATTGACTCCAGCAACTTTGAAGTAGTATTGCGTGTCGACCGTGACAGCGGTCGTGACACCACACACGCTGTTACCGTAGCTGAGTGACTCAATACGGACGCTATTACCCGAGGTGCTGGACGCAAAAATGACACCTTCATCCCAGCCGCGACCGTCGGTAGAGGTGTACAGCTTGTACGACGCTGCAGTTGCACTTGATTCCAGCGGATCAGTCGGCTGAACCCAGCAGAGGGCAACGCCGTCGGTTCTTGAGATGGTGTAAAGGTTGGTGACCGGCAACGGGATGATGGTAGGAGACGACGGAACAAAGTACTTGTGGATGCCCTTGTAGATGGCACGACCCAGCTGTTTTTTGTGATAGTTATCATTCGAGGAGTCAGAGACCTTCAGAGTGCATTCACCAATCGCTCGAACACAACCAACAATCCGCTTTACCGTTTCGCGGTAGGATTCTTTCGCCATAAGCGCCATTTCAGTGGCATTGAGCACGTCAACAATGTATGTCATGAACGATGGCATGTTGGTGTTTAGGGTTAGTTCCGCTTTTGCTGCGGGAGTATTTCCTTGATTGTTTTGCCCTGTCGCTTGCTGAACATTCAAGCGGACGCTAGTTGCCGCGGTGCCGCACGCCGCGTAGAGTGCTGAAGTCAGACCGAGATTCTGTGGAGATTGTACCAATTAGCATCGTTCACTCGAGGGCACCATTCATCGCCTGCTTACCGTGTTGGACGTGACGGTTGCTACACCTGATCCTGCACCGCCACTTGCCCCGATACCTGCGTACAGCCAGTCGGCACCATTTTGCCTGTTCAACAAATCTACATCCAGTTTTTGGTTGAACATGTAGTTGGAGAACTTGGCTCTGGCCTGGTAGTCGGTATCAAGGATGGGCGCGATGTCGGCGAGTAGTTGAAGACCCAACGCAGTAAACTGGCCTTGACTCATAAAGCTCAAAAAGTCCTGGGCTGACAGTTTCCAGCGCGGAATACCGGCTGACGCTCCGCATCCGACGCGTACTGCATCGGCCATCGCAAATTTGACCAAAGTTACGGGCATTTTGTTGGTGACCTCGATCTTGATTCCGGCTGCGGCAGTAAAGTAGTAGCGGCCAAGATACACAAAGATGGAGTCAAATTGATACATCGGGACAGCTATTGTCTGGATGCCTCCGGAATGCGTAATGCGAATGTCTGGGGTGCCTCGATTGAGTAGGCTCGGCCAAGTCATGTAGACGGGGTAGTAGCCAGACGTGGAAATTGTAGCGGTAAATGTGGCGGTGGCAGTTTCCGTTGTAGATCCCGCAACCCAGTGTTGATCGGAACCATATCCTGCAACGATTGATGCGTAGAACCACGAAGCACCACTGTTAGCAGTGTAAGTTACTTTTTTGGCAGCTGTGTTGTCAAAATCATTGATGATGACTTCTGTGGGAGTGTCAAACCAGCGTTCTCGAGTAGAATAGACGCTGGCGCCTGCATTGGCAAGGTACTCTTGAAGGTAGCGAATGGTGATTTCGTTCGTGTAAATGTCTTGCTGAAGCGACTCCTGACTAGAGTAACCGGAACCGGAGTTGTAGTAGCCTCCAGTCGCCCCAGAGCAAGTCAACCAGCCCAGCGCAGGCGACAGGACGACATTCTTGGTGGACAGCTGCGGAGCAGTCGAGCTGGCAGCATTGACCCACTTGGTTGGCAAATTGTGAATGTCGGCTTGCGCATTCATCGCGGCAAGCGCGAGAAGAATAGCGACGACGAGCGAACGCGCCATTTTTTTTTTTTTCTGAATGCTAACAACAAATAGCAAGCAAACATGGATCCAATCATGAGTGACTTTTGCTTCCTTGCTCCCTGAGCGATAGTTTCACTGCTCCCTGAGCAATCAATTATTTGAGTCATTGCCACCTCGGGGAGCTGTGCCATTTCGCCGCCCCGCTTTCTGCCTTTCTCCTCCTCCTCCTCCTCCACTACCAGCAAGCCCCTTGTTTTGTCTGCCCCACAATGTCCATCGTGACGCTCATCGGGATGCGTTGGTCCTCGCTAATTACCGGAGGTTTTGAGTTCGCACTCGCGAGAGAAAATAAAATTCAAAAAGGTGTCGAAATCAAAAATAAAATCGATACCGCAATCGAACGAAGTCCAGCAAGTATGAGACTTTGAACTGATATCGATGTACTCGAATCGAGATTGTGTGGCTGCGATGCCAAAGGTGTCGGAACGAAAAAAAAAAAGTCAAAACTGCAAGTGAAGGCAGTCGAGTTGGATGGGACTTTGCAGTGATGAGGTTGCGTTCGAACCGACATTGGGCGACTGCGACGTCAAGTCAAGCGAGCGAGAAAAAATAAAAAGATAAACGCAACATGCTCAGCAAACCACAGACATTTCCAAAACAAGCATGTCCATATATCCCGCTCGCGCTCTCTCTCTCTCTCTCTCTCTCTCTCTCTCTCTCTCTCTCTCTCTCTCTCTCTCTCTCTCTCTCTCTCTCTCTCTCTCTCTCTCTCTCTCTCTCTTCTCGCAAAATGTAATTCTGCTCGCTTTCCATTTCCACCGACCCTCCAAAAGCCCACCGCGAAAGACTCTTGGCTGTAATGCACGGACGCGATCTGCGCCTCTTTCTCAGTTTAAATTCGCACCCTGTCCCTGTCACGTCGAGAAATCATGACCTTCTCAACGTATTCGCTCCCTGGCTCCATCACGTCGATGAATCACGTCCTTGTCAGTGTTATTCAGTGCCCAGAGTTGTGTGTTTTCAGTTGTGGCACGGCAAGGAGAATGGCGCGCGCGCGATGAGGCATGCTCTGAGCATTCTGGGTGGCAACAACACCTTCTTTCTTCACCCGCTCTGCCGCTCGCCTTCGCTGCTCCTTTCACGCAGTGAATTGTTGTCATGGATCAGGTTGCCAGCTGTACGAGAGTTGAGAGGAGGGACACAGGCAGTGTTGTGTTACCTTTCGTTACAATGCGCACGAGAATTTCAAAAACCCAAAAAGGACTGAGGAAGTGTTACAAATCCAGATTTTAAGTGCGAGTGTCAAGGTCCAAACCTGAAAGTGTCATCTCGCTTCTTTTCGTGCTGCCCATGAGTGAGGACAACGATGTACGCTTTGAGTGAATGGAAAAAGAGGCGCTGGACTGAGTATGTAAGGGGGGGGATGGACGGCGCCACGAGCGCGAGCGCAGCGTTCGGCGAAAATGCCGATTTCCATGGGGAGCTAGCAACAAGCCACCCTTCCATGATGGATCGGGTCTTCCAGTCGGGCTGCATAGCAACATGGCAGTCGGTTTGCGAAATCGTGTCAGCCTACAAGCAGCACTGAATGTAGAACCGTGGCAGACCCGCCAAAATCGAATGTTCCACTTCAATCCCGAAAATCCCTAAGGTGCCACGACGAAATAAATGCAGGCGAACCAGCAATTTCCCTGGAATGCAGCTCTAACTTGCACCATCCTTGAAGCAAATTGCTCACCTTCCGGTTGACCTGCCCATGATGCGAAAGCTCGAATCTCGCTCATGACTTGATCGATCGGGGTGTAGTATTCATCGGGAACTCTGGCTCGACAGGGTGAATCAATCAGATAATATGCATTATGAAACTACAAGTGACAAACTACAAATGAATCACGCATTCTGAATCGACAAATCAAACAGATAATATGCATTCTGAATCTACAAATCGTGTTCTGAATTATGACGCATCGGCAGAGGGTTGAGATATGTTGGCTGAGGCGACAATTCGCTCCGAGAAGAAACGATTGTAGTCCAATCTAAGCAATAGCTGCGCAACATGCACGCCTGCTTGTTGGCCGCGTCCGCCAGACAACATGCGAAAAAGAAAATCCCATTGGCGGTCAAAATTCTGCACAAAAAACGGTCAAAACCATCAGCCATTGGAAATGTTGGCCAGCGATCAAGCCGACAACCACCAAACCTTTGTGATGCGCTCGATAATTTCCGCGGGTGGGGTGGGAGAATTGACGACTGCATCGCAGAAAGCATGGCAAGCCGACCAAACCTCCACGATTGTGCGCAATATTGCAGGAGTTCCGAGAAAACATTGCCGAGCAATCTGCTCCAACATTAAGCCTGGGATGACGGGGTTGCACAATCAGTCAGCACAATTGAGACCAACACGCTCGTCGGTTGATCTTCTCGCAACGTACCATGTGCAGCAACGACTGTATCAAAATCAGAGGCAGATTCGAGGGTTGATGCAAAAATTGCACATTCCGGGATGATAATGTCACTCTGTTTGCGCAACGAAACCTGTCGTTCAGCAACGGCCGTGGAAAAGTGACAACAAGGACGCAAAGTACAAACCTGGAAATACTGCAGGAGGTTGTTACAAATAAATGCAAGGCGATTTCGCAAATGAAGGACGGGCAGATTGGGCTGCCGAACGTCAGCCAAACGCTTCCAACAAGTGTGAAGCCGACGTTGCGCCAAGGTAGCTGCTAACAAAAACCGGCAAAGCTCGTGATAGCTGAAATGCAACGACAAAGAATGAAAGAAAAGGGTTGAGATGAGCCGTGAAATCGTAGCCAACACCAGCCTCAGGCAGGCAGCCAACTTACCGAGACATGACGGCAGCGGAGAAGAACAGTGTGAGTGGCCAGTCGATCTGGAATGCAACTTGCAAGGACTCCCGAGCAAGTGTCAGCGAGCGTGACGATGAAGCTGCAGCGGAAGGGTTCTCTGTGTGATACCGTCGCAGGGCTCAGTGTGAAGGATTTTGTCAAGGCAGGGGCGGGGAGAGCTCAATCGTCCTAGTCTTCAATCCTTACCAAGAGGAGAAAGCCGCAAACTGCACTTTGCAAACTCGGCATTGTTGTCCAAGTTACATGCGACAGCAGCGCGACGAAGTGCAGCGTTGAGGTCTGGATGGCACAAATATGAGCGAGCGGTTGTTGAAGGAGGCGGGGGGAAGGGAAAAAGGCAAAATGGAGAAACGCATGGCACGTACCGAATTCCGAGTTGGCCGTTGGAGTTGAGCAAAGGACTGTGCTCGTATCATCAAGCAAAAGCATCCACAAGGCGCCATTCCTCAATAGGATGATATCATGAATCATCTGCAAACGCAAGGTGGATGCCGCTTAGCGACAAAAGCTCGACGTCAAAATTGCAACTCGAGAAGAAGGAACTGACAGTCAGCATGCGAGACAGTCCTTGATTGTGGGAAACCAACGCCCACAAATGCGAGGCCACTGTGGTGCGAATGGCTACCACTGCAGCGGCCAAGTTGGATGTTCGAAACTCGCTGGACCGAGCATGATTCAAATCCGCTGCAAAACGTTGCTCATCGTCGTGGGTAATTCGGCAACTAGTAATTTCTGCATCAAAAGCACAGAATGCGAAGAAGTGAGGAAAAACGGATGCCATCCGACGCGGCTGTTCCAAAACAGAAACAAAAAACCCTACTTTGGGCCTTGCTCGACGAAGACTTGTCTCCGCCCCGCAGCACACGAACGGCAGCACCGACAAAGAGAATATCTTTGGCAAGTTCTCGAGGTACCAACGATGGAAGCGAGGCCCGGAGTCCGAACTGGACATCCGACCTGTTCAAAGGAGCGCAAGAAGTGAGTGTCAACGCAAAAGCCAAAGTCGGTCAGGGCAGAGGTGCATTCGCGTACCAATCAATGGCAGTTTCTGAAAGACTTGGATCAGAATCATCAGATGCGGCACTGTTGTTGTCCCTTTCATAAACGATAAACTCGTTGTACGGATCAACGAGACGCCCATGGAGGAGCCATGCCGATAATTGGTTGTAGAACACTTGAAGAACTGCATTAAACAAGCTGCACGGTTGAAGTGATGCGCGCAAACATCATGAGCGGCAAGCGAGTGCACGAGCAAGCGAGCCGTCGAGAGTCACTCACCTCAGCAAGGCTTCGCGAACATCTGGCATGCCGCAAGCCAAGTTCGTAAATAATAAGTCAAGAATGAAAGAGGAGGGAGCATCTTTGATCGCCTCGACAGCCGCTACGAGTCCGAGCAAGTATGGCAACAGTAATCGAAACTGGACATGGATGACAATCAATGGTGAGAGGGCACATTGCCAACCCGCGTACCTCTACAAGCGCTATCTGGCCTTCACCACCAGCAAGTGTGACAGAGAAGTTGCCGACCTACCTTGGAGAGCGCATAATGAATGTGGGACAACTGGGTGGCGGGCTCGGACAGTAGACGCTTTTCGAGTTGTAGAATGGCTTCCCGGTACTCGTCCAGGACGACTGCCATTGCCGTTTTGAGTGCATCGAGATAGAGACTTTGTCTTCCCTGGCCTTCTGTGGTTTCATGACGTTCGATCGAGTTGGGTCCATGCCAACTGAGCGACACAAAATCAACCATTGCTCGATCTCGTTGAACACAACAGTGCGCGCCGTCAGCGCCACCTCCAAGTAAATGCCCATGGTTATTACCTGGCGAGCGTGAACGCCCTGAAGCAAAGTGGTCGAGCTCAGCGTATGCCGCTCCAATCTCGAGCAGGCGGTTGCAAAGGTCTCTGCGCGCAGTCATGTTGTGAGTGAGCAATTCCCAACCCCCAACCCCGCCGCGCCTCCCCACTTCAAGCTTCAAGGTTGATCCGATCGATGTTTGCTTTTGCTCTTGGAGTCGCGCGTCTCACCGTTCGCTGGGGTGCAGCAATGGAAGATGCTCTGCGACTCGAAATTGGCGGGAAACACGAACTTGGCGCGCTCCAGCATTAGCACCAGCATCAGCATCAGCACCAGCATCAGCAGCAGACGAGCCACTACTGTCGGCAATGGAGTCTGCAGCAGTTGAGTGCGGTCCTTTGCTTGCGACGACCGACTGGCAGTGGAACAGATCGCCGGGGTGGCCGAGCAGTGCAGCAAGCAGCTCGCGCAGCATCCAGTCCAAGACAACACAAACGCAGACTGAACCAACAACCAATATGTAGATACTGCTCATGTACTACTGTCGGATTGCGATGAGACACTCGACGCCTTACTCGCGATGCGATGGACTCGGGTTCAATGTCTGGGTTGAGTCGACTCGACTCTGTCTCAGTTGCTTGGGAAGAGGGGGCGGGGGGAATCGCCTTCAACATAGGTTATATTGATTTTGGGTTCTTGTGTTTGTTTTCTGGCTTCCGTGTCTGAGCTCAGTCTGAGTTTTTTGACCACTTTCTAAGCGCGTTCGACACATGGAGCAGCAACAATCAAGTTCAAGCTCCAGCCGGCATCGCAAGCGCCGCGAACAGCTGCTTGCAAACATGACTGCTGAGCAGCGGGCAGAGTGGGACGCGCGCCAGGCCGAGCGGAAGGAGCTGCGCAAGGTCGAGCGAGGCGGGTCGCTGGGCGGCATGTGGCTGTTCCAACACGCGTCGGACTCGTCCGAGCTGTCTGCGTCAAGCTCAGATGATCAAGAAGAGCAAGAGGAACAAGCTACAGGAGCCAAGCGCACAGGCGCGGCCGGGAAGACCGGATCACCGCGCTCGAGCAGCTCCAACGCCAATGCGAACACTCGCAGGTCAAGCACAACCACCCACACAACGGGAGGAGATGACGAACAAGAAGACGACGACGATGAACCGTACAAGGCCTTGTTTGCAACGCACGGTCAGCAGGCCGGATATGTGTTCAAGCACGCGCTGCAGGAGCCAACTCCAGCCCAAGTCGCCATTTTGCACACTCCGTCGGCGGGCATCGCCTTCCAGCTCTGGCCGGCCGCAATTGCATTGTGCGACTACCTCGATCGGCAACATGCAAGCAATGGTCGCGACAATTTGGCCGGTCGCACGGCACTGGAACTCGGCGCTGGCACAGGGCTCGTCGGCATGGCCGCCGCCAAGCTAGGGGCGCATGCTGTCATCACAGACCTCCCACAAGTGATTGGGTTTATGGAGCAGAACATTGCGCTCAACCCTGAATTGAATGGAGGCACGTGCACAGCGGCAGGATTGGCCTGGGGCGAGCCGCTTCCGGCCGTTCTCCCTCCGTTCGAATACCTGCTCGTCGCGGACTGTGTTTACTGGGAGCAACTCATTCAGCCGCTGCTGGACACTCTAAAAGAGCTGTGCCCGCTGGGCAGCTCCAAGGTGGTGCTCGTTGCTCAATTACGCCGCCGCAAGGTGGAAAACCGATTCTTCAAAGCACTGCCTCGCCATTTCGACGTTGAGCAGATTGAAACGCAGACCACGCCGGCGTCGCGACGACTCATTCGTCTGATGCGTTTGACCCCAAAGCCTGCGCCAGTCTCCCGGCCAACTGGCAAACAGGCGCCAGCGCCTCGCCCATGACAGCGACATTCATTGCTTAATTTGTTAACGACGACTGTTTGTAAACTCGATGAAAACAACCAACAAGGCATCCTCTATTTATTTCGTCTCAACTTTGACCTTTGTTCAGTTGAACCAGGTCGACAGTTTCTGTACACTTTTTGGCATGCGGGGTTTACACAAGCACAGGTCAAGGGGGAAGGAAGAAACAAGGAACACACAGACAAGCTCGAAACAGCACCCGATAAAGGTGGTGTTGAGCAAGAAATACACAAACGACCAAAACAAGGCGGAGGGTCTCTCCCAAGGCAAAACACGAAATCACCAACACAAGTACGCATGGCAAGAAATAAAATAAAAAAAAAGTCTCCCCTTCACAAACGATTCACCTTTTACTGAGTGCGCTGAGTAGGTGACTTCAACGGGTCTGGGCCTCGCGAAGCCGAGACGCCGCCGCCAGGGAGCGGGGTCCACTCCTGCTTGCTGGACTGGAAGCCCGACTTGAAAAAGTCGTCCGAGGGCTCCTTGTCACCCTGCCAGTCGCGGGCCGCAAGGTGAGTGCTCGCCTTGTCATCCTTCTTCAGAGTAGAGGGCGCTTGGGACATGCCGAGCACCTGATCCTCCTTGCGGAGGGACGGGTCGTGTTGGGGCGTGCTGCCAAAGACATACTGCTGCATCGGAGTGCTGCTTTCGATGCTCACGTCGTCTCCGGGAGGCGAGTACTGGTACAAGTCGCCCTCACGCGGCGAGGCGGCGCCACCGGGAGAGCCAAGGTTGTAGCCCATGCGCTTGAGCGAAGGGTGATCGGGAGCGTTGATGCCAAATGCAAAGCGTTGCAAGCCGCTCTTCTTGGACTCCTTCGTCTCGGTCTTGCTGCTCTTCGAAAACTTGTACTGGTCTCCGCTGATGGGAAGTGCCGCACCTCCGGGAGTGCCAGCTTGGTAGCCCATGCGCTCAAAGATCGCGGCGGACTCGGGCGACAAGAACGACTGCGACTGCATCTTTTGGTCGCCACCCTTCAAGTCCGCGCCTTCCTCGATCGGGACGGCAGCACCGCCAGGCGTGCCAATCTTGTAGCCCATGCGTTTGAACATGGCATCCGTCGGAGAAGAGGCCTTCTCGCCCATGGACTGCTTGTCCATGGCACCTTCGATCGGCACGGCGGCGCCTCCAGGAGTGCCAATCTTGTAGCCCATGCGCTTCAGGATGGCATCCGTGTCGGACGAGCGTCCTTTGGAGCCTGCGGCAATGCCACCGCCTGCGCCAATTCCGGCAGCAGCAGCAGCAGCACCAGCACCAATGCCAGCAGCCGCACCGAGTCCCTTGGTGGAACCGCTCGACCACTTGTACATGTCGCCCTCAAGCGGAACTGCAAAGCCACCAGGTGTGCCGGCCTTGTATCCCATGTTCTTGAACACGTTGTCAGACTGAGCAGACAGCGGCTTGTTCAGTTGCAGATTGGAGCCGGCTCGCATTGCGCGTTGTGGCACCCACTTGTACATGTCGCCGTCAAGCGGCACGGCAAAGCCGCCGGGGCTACCCGCCTTGTAGCCCATGCGCTTGAGGACAAGCAGCTTGTTCTGCCAGATCTCCTCGAGGCTGACCGCAGCGCCGCCGGGAGTACCGGCTTGGTAGCCGAGCTGCTCGAGCGTCTTGTGTGTGCTGCCCACGCTGGTCTTGTCCGACACCGCTGTCGCCGCAACCACAGGCGCCCGCTGGCCTTGAGCCGCTTTCATGCCCACGGGGAGAGGGCTGAGAGACAGGGCGGCCGAAATGGGCCCACCAATCGACGTGTTCTTGAGAGCGTTGCGCGACTCCCTGCTGGCCCTGGCGAGATACATGTTGAGGCGCTGGGACAAAAAGTCCATAATGTGCTCAACCTTCATGGTGGCAGCGGCCTCAATCCTCTTCTCGAGCGGAGCGCGGAAGATCTTGGTGCCCATGTTCAGCAGGAAGGTATGCTTTGTGTCGCGGCGGAAGTGCAGGTCAAAGCCGTGCAAGATGAACTGCACCGAGTGGTGCGAGAACTGTGGAGTGGGAGAGAGCTCGTCCATGTACAGCCAGATCTTGAGGGACGCGCCCCTGCCCTTAATGTCCACATCCACGGTGCCTTCGTCCGTGAGGCGAGGGAAGGCCTTGCGCTTGAAGAAGAACTTGACGTTCGGGATGTGCGTGGTGATTTGCTTCACCGTCATCTTGACGACTGCGCGCGTGCCCTTGTCGGGACCGTCGATGCCAATCTTGCTGGTGGTCTTGGTTTCGATGGAAATATTGCTGGGCAGAACGTCACGCGCCGAGAAGATAATGTTGTCAATGACATAGTCGTACGTCTCGTCGCAACCCTCAATGCGCGGCACAGGGACATGCTCGAGCTGGTCGATGACGACGGGCGCAATAATGTCCTTCATTTCAGAAAGCGCGGCAAAGTTGAGCGTGCGCTGGTGGTCGCCCGTCTCGGTCGTAAAATCAGACAGGAGCTGGTCGCCGCTCTCGCGCAAGCTGGTGAAGATTTCGTCGTGGCGAATTTCGTCGAGCAGAATGTGGGTCTCCCTGCTGAGCTTCTGGTAGTCGCGATCGTACTCGTAGTCGCGAGAGTGCGCCTTGGCGCGCTGCAGAAGCTCCTGACCCGAGCGAATGTACTCTTTGCGCTGGAGCAGAACAGGCAGGTTGAGCACATCCTCGAGCCAGCCGCGAAGATCGTGGAAGAGCTCGCGCATGTAAATGTCGCGGGAAACGCGGCGAATGACCGTGCGTGCCGAACTCAGGAACGGATCCACAGAGTGGTTGCCGGTGAAGCTCTGCACAGCGAGCTTGGCCTCCTCGCGCAGACGCTCCTGATCGCGAGTGATGTTCTCCTCGCGGGGGCTCATGGCGTTCTCTTGGATGGCATCCACCATGGCAAACAGCGCATTGATAGACTGCTTGTAGTGCTTGTTGTTGGCCATGACTTGCATCACGTTGGACAGGCGCTCAAACAGGGTCCGAATCTGCTCGTCAGATTCGTACGATGTCGAATCAGGGTCGAGTCGCTCCGCCGCATTGTGCAGCACAGCCTTCGTCTTTTGTTTGACCTGAAGACGTCATGGAAGTCAAAGTCAGTGTGGCAGCAGACGCTTCAAAACAAAAATATGCAAGTCATGCAAGTCGTTTTTAGTTCGTTCTCTTGCTTACAGTGCCTTCCGCCGCAGTCATGCTGGAGAAAGTAAAGATGTTGTCCATGATTTCGACGAGCTCGAGGATGTTGGAGCGGAACTCGTTCGAGCGTGCCATCATGGTAATGGTGCTGCCCATAGAGCGGAGCGTTGAAGTGAAGGCATCCTTCATCACCCTATTCCACCAAAAAATAAAAAACACAAAGGTGAGTTGCACACGTTGAGTGGATTTTGTTTCGTGCGCAGGGGCATTCGAAAGTCTGAAGGAATTCGAAACGCGAAAAACAGAAGAACGCGGTAGGAAAATACCCAAAAAAGGAAATGGAGCGTTCGCTCCAAAAGCACTCAAGGGTGGCACTGATGCTTCAATGGGGGTCAGACTGCTCGAGCTACGAACAGACTAGGACCTCGGAAGCAGCAACCGAAAGCGAAAAACGAAACCAAAAAAAAAACAAAACAAAAAAAACTCAAAACTCAAAACCGAAACAAGAACGCCACCGAGCTTTTTTCGAAATCTCATCGCCTCCGCCACAACGCTTCCACAACAAAATATGTGCACAGCTGTTTTGCACGGATGAAATGTGGATGAAGGGAAGTGTCCTGGACGTCATCGGTGCTGTAGATGCATCAAGGCGCTAGTTTTTCGAGCTCACTTACGGGGCGTTGATACCGCGCACTCCGAGGGCGCCTTGTTCGGCATTGAAAACATGCTGCAGATGCTCGTCCTGGTTGCGTTGCTGCAGAACTTGCTCGGCGGCGTGCAGGAACTGCTCAGCATGCGCAATAAATTCGCTGCTTCGGCGAGTTGTTCTCGGATCGTGCTTGCGCTGCTCGAGCGTCTGTTCGGTGCGTTCGATAACCTTGCGCAGCTCCGAGTTGGCAGGCATCTCGCCATGCCGCATTTTGGACACCACGTCGAGCGCAGCATTCGGCTGCATGCCAATGAGGTGCTCCCTCTTGACAGCCTCGAGAGTCTTTTCAACCGGCATTTTGTTGTTGTAGTGATACAAGAGTAGCTACCAAACAAAAAAATGCTTGAAGATGTGAAAAATGAGAAGTGAGGGGGGTTGTTGTGCAAAACCGATTTATCAGGGAAACGAGGAGCGAAAAACACAAAAAAAAAACGACAAAAGTGCGTTTCTCCAAGTTGCCGTGCATGGCACTGCACCTTCTCTAAAGAAGTTCGGATGGCGGTCTGGCACCCGGGATCATCCTTTTGGGCTACTTGGTGTTCTAGAAAGTCAGGTGAGCGCGATAGAATGCTTGGACTCACGGTGGGGGCAGTGAACATGATTGAAAGTGTGTTGTTTGTCCGATCTTGCCAACACAAACAGAGAAAACAAGCCCAAACAACTTCGGGGGTGGAAGAAGATATCGGAGAGAGAATAAAAGCGAATCGAGGAGACGGGTAGTAATTGAGTCAACTGAAGCGATCTGCACGACCGAAGGATGGGGTTTTCAAAAACGCAAACTTGTTCGCTCGATTCTCCATGCAGGCGACAATCCACCGTCCAAATCAATGCGGTTGGCTATCGAAACACGTCTTGTCGTCGAATGCAATCTCAAACAACAAATAATTCATTTGTCATTCCAACACAAACACTTTTACAACATACAACTCACACAACCACGAACAAATCTCGCAGTATTTCGCTTTTCCTAGTTTGTGACACTGTCATGCATCATGACGATGCTCAGACAGTGATACCAGCATAGTTGGGACCGTCAGCCGACTTCTGCTTGAGCTTGATGTGCGTAATAATGTTTTGGAAGTTGGCGTTGATTTGGTTGTACTCGTCGTTGCGATCCATGCTAGCAATGTTGGTGGTGATCAGCTCAATCAGACCAGTGATGTACTTGAGAGTGACCTGCCAATCGTGTTCAGCCCAATCAGCAAAAGGAAACGCGGTTGGGCGTGGCCCCAAAAAAAAAAAGAAGGAAAAAATGCAAAACTCGTGGTCCAAAACCTTACCATCTCGTTGCCACGCTCGTAATAGTAAACATAGCGATTAAGCAGCTCGACAAACAAGTGCACGTTCATGGACGCGTCCATGCATGTATCGGCAATCTTGAGGGCTCGTTGCAAGCACTCGAGAACGCGCTTTCCGTCACGTCGCTGTCGGTTTGGATGCAATTGGGGGTGCGGTTGCACGAAAATTGGGTGAGGATTTGGCGAGTTCGACACGACATGGAAACAATTCAAGAACGAAATGTCTGACGGAGAATCCTGGCCAAACTCACCTCCTCGCCTTCAGCGTTGGAGCCAGACCAGAACAAGTGCGACAGCGTCGAGATGGCGCGGCATTGATCGGGCTTCTTGAGAAGCTTGCTTGCGTGCAGGGCGCACTTGGTGGAAAGACGGTCAAAGTTGTCGTCGCCAAAGCATGAGGTCGCTTCCAGAGTGCCAATCAGCAATGAAACGGCGCTGATCTGGGCCTTGGACTCGGAGATGTCTTCTTCGAAGATTTGAATGGCCTGGAGAATCAACGTTCAAAGAGGCAACGAAAACAAATCGAGGCGGGGAGCGGGGGGGGAGGTGAGCAAACAAACGAGAAAAAAAAAAAAAGAGAAAAAAACATGCTCAAAACCATTCACTCGCGCCTTCCATCTCAAAAATCAATTCGCACCTGTGTGACAAACTCGTATGCAATGTTCTCAACACCAGTCTTGTCAGCAGCAAGGGCTGCTTGGAGGAAGAGACGCATGGCAAGCTCGGAAAAGTCGGCCTTGGCAAGGGCGGTAATGGTCTGGTGGCAGAATTGGAAAATCTTCTGGCACTTCTTCTCCCACAGCTCGTCTTGCTCGCGAAGCGACGAGTAGAGGACAGCCAAGCGGAGGGCGGAGAAGATGAGAGGGGGCAGCGTGTAGCGGATGCGGGTCTCGCCGCCGTTGCCAAAGTGCTTGCGCGCAGTGGAAAGGATTTGGTAGTGCTGATCGGGCTGCTCCGAGTGGAAGAGGGACACGAGACGTCCAACGAGGCTCTGCTCCTCGGCGAAATCTTCGGGGTCGTCCTTCTCGGCGGGTTGGTCCTCTTGGTCGACAATGAGAGGAGCAACCATGTCGAGGAGCGCCGTGACCGACTCGGGGGCAGCAAACTTGGTCTTCTTGTCGATAGCAGCGCGCACAATGTGGGTCGAGAGGTGCTTGCGCGACTCGTAGCCAAAGAAGGCAATCAGCGGAGTAAAGTTCTCGAGACGCAAGACGGTCAGAACGTCCGGGTAGGCGTCCAGGGGCAGCTTGAGAAGCTTGGTCAGCTCCTTGGCAGCGGCGGGGCTGTCAGCATCAATGTTGGTCGTCTTCATGCGAGTGAAAATGTCGGCAGTGTTGCGCAAGACCTTGTCCATGTACTCGAGCTTGTCCTTGTAGCAGTTGAGAGCCAGCTTGGCCAGCGACACTTGCAGGGCGAGCATGTCCTCGGTGGGCATGTCGGGGCGCGCCTCAATGACGGTGGCGACCTGGCCTGAGAAAATCTCAAACAGCTTGAGCTCCTCTGGAACAGAGCCGTCGCGGGTGGCGAAGGCGGCAAGGCGGTCGAGCAGTGAAATGATAATGTTCTTGACGTTGACGGCCTTGTGCAGCTCGGCGCAGGCAGCGAGGAACTTGGGCAAGGTGCGGAGGTGGTACTCGTCAGGGAAGACCTGAATGATGCACTCCATGAGGTACTCTTGGGCGATAGCGTCCTTGCAGCTCACCACCTGCTCGAGAATGCCGGGGAGCACAGTCTCGTCGTAGCACGCGGCATCCACGCCCTCCAGCTGCGACAGACGCACAAGGTTGGTACCGACGAGAATGCGAAGCTCTTGGCGCTCGCGCTCACGCTTCTCGCGATCGCGAGAGTGGCCCTGGTGCTGCATGCGGACCCACAGCTTGTTCATCTCGGCAAAGTTGAGCAGCACAAAGTCGATCGACTCGCGGAAGGAGCCGTCGCGCTGCGGGTTTTCCTCGGACGTGTCAGGAAGTACGTTCTTGGTGATGGACAGCAGGTAGTTGCGCAAGAACAATCCGCGAAGCGGGTGCTGCACGCCACGGCACATTTCAACAAGATCCTTCAGAATGTCCTTCTTGGGAGCTTCCTTCGCCTTGATGTACACGGCGCCGACGGTGATGAGCAGGTAGAGACGCGGGATGATGTTGCCAGCGTACTGCACCAGCTCATACAAATCAGACACGCGCTTGCCCTTCTCAAACTCGTCAATCAGGTACATTTCGAGGTAGCGCAGCTCGTCCGAGACGGTCATGTCTGCGGAGACGACAAGGCGTCAAAGTGAGCCACCCATTTTGTTTTTCAAAAGACAAACAGTCGCGCGCGCATCTGGAAGGGGGGATGTGGCGTACAGAGCTCGTAGTAGGTCTTGGGCGACATCATGGCAGTGCGCAGCTCGCTAAGCATGGTCGAGCAGTGCTTGAGCGCGTCCATGAGCTTGTTCTTGTCCTGTGTTTGCAACAACGAAGCAGAGTTTGTCAATTTCGATTCGCAGCTTTTGGCGCTTTCTCTCCCTCCCCTCATCCGCAAGAGCGACTTGCACGACTTCTCATCAGAGACCAAATCCGCGCCCGACACGGGGCTCAGAAGTCGAATTTCCCAGATCTCGCTTTTGGGAATCATCAGCGAGCATCACGAGAATGGCTGTTTTTTTTTTTTTTTTCTTTTTTGTTTTTTTTTTGTTTTTGATTTGTTCGGCAATCCAGACTGCTGCAGTCCCATGCAAGAGCAGTCCAATTTGGCTGCAGCGTTGACTTGTTCTCATCGATAGCGACGTCGAGATGTCGCCCACACCGGCCGCTCTCCCCCTTCATGCAACTCATAGCAAAGTTCATTGAAAAAAAAAAAAAAAAGAGCGAGATCTCAAATTTGAGCCTGTTCTCGCATTGGAAGCGAGCGAGATCAGTCGTCCCTCCGTCCTTCCTGATACATGCGATGAGTGGTCGGGCTCAATCCGCTCATGTCTGGTCCGCCATCAAGTCGGTGGGGGGGGGGTCCGCGATGCGCTGCGCCAGCAAAAAAAAAAAAAAAAAAAAAAACAATTGGAAACGATGCTTACGAGGCAGCGCTTCATCTGGAGCGACTGGGCCTTGACGACCGTGAGGGCCTCCTCAAGCAGCTTGTCTTGATCCTCGGCGACGATGGTAGCAGCGGCCTGTTCGGTTGGGATGTCATCGCACAAGAAAGCAACTGTCAGTCACAATGCATGAACCAACCAAAAAAAAAAAAAAAGACAAAATTTTGCTGCTCTTTTACCATTGGAAAGTTTTGACTGAACATCCATCCACATCACAAACACATCCACATTGATCGCATAGGAAGATTGTTGCAAAGTGAGATCATGCCAATGGATAGAATCTTGTACTGTATTCATCAGCCGAATCTCAGTCCTTTTTGGAACAAAAGAACAAAAATACATGTTCGCGTTCGGAGACTTTCGACCGGATGAAATCACCGACGCGTTAAACCTCAGCACGCTGATGCAGCCACCGAAAGTTGCTCATCCGAGCCATCCGATGACTGCTGCTGACGTCGCCGTGCATACGCCGAGCATGAGTGAACAGCGGTCGACGACGACGACGCTTGCGCAACCTCCACATGAATCTCACGTCATCGCATCTGCTGCTGCTGCTGCTGCTGCTGCTGCTGCTGCTGCTCAGCCACAGCCGCCGCCGCCTCCGCCTTCAGCGCCATCGCGATTGCTGGGAGACGTGCTGCTGAGCTTGCCTTCAGTCGCTTCGACCGTGCACCGAGGGCCTAAGCGTGAGTTTCAGCCACGAGGCCTGGTGAACAAAGGCAACGCGTGTTACATCAACACTGTGCTGCAAGTACTTCTGGCGACGCCACCCGTGCACGCATTGCTCCATCATGCTGAATTGCGCAGCTTCTTGTTACAGCAAAACGCGTATGACGAGTATCTGGCTCGAACGATGCGATCGCCTGCCGCGGTCACCGATCGTGTGAGCAGATTGCTCCTGTTCAGCCTCGCGCGTCTCTCGCATGAATTCAAAATCTTGACGCCGCAAGCAGCCTTGAAGGAAGGGCCTTTTGGTCAGCCTTTGCTTCCTGGATATGTGCACGACGCGGTTGTGCATCTCCGCAGCTCTGACAGTTTCCAAGTAGGGTTGCTGCTGCTAGCTTTTGTGCTGGTTGGTGGGGCATGAACAGCTTTGTTGATGTCTAGTCGTGGCATGGGGAGACGTCCTTTGCTGATGGTTGCTTGTGCTTGTGCTTGTGCCTGCGACAGTTTCGTCAGGAAGACGCAGAAGAATTTCTTGGGTTTGTTCTCGATCGACTTCACAACGAGCTTGTCGGAGGTGCGTTTTCAGTTTGCCGCATTCTGTCTTTGGTGTTGCAGTCTGGTTTGAGCTGGTTGAAGAGAGTGCGGCGATCTGACTTCTCGTTGTCGTGGAAAATTGTTTGTGGATTCCCTGTTTTGGCCATCAGAGATGCGCAAGTCGGCTCATTTCAGCTCTAGTTATGATGTTAGTGCGGCCGCTATCACATCTGGTGCGGCGGAAGAGTGGGAAGAGGTCGGGAAAAAGAACAAGACGGCAGTGACGCGCCGCCTGGATCAAGAAGCCTCTCCAATCAGTCAAATCTTCCGTGGCTTCCTACGGTCGTCAGTGAAGCAACGTGGAGTCAAGGCGTCGGATACACTGCAGCCGTTCTATACATTGCCATTAGAAATAACTGTACGTTGAGTTAAAAAGCGATGGTGCGACTCCGTTGTGGTAGTCTCTCAATTTGTTTGATTGCTCCTGAAAGCACCATTCGGTCAATTCCGTGGTAGATGCGTTGAGAGTGCATGTGCTACCAGAATCGATTTCGGGCTTTGCTCGATCCAAAGACGCGCTCGACGTGAGACCCGGATTGTCGTTGCTTGATTGTTGCGAAACTCAACTTGGATTCTCACTTTGGCATTGTCCCTCCTGTTAGAACGAGGCCTCAAAGCAGCTATTGCTTGAAGAGTTGCCGCCAATCCTTGTGCTTCAATTGAAGCGCTTCGTCTATGATCTTTACGGCGGCGTCCAGAAGAGTTTAAAGTTTGTCGAGTATCCTGCAACGCTAGATTTGAGCACAGGTTTGGCTTGGTTCTCATTCTTTTGCGTCGAGCGGTCTGATGTGCTTGCAATCCCACATTCTGATGGATGTGTGATTTCCTTGTTCTGCAGAACTGTTCTCTTTGCCTGCCCGCTCGAAATACGGCCCCAAGCAGCGCCAGTATCGACTTCTTGCAGGTGAGACTTTATGCACAAAGCACACTCTCCGTGTGGCGAGTGAGGTGCTTGGATATTCTAACAGTTCGGGGGTGTTTTTGTCCACTGATGCTCTACGTCAGTCATCAATCATCACGGACAGAATGCGACGGGTGGTCATTATACGTGCGATATCGATGCTAGTCTTTCTGCGTTGTCGCCGTTTTCCAATTCCGAAGCTTCCTCAGGCAAATCAGCAGAAAGCACGGCTCAGCGACAATGGCTTCGCTTTGACGATCGACACATCAGCACTCCGACGCAACGAGACGTACTGAATGGATCGCATGACCGTGAAGCGTACTTGTTGTTTTATCAGTGTGTACCGTGAAGTGGCATTGATAGGATGTAAATTAATAAGCTCTATCTTTCGATACAATTTCTGTTGCAGTTTCTGTTGCGGTTTCTGTTCCGCGGGCGAGCATTTTGGGACACGGAAATCTGTTGACAGTACTTCTCAAGCAGCCCTCTTTGTCTGTTGAGTCTGGCGATACGCACTGTTCCCGCCCGATCGCCTGGATCTGATTCTGTGTATAATATGTTTTCTAGTCATCTGCTAGCGTACGAAGCGTGTCTTCCTGATCTTTCACCTCGTCAGAGCCAATTGCACGAAAAGCGGAAGTTTATGGCAACGTGCTGGTGCCCTGCTGGCCTTGAACTGTCCGATTTATCGTTGAATAATTGTACTCGGATGTGTATTAGATGACTATTGTGTTGGTTTTGTTGTAGATGGCGGCTTCTGGGAGTTGTGCACCGGCGGGTGTTTTGCGGCTGGCAATCGAGTCAATTGTAATGGTTTGAAGAGCGCCAGTCAGAATCGATTCAAACGTTCCAAAACAACACTTGCTTCTCTCAGGACCCAGAGCCGAGCTCGTCCTAACATTAAGGTTCTAGCATATTCTAGTGCATCGGATGCTGACGGATGGCTGTGATTCATGACACGATCAATCAACCGATACTCGAAACAATCGCGAAAGTGGCAAACAAACTCTTGTCGGACCATCCACCTCACTTTGCATTGAATACCAGCCATTCAAAATACAAAAACAGTACAATACATCTATACTCTAATACAATGATCAAAACTACAGCGACGCACTCCTCACTTGATCTACCTGCTGGAATCGGAACCTGTTAAAGCACACTTTTGAATGCGAAAAGTGGTTCTCGTTCCAACGGCGCTGCTCGCAGCAGCAGTGATTGGATTCTTCATATGGAACTTTTTGCTACTATCATCACATCTCGCTGGCTCGGTACGTCCCTGAGCTGCAAACCTCGGGGCTTGGTGACTGAGGGGTAGCCAACGCGGCAGACTGGCCAGTTCCACCACTCACTCACCATTCCTCTGTCCGATTGTATCTGATGACTCGCTGCATGTACACCAATGAATGAATGAATGAACAGGCGGGCGAAACACGCATGGCGACGTTGCTGGAGCAGGTGGAAAATTCGCAGCAGCAGATCATTGCGCAGCAGCAGCAGATACAGCAACTGATGGAGCGCGACGCCAATCGCCAGGCTGCGCCGTGCGTCCAGCATCAGTCTGAAGGGACCAAGGCAGACAGGCGGGATGATCCGCCCGTCCCAACACTCGGTACGATGTTGCAGTCAAAATGTCAAGCCACTTTGCCGCTGCACCTCGCTTGACACGAGTCGTCCTGCTACGACCGACCTGAATGATGTTGGTTTATACCGAGACAGCGATTTCTAAACTTGATCTGACCTGGCGCATGTTGTCAAACCTTTTTTCGTTGTTGATTTGTTGGTTGACAGAGGACAACAACAACACGCCCGCCGTCGTTGGAAAACAAACAGTCCACTCTGCCGGGGAGCCCATCGCCGTGCTCGTTATCGCATGCAACCGACCGGATATGGTGCGATGCGTGGACCGGCTGCTCAAGTTCCGTCCATCCGAGCGCTTCCCAATCATCATTTCACAGGATTGCGGCGATGCTTCGACTGCCGCGACCATCCGTGAGCACTATGGAAACCAGGTCATCCACGTCATGCAGCCAGAGCTGGAAGAAATCCCAGAGGCCAAGCATCAGCCCCAGTTCAAGGGCTACTACAAGATTTCGCGACATTACAAGTGGGCGCTCACGCAAGTCTTTGATGTGCTGTTCTTCAACTCTGTCATTATCGTCGAAGACGACCTCGAGATATCGGAAGACTTTTTCGACTACTTTGCCGCTGGCCGACAGCTCATGGAGCAGGACGAGACACTGTGGTGTGTTTCGGCTTGGAACGACAACGGCAAGAGCGAGTTTGTGAGCAGCGCCAAGAAACTCTACAGGACCGACTTTTTCCCCGGTCTCGGCTGGATGCTCACGCGAGGTGTCTGGTCTGAGCTGTCCTCCAAGTGGCCCAAGGCGTTCTGGGACGACTGGATGCGGGAGCCAGCGCAACGAGCCAACCGCGCCTGCATTCGCCCCGACATTTCGCGCGTCTCCAATTTTGGCGAGCGCGGTGTTTCCGCCGGACAGTTCTTTTACGACCACATTGCCAAAATCAAGCGTCCCACAGAGACGGTGCCATTCCTGAGCATGGACCTCAGCTACCTTCTCAAGGACAAGTACGATCCCGCATACAGGGCAGCTGTGAAGGCTGCACGCACCGTCCGATTCGAAGAATTATTGAATTCCGTGCCACCGGGCACTGGAAACCTGCGGGTCGAGTACACGTCCAACCAAGACTTTGAGCGGAAATCGAGCGAGCTCGGTCTCATGTCTGATCTCAAGGCTGGCGTGCCGCGCACCGGCTACATGGGCATTGTTGAGTTTATGTATAAGGGGAATCGAGTATACTTGAGTCCGCCGTCCGACTGGAGCGGCTATCATAGCTGAGAAAGCGAACAAACAAACAACAAAACCAAAAACCAAACGAAACAAAAAACGAAACAAAAAACGAAAAAAAAAAACAACAAAAAAAAAACAAAGCTGTGTTTAGTTTAGCTGTGCTTCTCGCCTCATAGTGCTATTCCCGTTGTAATGCTGAAACAAATCTCATTTGTCCATGTCTAAAAAGAGTAAATCTTGTTGTTGTGCAGGAGCTCAAAAAGCTGGATCGGCACCTTGTGAAGTGCGTAATCGACTCTCCCATTGTGGGTTTTCCCATGTGTCGGCAGGCTTGGCCAGCAAGTGAGCAGCGGCGGCTTGCACTCTCAAAAGGTCACTCGCATAGCTCAGCCAAAGGCTGTCTCCAAGTGTCACTCACTGTCACACACGAACACACCGAACAAAAATAATCAAAAACTCACATCGATCCCTAAAAAGACCCAAAAAACACACGACCACACACTAAATCCCCGAAAACCCATGACGCAAAAAAGGCGCAGTCGGCCGATGCCACACAGGCTCGAGTCTGGGCAGATCCGAGCATCGCCCAAAGTGCACACTGCAACGGGCTGCGCCAGACGCTCAGACGCCACCCGAAATGCACAGCGACCCGTCATCGGTGAATCAACTTCTTCTCCGACACCATCTATCTCCGATCGTCACCAATATTTTCAGGTCCATCCGACCAACTCGCAGGCTCCGCGGTCACCCAGCTCAGCGCCCTCCCCCTTCGTCGTGACACGCTCATCAACCTTGTCGTCTGTGGCCTTTCAGACGGAATGCCAATACGACAGTGTTCCTCTCTGTTCCCATCACGGCTTCTTACCAATCCGCGTTGAATCGCAAATTGCTCACCAGGAAATTTGCGGGTATACATTTTGCAATGGGAATTTTTCCCCAGTTCACTGAGGCCACTGTGCACCACCGCCCGCCGCCCTGACCCCATCAGGTTTGTACATGACCTGACAGCACCCCGTGGCTGCATTGGCGAGGACGGGGGACACCTGCATCGTCGTGTACGGATACCCCCTTTTTGTGTGTCGCACCTGGTGACGAGGTCCCTCAAAACGGCACTGCAGCCCCTTCTACTGTACACCATTGGAATGAGCCGATTTTTTAGATATAGAATCATGTGCGAGACGGCCAGGAGCGAAGCGCTGGAGGCCGCACCAGGTTTCGGGTCCGTCGCGGCCAAGCCGACCGCTCGATCTCGGCCTAGACCGCACCCACCGCCGATATTATGGTCTCTAAAAATCTAATAGATGGGTCTGGTACCTCCATTGAACGGGCGGGCCTGGGGCAGTGTCCGACTGCGGGATATGGACAGCCGTCCACGAGCCCTCAGGGCGCCGACTAGGGCTGTCCGTTAGTGCCACCTCTAGTATAGAAAGTTAGCGCTTGGCATGATGTATATGAATCCGGGATCGGTCGGGCGGTAGCGCTCGATAGCACGAAGAAGGACTGAATCGGCCTTTCGAATTTCGTCCAAAACCTGCTAGCCCCGAGATCGATGCCTTTCACCAGCTCTGTCCGTGTAATCCATACATATTCCGATTGTTCAATGTCTGATGAGTTGGAAACCGTTATGGCGAGTGAGGTGCCGCACGATGCGTCCGAGTTGGCTTCTCGCTCGTATCCAGCCATGTAGACACCTAGGAGCTTGACCAGCTATATATCAATGTACTCTATACACTCTATAGTATCCGCTCTATATCGCGCGTGGACAGTGATCGTTGGTGTCTAGTTGATGCACCCGACCAAACATTCGACGGGCGTTAACTTGCGATTTCCGAGTCGCATCCATGAAATATTTTACCAGACAACAGTAAATTAGTACTAGAGTCTAAATCATTGATGCGGAATTGCGGTGATATCTGGAGGGTGGATCACGAAGGGTCGGAAATGACCCATTTGGCGGGTGCTCGATCTTTGTCCAGCATCGTCCGATCTCTGATATTGTAACTTTTTCTTGCTTCTGACGTGCATTAGACATCACATCTGCGGAGGGGCGGATGTGGTACTAAATCATGCGGAGTGGGAGGAGGCCAAAGTTTCGGCCAACTCGCAAAACCATGGATCGAGTGCCCGGTCGTTTTACCGGCCGCCCATGCTGCCACCGGTACGTGATAATACTTAGCAATAGTGTTAGAGTTGCTTTGCTTTTGTTCCGACCGATTCCACTTGATAGAAGCCGACTTAGCGAATCGTGCAAATGGTCTTCTTGACGCTCCTCGTGTGACCACCACTGCCGTGATACAACAAGTTTCAAGGTTTTAAAAGTGTTGTCAGATAATTTACATTTGAATCATAGCCGTTAGTGGCCATTGGTACTTGCGCTTCTTGTCGTGGGATGAGACTTGCTTTTAGTGACTCGACCGCGGCTTTGGGGTGCATGAACGCCTCAAGGTCCCATCCCCATCCATGTTTATCAGTATTGTATCGTTTTCTGTGATTAGTGGGCCTAGTCCATAGCACTGGCTGGTGGCAGAAACTTGACTGCGCTGAATTCCTCTTCGCGCTTGAGTCTGTCTCTTCAAGCTGATCTACCTCCAACAGATCGTGCTTCAGACCAGGTCTATGACATGTAACCGATAGTAGCATCAATTCTAGTTACGTGGCTATCCAGGATGAGGCATGAAACGAATGTTGTACCCCTAGAATCATGTTTCTTCGGCGAGCTAGTTTTGCTGAACCAACTCCGTCTGTCTACGCTAGCTAAATCGTCTAAAACCGTACCCATATGGAATAGATGAAATTAAATACATAAATTAAACAATAAAACACAAGAGCAGCGGACTAAACACCCTTCAAGCCTTCGTTACGTGCGGTGTCCAGCAGCGGGCGGCATCAGCGAGCCACTTGAACCGCACATGCTCGGCAATCAGGAGCGACAAGGGAGGTACGGCTTGAGATCTAGAAGGTTGACCAACGGTGGGCGGAGGTGGATCGGTAGGGACCCACGGCCACGGGTTAGACGTGGATGCCTGCAAGTCTTCTGCTGACACGCCGAGCCGTGCAATCCTCTCGGCCATCCACAAGGCGAGCCAACCACAAGTCCAAGGAGGTTTCTCCGTCTGGCCAGGCCCTTGGTGCCCGTAGATAGAACCCGGCTCGGGAACAAAGCTCCATTCAGTCGAGTCCGGCAAGAACGATTTAACAATTTCGACAAGGTCGAGAGCCGGTTTCTTCAGTCCCTCGAAAATGCGGATGGTGAAGGTTTTCCGATGCAGCACAACGAGGAACCAGTGCTGCTCTCGATTCGCTGGAAAGATGACAAGGCCATCTTCCGATGCAGCGACTGTGTCAGACAATGAATCGTTGCACTCCGAGAACCTGATTTCTCGGTTGGAGTGGCCTCGCAGTGATCTGTCCATGTCAGCAGTCCCGTTGGCGTCGAAGGTCTGCTGCTTAGGCAATCGATTACCTCATGCTGTGAGTCGCCGCTCTCCGCAATCAAGCAACCGCGGTCCAACCTTAACACACACACACACGCACATCATACCCAAAAGGTGACTTTGACCCCGTTTTGCGAGGTAATGTTTGCTTGTTGCAGGCGCCCGAAGCAAAAGTCAAGCGCTTCAGCGGACATCCACTCAGAGCCCTTGTCGTCGAAGGGCTTCAAGACTTGTCTCGCTGGCAGATGCTCGGACGCATCTATCCCAGGCGAATTGAGCTTGATCGGGATGCTCCTGTCATAGAGCTGAAGGAACTCCTGCACAGTTTGCAAGGCCTTCGGGGACAGGTTGGCGGCCGGTTGGGCAGCTGCTGAGATTGAAGCCGTCGACTCTACAGACGAGTTGACGGGCGGTTGGGCAGTGGCGGGGATCAAAGCCATCGGCTCGGCGGACAGTTCGGTGGGCGGTTGGGTCGACTCTGCAGACACGTTGTCGGGCGGTTGAGTAGCGGCTGGGATTGTGGGTGAGACCCGCAGGGGTGTGAACTGCAAGGGCTGGCAGGCTCTCATGAGCCAACGGTACGCGAGAATTCTAGGCCTGGGGTGCCATGCGAGCTCAGCTTCGATTGCCTCGGGGGGATCTGTCCACATGCTTGCCCACAGACGCTTCATCAGGATCGGCCTCGGTCGTTGAACAAGTTCGGTTAGGCCTGCGGAGGCTGCTTGTTGAGCAGAAGGGCGGCCAGGAGGAGTCTGCGGCGGTCGTGCAGACCTAGTAGCGCAGTCACGCCTGACTGTATGCGGGGGTTGCACGTGCCCTGCATGCGAAACAGAAGAAGAAGGGCGGTCACCAAGAGCAGAGAGAGGCGTGCGTTCTGCTTGGTCGACCTGCATCGGTTCAGCGGACCCAGAATCGTGGCTGCGACTGCCTGCATGCGGAGCTGGAGCATGTGCCGTATGCGCAACATGGGAAACCGATGCATGTGAAGCACGAGCAGGAGCACCAGCAGGACTATGTTGAGCAGGAGCCCCAGCAGCAGGGGCTTGAGCAGGTGCTGTCCACCGGGCTTTCATTGCAGCCATATTGCGTCGTGTGACGGGGTCCAGGGGCGAGAAAAGCAACGAGAGCTCGGCAGCAGACACGCTCTTGCCGCTGGGGTGCCCAGGCATCTGAAAGCCAAAGTCGCTCTCCACGTCGTCTTCAAGCCTGGCATCAAGCTCCAGTTCTGGGCGCAACACGTTGCGTGCAGTGGGCATCAGCACGACACGGTCAGCGTGGTTGTGCTTGACAAGGGAGAACTTGATTTGCTTCTTGTCGTCCTGGGGGAGGTTGCACATGTGATGGAAACACGCGTGCATGGTGCTGAGCGGGGCGACGAGGGTCGTGGCCGGCACGAGAAATTTGGCACGACAAGCGTACTCGGACACGGCCTTCCCCCCACGAAACAATGAAACGCTGTCAACGCGGTGCAGCAGCTCGACGCACGCCCAGTCCGTGAAGGCATCCGGAGGAGCATTCGTGAGACGGTACCCAAACAGAAACT